>NC_090280.1:98221393-98536750 GCF_037392515.1 Haliotis asinina
GCATTACAAAAGGCCCAGCATTTTCCAATAATGTGGTGGTAGCAGTGCGATACACTGGTACAGGTATTTCAGTCCGATACAAAACCACGAGAAGTGCGCAATGTGGGTGGGGTCAGCTAAACCTCAGGTGAGAAAAGTTTAAAAATTGTGTTTTCTCGTTTCATCAAAGACAGTAGTGATGTGTTGCTCAAGGCTAGGCTGGCCTGAGGTCACAGAGCCACCTTTGTCAGGCGGTTAAAGTTATCCTAGCTTGGATTGATAGATTGGAATTCAATCACGCTTGCTAAGATGAATGTTCCTCACATTGGTGATTTGCATAATTGAGGAGGTTGGTGGTTCAAGCATTGATAAGGACTGAACGCGGACTTGTCTAGAATTCTCCTTCTCGGTGCCTCTCTAGCTAAATGGTAGTATTTCAACAAACAGAGTAATCTTTCACAGTCAAGATTGATTTTGTGTCAGTGTTAAATGTGTGAGAAATGAATTGTATGTGCTGTATTTCAAGTCTGAATATCATATGTGGAAAAAGTAGCTTTTGATAGTTGTTAAAATAGGAGTGAGTCTGGAATCCGGTTGACACTTCTCCCATTGCCTACTGCATTTTACAGGACGTGATGTATGGCACTGTCAGTATTTTGTGCAATTTATCTCTCACAATAACGGATTGGAATATTTTAATCCTGAAACAAGCTCCTCCTTATCATAGGCTCTTTTATCAACCTGATAATGGCCCTAAATCTGAATTCTGTTTGTATATATTGAAGCCAAATGGTCGATATGGTTAATCACAGAATATCACCATTATTTGTCATCAAATGTTTCCACAGAACTAGTGTCAGGTTTGGGGTTGTTGTTTTTTTAAGTGTCTTGATGCTGTGGTGTAACATAAAGGCTGTCATGAATTTTGTTTCAAAAAATGTCTGGTAAACAAACTGAGAGGCCATGTTTGAGTTAGGGCAACAGCTAGCTGTGAATTGAAGAAGACTGGGATTATATTGTACAGTACTGCATTCGACCTGTGAATAGAAGACAAGTAAAGATATGTAATCCAGTTGCTTTCTAAAGTATTGTACATGGAATATGTTTCACCACGATTCATTATTTCTGATACATAGAAAAGTAGAAATCATTATTAAGCGGCAGATGAATGCAGTCAATATATTTTCTAAAGTGGTGTCATGTGTATGTATAGATTATACTGATAATTATAACACATTGTGACAATATGGCAGCAGCATATGCTGGGTTGATTAGGTCTTGTAAATATGTTGATGAATATTGCATCTGAGGGATTGTAGTTAGGTCTGCTGGGTTGATGGGTGGGAGAGCTATTCTTCATGCTAACATGCGAACCTGTGTGCCACGTTCTTACAATGAAAAAGAACTATCCAAAATTTGATATGCTGTTATTCTCCTGTGAACACTATCTGCCGAATTGTTTGTTTCTAGAGGTGAAAAGTCAAGACTCACTTAATACATATGTAGGGACACGATTGGCATGGAATAGTATTGTGGGTATGGTAACTAGATCACCCTTGAAAGACCCATGATTTGATTTCGGCATACACTGAGGCCAGAGCTGCCATAATTGAATACTAAATCTTTAGGCATGAATTGTCTGTTTGATAACTTTGTGTTCAGAATTAGTCACATGGAACAAATTTAACAAAATCTTTTCAAAAGAATATAAAGTATTGCCTGGTTATCTTCAGAACTGTCATTAGAAATACTTTATGGAGAGAAATAAAGAAAATCTCTTTGAACACTTGAGTTGTATTTAGAACCAGTGTGTGAGTAATAAGAGAGGGGAATTATTGGGGAATCCAAGCTAAGACCTCAGGAGGCCAGTGGGAAGATGTTGGTATTTTGTTCGTAATTTTGTAAATTCGTAGGCATTTTGATGGCTTGTATACAGTGCAATAATGTAACTCTGAGCAGTAAACCCTCTTCCTTTCTACTGGTACAGTTCACCCCTACATTGCCGTAGTAATAAGTATATTTGCATGTCTTGGAACATTTTCTATTCCAATTTGGAGAGTCTGACTCTGCTGCTGAATTAGGACCACAACAGGCCCCATCAGCCAGGATTAATCCCTGACGTATAATATAGAAACATAATGCAGGGACAGTGGTCATAAATACAATAACATGGAGCGAAAAGCAAAAGTCTGTAGGTGTTGTACATTATCTTGGTTCCGACCCACCAGGCAGTCAGCTCTTTTGATGTTCTTGATGCAGTTCTAATTGGACATTAATGGATGAATTCTCTTTCTTCAGATGGTGACTAGAACCAAGAAGATATTCGTGGGAGGTTTATCTGCCTCAACGACAATCGAAGATGTCAAGAACTACTTCTCCAAATATGGCGATGTGAGTACAGAACGAGCGTGTTAATTCTGGAGACAGTGATGAATCTCCCTACACATCGGCTAGTCCCAGCGGTGTCTTTTTCTGCCATCCTGATCCAACTGTCCTATCAACTACCTTTGTTTGATAATGTGATATATATGTTGTATATATAAATGTTTGGATATCATCTGGATGGTAGATTGCAGACAAGTCTGCACATTTTAATATCTTTTATCTGATTTTGGTTATTTGTTCTGGGTAATAAAGACTAGGCTTAGACAACTGCCCGATTTTAGCACGTAAGAAACAAAAGTGGTAAAATGTAGGATGCCCCATCAGGCTGACATGCTGCAATATCACTTGGAGACTGTAATATCTTCTCTAGATAATTACGATTGAATCGTAAAATGTAGGGTTTGGAATTACCATATATATATATAGGTATCTTGAAATCTGCTCTGGGATGCGGCTGAGATCTTTACATTTTCCTAAACTTAATAAGCTTTATCTGAAAAACAGTTCCACAAATTATAAATAATAGAAATACTAATTTCGAAACAGCATTTAATTGTGGACATGTAAATATTTTTCTTGAGACTAACATCAATGTAGGCTTGTGCAGGTCCTGCCATCTGTGCATGTTTTATTTATAGTAACACAGGTGATTGTTAGGTGCTGATTAGAAGTAATGGAGTCACGCAAGGTAACGGAACCCAACTGCATGTTTTTACGATAGACTACCTCTGGCCTTGAAAGTTGGGATTAATTGAAACACTGCATGATAAGCCCAACCTCATGGAAAAATCAATATATATGAGAAGTGAAACAAGTCATTCACTGTATTATAAAGTTAGTCTCACCTTCATTGTGAGAAGTAGTAGGAAAGTAGTCTTCAAAAGAATAATGTGAAAACATTGGAGTTAAGTAGACAAGGCTGTTTCTAGTTCCAGTGACAAATACAAGGCACTTAGTTTATGCTTCCGTCATAAACTTCCAGTTAGAATATGTGTTTTTATATATTGTCTTAGGGTAAATAGTTTATTGTGTCAGTTATCTTTTTGCCTGATTGGTTGACTGAAGTACAGAGGTTCTATTGTGTGTGCAGAGCACCAACAGGGCATGACTACTTGTTTTGTGGGAGAACAGTGCCTTACTGTAAGAAGCTGAAGTTAGATATGCTTGGTCAAGTGCACAGCTTTGAGTTTCAAATTGCACATTCTTTTTTGAATTCTAGGAATGATTTTTAAACAAATTTAATTGGAAAGAGTTTAATTGCCTCCTGCATATGTTGGATTTTGGAATTTTGCTTGTTGTTAAGTGATTTATGAAACACAGAAGGGACACTTCTAGACACAGTCATGCTAATTTGTTTCAGGAATGTAACTTATTCACTCACGGACATCCATTTTGCATCTAAATTGGCAAAGATGAAATTCAGTTATTTGGACAAGCCAAGGGCTAGCAAATGGGTATCTCCCCAAAATGTTGGATGCTCTGTAGTTATTACAGTTATTTGCTCAATTAAATCTACTTGGCTTACACAGAGTACGTCAGAGTGGACATGAGGCAAAAGTGGTGACTCTACTAATTTTGACTTCTTATTGAACAGCTAATCTGGTGAATTGTAACCGATGTATCACCACGGGGCCAGTCAATAAGACTACAATTCCAATTCAATTTGTCCCCTGTTTTAACCTCTGAGAGTGACAGTTCTCCGTGGATTAACACTGACATTTAGACATTACATAAATCAACAACTGAGTTCAATTGCAGGATAATTTAATTTATCTTGGCTTCAAAAAATGTTAAATTTCATTCAGGTCAACTTTCGAGTAATTTACCAACAGTTTCAGATGTTTAAAACTACCATTGCACCAGCAACAGTGAAGTAAAATCAATTGAGCGGAATGAGAATTGAATTCAATTATTATTTACTGAGGAAAAGTTAATTTTCATCTTCTCCTTCTGAGGTATAAATAGAAGTGGATCAGCGTAGAAACCCCAGAGTGGATTTGATTCACTGCATTTTCCATTGAATCAATAAATGCAATTATTCCGATTTCTGTAGAGCTGCAAAAACCTGGTAGCTCGTGAAATTCTTGATACTGCAGTTTTCGCTAGATGTTCCCCCTGATATGGGTTGGACTCGGCGCAGTTCCCTGTACAGCAAGTCAAAGGAAAGGCAATCTTGCTCATGCAAACTTAAAACTCAGGTTGGGAATTCCTGATAAAACAATTTGGCCTTGTCGTATTCTTTGGCGAAATGGTTATGTGATGGTGCTGTGTTTGACTGACATGTTTGCTGTGATCTGGCGGTTTGTCGTCCCACATTTTTTTTATTGGAGTGTTCTCATTGCTCAGTCAGTTCTGATGTGTGGTACAAGTATGATATAATACGTTCCAGCTAGTCAATACCTATATTGGTTTTCTTCAATCATAGCTGCCGCTGAGGCTGATCTAAGAGTCTGATTGACCCGTCATTATTGAGTTATCTCCCTTTGTATTTACGCTCTATATTACAAGTGTCCGCTTCCATGTGGCTGGCGATAGTTTTGTTTTGTCAGCTACGATACTTGGACGGAAAGATTGAATTTCGCAGTGCCTGATGAAGATGTGGGGAATAAATTGTCATGAAAGAAGGTAGATTTATCTGTAGTAGAAGTAGCATAATTTTTTTGGACTGAAGGCATTCACCATCTGTGCTGTGATATGCACATCAATCACCATGTCTATCAGAAGACAGGATCAGGGAGTTTTTATTTTGCAGAGATAGAATGATTAAAAATGTTTGTGAATGAAATCTTGTTCGACGAGCTAAGCAGCCACCTAAATGACATAATTTCCCAGTATTTGCCAATGTCTGTAAAATAATGGTGGAGAGAGCTGACTCAAGCATATTGGAGAATGGTTACTTGTATGGCTATCTTTCTCTTTCTAACCAGTCAGGACATTACATGTTTTTGTCACTGACCTGATTAGTTGGAAAGCACTCCGTTCAGTTTGCTTGTCCCATGAGCTTTGTTGATCATTCAGTTTCAACTTGATGGCACACTTGGTGAGAGTTCTTCTTGAATTGCCTGATTTCCAACCCTCCTCTATGCTCAATCAGACTCCAAGGCTTGTGATGAATTCGGGCTGCGATTTAATTTGGCCGTCATTGGATGCCCAGATTGAATGTTGTTGGGTCATTGCAGGGGGCAACCACTTCAAACATGGCCGCCTGGGCAAGCTCAGGAGATGAAACTCCCAACATGGTGGCCATCTTGGACTCATTTTGTTGTCCTTTCATGTAGGCCCATGTTCGCTCTTCTGTCTTCCGTCATTATCAGTGGAGGTAGTGGCTGCAGTTGTACGCTGCACTGTGCTCTCGACACTGCCGTCACGGACAGCCAATCAAGTGACACCATTGAGGGAGTTGCCCCATTCAGAGGAAGTTGTTTTTCCTCAAAGGAATTTTCTAATTTGATGAGCAAAACGCTCATTAGTTTATGCAGAAAGGAATGCTCTTTTTAGAACACAATCTCAAAATTCACAAAGTTTGGCAATCATATATTTCATCAAATTTGGAAAATCATACTCTCTACTGGGGATAATAATTAGAATTTGGTGGGGTTTTTTTTAAAAAAAAATAATGGGGACATAATAGCTAACCTTGTTTCAAACACCTGGTGTCAACAGTATGTGATAGTTATGCATTAAACATTGTTATGGTGGAATTTGAATCATATACAAATTTTATTCAGAATGACTTTAGAGTTTAGTCACTTTCACTTCTAGATGTCGTAACTTAAGTTCTGTTGGAAATACAGTAATTTTGTTCTTGTAAATGATCGTGGAAATGAGACATATTGGTATTGCCATGAATATTTTGTACATAACATTTTTAATGGTATTCTTGGACAAGGGACTGAGGCTACGGCTCTTGTCTCCTGAAGTGGTGTGATTAGCTTCTGATGACCAGAAGACCCTAGGCTAGTGATGTTCTGGCCATGGTGGCAGAGGGTTAGATGTTCCTTCAAGTGATCTAGCAGCAAGTGCCCCTGATTGTTTCTCTGCCAGAGGGAAGGATGTTACCATGGACATCAAGGGACCTGGCGGGAATGTTGACACTGACATAACAGCTCTTCCAGTGTATTGTCCCTTGGGGAATCAGTTGTCGAGGAACCTTTATTTTGGTTTGAAACTGTAAATTGTAGGTAGCTAGTGAATAGTGATGTTTTCAGAATTGAAAGGGAAGGGTTTTTTTGCAAGTGATGGAATTTGGGGAGTGGGTGTGAAATGATTATGGAAAGGTTTGGTCACTGCATTGAGTAGGCAGGCAAGTTATTGTGAAAGCATGTGTATGTGTATGTTGGGGGTAGAGACCGGCATGTTGTAATAATACAGGGGACGGGTGAGACTGAGGGCACCCATCTGGAATCATAACACATCCTCATATGGAAAGAATGGCAACAGATTGGTCCAATATCAAGCTGAGAGGGAGGTATTTTTGAATGGAAATTGTCGCTTAGTCATGTTTGTTTTTGAACACTGATGACTTAAATTTAGTCATGCATACAAGTTTCAGATGATGCTCAGTGATGGTCTTCTAGCCTGTACCATGAGGGCATTTTGTAGAATCAAGAATTCTATTCTGGTGAAAACAGAAGGGGGTTGCTAGTATCTTGTTGTAATGTGCAACAAACCGCATGTTCTGTGTGAGGAGCACTTTTGAGGAGCACTTTAAAGGGAGAATGTGCTTGACTATAAGAAGTAATCAGGGTTTTAGTATCAATATTACAAAGAAGGTCCGAGCTGTGGGAACCAGGCTTCAGGCAATACTTCACCAGTAAATAAGTTTCAAATTTTAGGCTATCAATTATTCAGTACATTGTGGGGATAGTTAGCTGGAGGGAAAGTTGCTGAACTTTAGGGAAAAAAAAAACAACTTTGAAAAAGATCCTTGTTCAATTCCAGTGGTTTTTGCCAATCTAAGGTGCCCATGCGTCATTGGAGCTTCTTGATCACATTCTTGGAGTTGACTAAATTCAGATTGAACAATAATGGGCTGATTGTGAGGCTTAGGCATAAAGCAAGTGAAGGTATGTTTGTACTGGTTATTAATACTGGTGTGATAAGCTGTTGAATACAGCAGTTATGAACAACAGTGGCAAGGTCAGAGGAGTGCATGCTGGGAGGAGTGCTCTGCGACACTCTAATACCTATGGTCTATATTCTCACTCATATCGAGTGTCACCACGGAAACATGATCAGTGGCAGCAGTTAAACCATTACAACTGAGGGAAGTATGGCGGAGCGGGCAGGAAATAGGACTAAAATGCTACTGAAATTGCCCTTGTGATCTTTGAAAAAAATGTTAAGGTTGAACATGGCACATATTCCGACATATTGGGTTCACTTGTTATCATGGAAGCGGATAAACCGTAAAGCTCAAGTTAAGCGAGTTGTGAGTTCTGCATGAATGGACACAGACAGGGTTATTCCACAGTCTTGTACAGCCTAGGGTTAACGTTGGGGTACTGCATGGTCACACACCCCTCAAGCTAGACATGAATGGACACAGACAGGGACAGGGTTATCCCACAGCCTTGTGTGGGGGTAACATTGGGTCACACACCCCTCAAGCTAGACATGAATGGACACAGACAGGGACAGGGTTATCCCACAGCCTTGTGTGGGGGTAACATTGGGTCACACACCCCTCAAGCGACACATGAATGGACACAGACAGGGACATGAATGGACACAGACAGGGACAGGGTTATCCCACAGCCTTGTGTGGGGGTAACATTGGGTCACACACCCCTCAAGCTAGACATGAATGGACACAGACAGGGACAGGGTTATCCCACAGCCTTGTGTGGGGGTAACATTGGGTCACACACCCCTCAAGCGACACATGAATGGACAGGGACAAGGTTATCCCACAGCCTTGTGTGGGGGTAACATTGGGTCACACACCCCTCAAGCTAGTCATGAATGGACACAGACAGGGACAGGGTTATCCCACAGCCTTGTGTGGGGGTAACATTGGGTCACACACCCCTCAAGCGACACATGAATGGACAGGGACAAGGTTATCCCACAGCCTTGTGTGGGGGTAACATTGGGTCACACCCCTCAAGGGACACATTTGTCATCATAAACCTTAGTCCTGTTTCATCTTTCTGGTTTATGGGTTGATGTAAACTGCCTCTTTATCATAAGCTATCTCCAGTTTCAGTCTGACCTCAGTTTATCAAGCACCATGCAGCGAATTGCCCGCGGCAGTCAGTTCCTATGTAGACTTTAGCGTAGGCTAGTTTTGTATGGCTCCACATGACATTGATGTCTACAATGTGTTTGTCGGAAATTCATCTGGGAGATGAATCACAACACTTGAGATGTTGTGAATAATTTGCATAGACAGTTTACAAATGACATTTTGACCCTCCTGCACAAAACATGTTTATGCTCCTAAATAATGGCGATAAAATCATTTACTCATTCCTTTGTGTGCTAAAAACATAAATTTGTATGCAATTTTTATCCCTTTTTATATCTTGTTCCATGGGATAAAATGATGAAGGAAAAAGTAATTTATTAAACATTATACAAGGAAATTCTCATGTAGTGTTGTCGCTCTCTTTTGACCTTGTCTGTGCTGCTAAAGCATTGATTATTGAAGAAATCATTGGTAAATAAGTGGAGAAAATCATCATGCACATTACATGTCTAAATCAACACTAATGCTTTGTGCATGATGGATTTGATGTGATTTTGATTTGGTAGCCAACATTTGTTATTCTTGGATCTTTAAGTTTTGAATTGTTCCCTGTAGGACATGCAAGGTCCATCTGTCTGAGGCTTACTACCCACGAGGAGTGCAGCCTCTCTCATGCTGTGTGCGTTTCTATATATTAGTTTGAGGCAGCTGTTCTTCCCTTTCCGAATATTCATAAATGATCAAGATTCTTTGTAGTTGATCAATATCCTGTCCTTGAGCACACAGGGTGGAAACATAGAAGCTATGAGATATGAAGCATGCATCTAAAATTGCCATGCAATAATGATAATCGATATGGGCATGATTCCATAGGAATTCAGAATTACTTGACAAAGTGCCCAATTTACAAATGCTAATTTTTTAGTTAATAATCTTATTATAATGTCATAAAATAAGATAATCATGAAGTGGATTTCACTGAAATAAAATTTATTTTTGTCAAATTGGTATTATATAATACAGTTACATTAATTCCAGAGGTTTCTTGTAATTTATGGTCAATGTTGACATTGGATAAATTTGATGGCATTGAAAAAGATCATTTTGATATGAGACAGAGATGGGAAGCCAGATAAGCATGGATTGAGTGCGAGTGTGAGAGCTGTTTAACGTTAGCTGAGACAATAAATAGGAGACCCTTTGAGGGTTATTGGCCTAGTGTCGTTTCCCCATTACTCCATGACGACTACATCACAATAATCAGCATGGGAATGCTGCTAGATTAGCAATGCTTTCATTTGTTTCCCAATAAATGCTATGTATATGATATGTGCTAATTCTTGTCAGCCTGTAGGGGAGTGTAGTAGATTGTCTTCCATGTTCCTTGCAGTCGTTTAGAACCAACACTCATCATTCAATTACCTCTGCTGGAAAGAGGTGGCAAGTTTTTATACATGAGGGTAGAAAACACATTGAATGTTGTTGCCTTGTTACTGCTTGCAATGATTGGAGCTCTTCACATTTGGAGGGGAAATTAGTTGCATAAATTTGTGAGATTTGGGTTAAGATTGGAACATGCCCCTTGAAGTGCCTGGTTATTTTGTTTTTTTGTGCCTGTAGTGACAGGTTGTACGTCTCCGTCTAGTTCTCTAGGAACGCACACCAGTTCTGTGATGGATCAATGGAAAACTTCTCTATGACAAATCTACTCGCAACATCCAAGAAAATGTTTTTATTTCTGTGTTCTGTTCAACTGAACAACTCACAATTAAATGTTAAATATTTGGTTTGATGGAAGATTTGTGCTTTTAGGAAGTAAAACAACCTGAGAAGTTCCTTTGTAGTTAGTGTAACGCCATTCTACTTCTTGTGAGATATGTTGTTTACAAATTGCGAGGTTTGTTTAAGGTGAACTTTCAGTTCAAATACTGTGAAGCAGTTTTAATCCCAGATTTGTCTTTGTTGAATAACTGAAATTGGATTAAAGTGCACATTAAAATATATAAACTAGTGAGAATATATGTGCTATATAGGATTGTTTTGGAGACTCTTTGACTTGGATATATTTTGAGGAGGATGGCAAGTTAAGTACTCAAACATTAGGGGTTGATATTTCATCCACAAACAAATGCACCAGTCAAATTTTGGCTAGAATGCATACTCATACCCAGTGTTGTTTCCAGTATTGATCACAGGATTGTGTGACCCAGACTTAATTATTTTCCGACCATGTCATGAAGCAGGAGTATTGCTGAGTGTGGTGTCAAATGGCAATCAGAATATTAACATGAGATTCTTTGACCTTGAATGAAGGTGATCATCACATTACACCCCAAACTGTCCACGTTGCCATGAAAGCATATTCATAACGCTTGTTTGTGTGATGTATACCTCAGTGTGGCAATAGTGTAACTGGGCTATGTAGTAATCTGCAAGGTAGTATTGTTTACAAATTCCCTGGGTAAAAAACAATCTCACAATGGGGATAAAAACGAGATGCTATCTGTGTGGAAGGTTATTTATGTTATTCTACTAATGACAGCATTTCTTGGAATAGCAGTAATTGACATGGCAGTTGGCGGGGAGGTGCATTGTGGGAGTAGATCAGGTTCACTCGGTCAATCCCTGATGTTCTCGAAATGGATGAGAGCGCTTAATTTTGCATTCATCTCCATGTTAACAGACCTTTGGGAATTTCACAGCAAAATAGATGCACAGTACTCATATTTTTTGTCAAATTGCAGATTAATATGGGGAAGAATGGTTAAAGGTATGTGTGTTCTATGGCTTTTTGCTTTATCAAGCAGTAGTCATGCTGTTAACCACTAGTTTGTTTGATGAGAATATAATGAAAATTGCACAATTGAATAGTGCACACAAATATTTTTCGGAAAGAATAGGTTTCTTTTGCATTATCTCTGTGTGACGGTTAATCATTTTTTTATGTATGTATGTATGTATGTATGTATGTATGTATGTATGTATGTATGTATGTATGTATGTATGTATGTATGTATGTATGTATGTATGTATGTATTTTGGTAGATTCCTATGACATTAAGGTTCATAGTCGTTAGAAATGTTAAAATATCCCTTCACTTCCTAAAGACTTTGTGATGGTAGGGTAACCTTAGGGTAGCATTATCAGAGGGTTCAGACAATCATCACAGCATGATATATCATGCCTGAAATAGTTTCACTGTTGCAGTAATCCTATCTCACCTCGGACATGGACACTGAAATGCTCTGTCCATTCGTTGCATCAATACTTTAGCCTGAACAAAGTGTGTCTCACTGTCCCTTATCCAAAATATTTTCTCTACTACCTAGCCCTCCCTGCAAGGAAACAAGATTTCCCAGGTACTGAATCTCCCATCTCATTGGTGTCCTTTTCCATGAAATTTATTTAACACTATAAAAATTGTATTTATACTCAGAGACTAAGCATTACCTTAAACTGAATGAAGCCGGTGTTGGCACTAAAACTGCTTTGTATAAGATGGCTAGTTGTGTTCCAGTTGTTGTAATCGTGTCTTGTTAGCATGATTTGACAAAACGATTGCGTCAGTGTTGGTTGGTATATCAGCTGCTAAAACCAGTTGGTGACAAGATCCTTCCCTATTTCTCTACATCGTTCCATGACCCCATCAGGACAAGTAGATATCATGACAACTTTGTCAGTTTTATGTCACAACTGTCTCCTCCGATCCAGTCCTTATGAATATGCCTTTGTTCTTGTTGGTTTAAAATGGCAGTAAATGTGGAGTGTGCTGCTGGGCTTTGTGAAGATCTCAGAGGGATTCATCCATCATAATCTGTCACAGGCCTGCCATTGGTGTCATGCGATGTAGGAATAGTGTTGTCATGGAAAAGATCCTTGATTAAGCACTATCAGGGATGGATTTGTTCATACTCCGATCCTACGCTTATTGTGACTTTGATGTCCAAATGTGAGCAGTATTAAATATGTTGAAATTAATTATGTAGTCTGTAATCTTCAATATTTACAGGTATATGTGATTGTGTGATATTGAAATGAGTTTGTGGAACATTATGCTTGACTGACTGTCAGTGTTGACTTTTTTCCAGAGCATTATTAAATGTTGTGAAGCTGGAAAAAAAATCAGCCCAACGTCCTTGGTAGAAAGTAATTGAAAGATCAGCTTTGAATAAACACTGTTAGCAAAGGACTCAGCTTGTTGACTGTGGTGGGAAGTTTAATATGGTAGGGTTGTTTTGGTCTCTCTCTGGGGATTTGCCCGAACAATATCTTGGCTCCTGGGCGCTCTCCTGCATGGAGGTCAATAAAGGTGGTGATGCTGTCAGTCCAAGTTTGTTCGTTAATTCAGACACCAAGAGGAAGGCCAGCATACTAACACAACAGTGCTGCCCTCTAGTAGCTGGATTGTGTTTGTCTTTTCGGGAAATCGGGAAATATCTTTGTAGATGAGTTTGTCAAGTCCAAGATGAATTTTGTCTATCCATCCAATTTGGCACGGGTTGTTTGGACAGTGCAGTGAAACAATGGAATATTGTGAGCTGGCAAATTATTTCTCATGTGTCGCCTTCACTGTGAATGTTGAGAAAGGACAGTATAACATTGACAATTTTCCCCATCCAGCCATAAAGGCAATTTTGAAGTTCATTCATCAATTGGAAAGGTATTATTAAAATTTGGAGATCCCACTCTGTCAAGTGCTGTGGGATATGGAGGACCGAGTAAAGTAATCAATGGATCAAAAATGCAAAGTAAAGCAATCACAGTATTATTCCATTTTGTTTTAAATTTGACAATTTTATAAATGAGTATTATTACTCAAAATAGAAAATTTTGAAAACAGATGCGTCTGCACTTCAAGCTGCAAATAAACACCACCAAGATTCTTGTTGGAATGGTACACCTACGCATTGACAATAAGCACTGTGGGGAGGCTTCCACTATCTTGATCACACGAACTGACAGACAAGCCAACATGGCATCCACCTCCACCTTTAGAGAACACTTGCCAAGAAATTTACTGAAAAGTGTACCCAAAGAAATTCAACAGAAACAGAACTTTGAAAAGTTAGTTGTGGTGCAGTGAAGTCAAATTTGTCCATCTTAATGGAAACCGTAGGTGGGGATATACACTGGTATACCACCGCCTGCAGGACTAGTTCAAGGTTATGTCCACGGCAGGATGTTGTTAAGCGTTACTGAAAGCTGATAGGGTGACTTGTCATGGCATTTTAAACACACTGCTGAACAGCGGGATTGCCATGGTATAACATGGTCAGATTCATATGGAATGTTTGGTGAAGATAACCTTCCTTTTCTGTCCTCCTGGAGGTCACAGGCTCCAAGCAACTCCAGCAGTAGTTAGACCCTGTGAGGAGGCATGCATTATATATGACCACCTGGTGTAGAGCCAGACAGAATATTAGGCAAGAGTTGATTAGGAAGCTGAGACTATGGTGTAACATACAGTCAGGATGATGGGGGCTGCTACTGGCAATCTCAGGCCACAATCCTCCTTATATAGATAGGTACTGGTGGGCTGAGGACACAGTCCTACCTTTCTTCCAAGGTACTTACAGGCTGAGGACATACAGTCCTACCTATATGGCAAGGTGCTGGCAGACTGAGGACACACAAGTTCTACCTATATAGCAAATCTTTGTCAGTGAATTTAATGAGGACTTGAGCTAGGTCTTTTATGGGGACTTGTTGAGCTGTAGCGTAGACCTTTGTTACTTTTTTCCGATCTGGTTAATAATTCAGGATTACCAATGATATTAGTTGTGAATTTAAATTATCACCAAGTTGTCAGCTGTACTTGCAGCTATGCCTTAAACCATTTGAGGAAGAGTCTTATGGGATTTGTTTGGGTGAAATATTTAACTATTTCCATTTTATTGTGTATGGCAGTTTTGGGGCCAGTTATAAATGTGAATTATAGAATTAGTACTCTCCCTACACATCCAATATGACGACAACTGGCTGGTCCCTCTGCCAATAAGCTGACTATGGTTGATACGTGTTAAACAATGTAGTTGATGGGATGTCATAGGATGGGTCACTTTTCCCATCTCCTGGGATGAAAGCTCCAGCAAGCGTTTAACACATCTGGCAACAAATTATTGTAATCATTCAATCAAAAGGTCTTTAAGTCATTGGTACATTTGACCCGGTTATACACCAGTTATGTGGGACATATTCCCCAATTATTGGCTGTGTAGTTCTTCTGAACTTTACCATCGACTGAACATCAGCCACAGGATTCAAATTTTGCTGAGGCCACTTACAATGTGAACTTTTCTATGTCTCATGGCTTGTGGGCTGACCTACATTATGACTGACATACAATTATCCTATAACTGTGCAGTCAGGCAATGGGAAGCTATGGGAAGCTTGAATTGAAAGAAAAATCTGTAAGAATTTGAAGGTTGCTACCACTTGCCTAGAGGTCAAATATTTCTTAGCTTGAACTGATGATGAAGATGCACTAAAAAATATGTTGTTCCTGTTATTTATGGTTTTTGCTCATTTTTATCAATAAAATATTTCTTTTTACCATGCCATGGATTGGTATGGGTATATGAACATGACCACAGTTGTATACCGTAGTGATACATTGTTTTTGAATGAGCTTCATTCTCCACATGAGTAGAATGTGTGAAGCCCATTTCTGGTGTCCCTTTCTGTGATATTGGTGGAATATTCCTAAAACCGTACTCTGTTACTTCTTGTTTTTGAAATACCATGATAACAGAACATATACCATCACAGTAGTGGATACAGTGCTTGTTTCAAAGACCTGTTAAGGTCTGGGCTAGAATTGGTCTTTACCAACTTCTCATAAGGGATGACTTACAAGATCAGGTGACTTGCTTGACGCATGTCATCGTATAGTATGTAAGTTAATACATTAATGCTTATACTGTCAATCACAGGATTCTGAGGTCCAGGCATGATAATTTACAGACTGCATAAGAATTGCTGAATGAAGTCTTAAACAAAATGTTTTGAATAACCAGATAAATTTTGTAAAGTTTCTGTTGTTTGGTAGATGTTGATGATTGTAGCACAAAGTGTATTATTTATCTTTATGGCCCCATTACAAATACTGCTTAAGTGTTAATGACAGAGAGTATCTAGGGAAGCGAATCTGTTAATCTGTTTTGGCAAAGGGATGTTTTGACTTGCTGTGATATGTTTTATGCTTTGCGAGACACTCAAGCTTTAATTCAGAATCTTAATAAGTGGTCTTTTATATTTTGCAGATTGAAGACGCGATGCTTATGTTTGACAAGACAACCAACAGACACAGAGGTTTGTGTGTTAACATAGCAACTGTTGCATCATGGGTACTCATAAATAAACAAGATGGCTAGTAAGATTGGGATAAGGAGGTCCTATTCACGCAAACAGGGAGGGGTATATCATTTCGGCAGTGGCAGGGACAGCTATCACTTCTATCCAGCAACTCACTCATCAACATCACTAAAAATTAAGACATACATTATTTGATGAGAAAAATCCGGAATCATTCGTCCCTTGCTGACAGGTTTATCAGTTGTGTAGGTAAGATACTTCTGATTTTACACTCCATTAATAGAAACCCTGGACTGAAGAATGAAAATTAGAATAAAATGTGCTTCTGATGTAGACATTTTTCTAACCTTTCTCACCCAGCCTGACAAAGTTCCCACGAATAGTTGCATCTGCAGGGGGGAACCGCCCACTGAAACTAAACACACTGAGAAAAGCAAAGGCAGAGACCAGGATGTTGCTTTTGTGTAAGACAAGCCAGACTCTGAGCCCCAGTGTTGTATGGAGGCAGATGATGATGTTTGGACAAATGTTCACCCCTATCCCCAAATATTTCAGTAAATGTCAGAGGGAATTTCAGGAACAAAAAGAAGGGTCAGTTGCAAGGGAAGATAACCCTTGTTTGCCCTGGTTTGGGGGTTACGCAAGGAAGTCACTGGGAGGGAGTTCCACAATCGGTTCTTTGAGGGCTGCAACACTGATGGGTAAATTAAGAATTTCTAAATATTTACACAGTAGCACATAAACAGTGCAAAGAAGAATTTTATATTTTTGACTGTGTAGGAGAGGATTAGGGTCAGGAAAAAGTGAAGAGTTGTAAGGAAAGTATTATCTGAAACTGAGCTATCGAGTTACTAAATATGATGGGCAACTGCTGCCAACCCTGCTGATTATTTCTGCAAATGGCAGAAAGCTTTATCCCAGGAAGTTTATGATTTGAACGGCAGCTAGAATAAACAGCTGGTGTTTAAACTTGGACTAGGGGGAGGGGCAGGGGGGAAAAGGACTAGAGGGGGAACCGGGGCTGGGTGTGAGTTAGCTGGTAGCCAGATCTGTGCCAGACACAGAGAGGAACCTCTAGCAGACATGTGCACTGTATCATGATATATAGTGAGAGGAGGTCTCCCTGATCTGAAGAGGCTATTTCCCAGAGTTAATCCCTAGCATTGCTCCCTTACCCTATGTTAACAGTAACAGAAAGCATCTCAACTGCCCTCTAGGAGGGTCGGTGCTGGAAGTCTTGGCCTGTCGACTGCCTCGTTACTAGCAGCTTTCTCTCACATTCTCTGCATAGTAGTTGGTAGGAAGACAGCACTTACATACCATGCTATTACTTCTAGTCAATGCTCACTGCATCCGTCTGCTAAATGTTCATCTTTTACCCATCCTGCTGCTGAGCAAGGTGTATTATATGCGTGGATGAGGGGTGATTTGTAGTAGGCATGCCTATTAGCTGTAGAGGCAATGTATGATTCACAAGGCTGACAGTCGGGGTAGGAGTGAGCCGAGGAGACTGTACACCCCGACAGTTTGGCACTCCAGTTCTGCTTGGAGTTGGGGGAGTTTCTACTCCCGTTGGCTGCTTCTTACGCAAGAGTTGCACAGTAGTCGTAGATGTTTCTGATTGTTCTAAAATCTTACATGATGTATATCTGGTGATTGATGTAGCAGGGGTAGATGATGTTGCCACCATAGAGGTAGTGTCGTTGTAGTTGTAACAGCAACTGTTGTAGATGTAGCTGCTTTAGACGCTTCATGGTTCTGTAGTCCTAGCAAGGTGATGACCGTAGTCTTCTTGGTTCTGCTAGTTGATAGTTCTAGTTAGATCTAGATAGATCATTTCAGGTTTGTGATTTTTCATGGAGGATATTCTGTTCTGGAGTACTTAGGCTGCATCATTCCTTGGAGTAGCAAGATGCCTGGTGTGGATTGTTATAAGAATGGTGTCAGATATTTACTACGATCATGACAGGCGCAGAGCTCCAGCTAGTGTGTCCTCCTCATATGGAGCAGCTATTAAGTCCAACTATGTGCCACCTCTAGGTGTTGGCCATTAAGGCATCAATTGGCGTCATTCTGTGACTCTAGTTAGTGTCCACGTTGAAGATGATTGTTTGGGTGGACGACTTCATGTGATAATCTTTGGAGTACTGATCGTGAGGAAGCAAAAGCCCTTTGCAAATGAAAGAAAACTGAGCTAGATTGAATTAATGGCCGAGACAAAGCCAAGTTGTGATTTGGGTTTGGAGACAACTGTCAATGTTTGTGAAGGAAGTAATTTTCCACAAGGACGTCACATCACTTGAGCTGGAATTGATCGGTGGTTTTGGCGTCTGGTTTTGGATGGCAAATCTCAATATTTCGAAGGAGACTGAGCGACCATCTTTGGCTGGAGATGGAGTCAATATCGCTGTGTTTGCTCAAGTTGACAGCATAGTGAGGTGAGAACACCATTCTGTCTTCTGGTGGACGATGGCGACGACATCTGGGCAAGTCTGGCTCTGCTTCATGCTTCATAGAAAGTAGTTCCGGTGTATGTAGAAAGTAGTCCCAACAATAGCTTACATTTGAAAATTCATCTTTTGTTATGTCAGTAAGTATTTTGAAGAGTAGTGTTAGTTTGTTCGAGTTGCCACATGCATGACTGAATTATGACATATGTTTCTTGTATTTATTTATGTCTTTATGAATATATTTTGCATCAAAATGAAAGTGAAATGGATGGGTTCCTGAAACCAAATTCAATGCGATATAGTTTAGTACGATTATGTTTGACTTGACCACTACGTAAAACTGATCATACATGACAATGCATTTGGTGAGGGATTATGGGTACTGGAAAGGAAGAGGCAGTGACTTTGTGTCTCACGGTACGCTGTCGATTGATCGCTTCTAGGTACTGCTTGAGACACAACTGATTTCAGTAATAGAGTGGGTGAGGCAGACAGTATTAGCAGAGTAAACAGGCATACCACCATAGATAAATGGACTAAATCAGGTTATGGTATTGGAACGTGTTCATCTAGATGGATGAGTGTATTCTATTACACAAAATAAGCAATGGCAGGCCACAAATGAAATCTATTCCAATTCAGACTAACTGTCCGTGTGGAAGCAAGTTGGCATGTCTCTTGGATACGTACCATGATTCATTTACATCTAATATTTCTTGATAAATTTATTGAAACATCATTCGTGTAGATAAGTACTGTTTTGCCTGCCGGTCTAACATTTGACAAGCCAGGGCAGTATATAGGAGGACCAGAAGGGTTTCGATGCATGTGTAGAGATGTTGATTTCTGAAGAAAGAGGCAGTGATCAATATGGTGTAGTTGGCGGTGACCTCAATACGATCCGAGGCAGCGTTCCCAGTGGGGCTGAGTACGTCATGATGGCCATTGATTGGGAACTTGTAATTCCCCTGGGCCCGCTCTCTAGTCGTCTGCCCGACATGCTGCTTTCCCTACAACAGGTTTTGCATTAGTGTATATATGACCTTCCCTCCCACCCACAAATTGCTAAGAGACATCTATTTGTAGAACTTGCGCAGACACCCTGTATGGTGAATGTAGAACATGTTCTCTGACCATTCCAAGTAATCTACCAATTCCGGTCAGGTTTCATTTCACAGGAACAATCATTATTTGTTGTGTGTGGCAACATTTATGTGAATGTTCTGAGAGAGTTAGGTAATAATTTCCTTGCAACTGGCGGTGTTGTTCGTGTGGAACTGTTTGCCATGGCTATCAAAATAAAAAGTAAATATTTTCTAAATTGATTCAGTTCAGTAATGTGATTAATTTCTGATGTTTGTGATCATTTGAAGCTGTCAGTGACCCAATAAAAATATCGTTAAAAGTTTTTAAAAAGTCGTAGAAAAACACTTCCAGGAAAGTGTCAATAGAGAAGTAAGTAATCTTGTGACAAGAAGTGAAATCCCAGGTGGCACGTTTCAGACTCTTCTATACGTGTTATGATATACCAGACTCTTATACATGCTATAGCATACAAGACTGTGTCATCCATATGATAATCTACAAGACTCTTTATACATGTTACATTATACAAGACTCTTTATACATGTCACAGTATACAAGACTCTTATACGTCTTATGATATGAAAAACCTTGTGTCTTAATATGTAAGACCTGTGTGAGTCATATTAACAATAGCACCCTCATTGCGTCAAAATATGATGCATGTAGCAATGCGACAAATCTATAGTTTTGCAGGGTAGGGACATTCATTCTCACTATAGTCTCACGTTCTTGCAATTTAAATGTGGAATCGTCTTACAAGAGATGCACAGAATTCAAGACGTGTGTAAATCCCTGTAAGGGCCATGTAAGTTCGCATCAGTAGCTCTAGAGGTCAAGAGAAAGGGAAAAATGAGACAAGCATCACTGAACACCAAATCCTGAGACACATTGTGAACAATAGGCAGAATATGGGCACATGAGTATGGGTTGTGCTCCACTGCCATGGTCTTGTCATCAGAAGGATAAAGCAGCTTGCTGATCAGCCCTGCATGGGGCCCATCGGCCTTGTTGGCATTGTCACCCACCACAATGGGACCCTCAACATCCACTGATATGTGCTAACAGTCCTGTGTGGAGCTCAGCTTCTAGTCCTCTGTCCTAGGCTGACATTTTCTGAAGGTTATTTGAACTTGCAAATTATGATAAATTGAACCAAACCTGGTGTTAGTGTAGGTGAAATGTTCTGAGATTCTTATAATTGTGCTGGCTTTATTTCAAAGGTTTTTTCTGCATGCTTCGCTCAAGATTTGTTGAACTTTGGGAAATGTCCCTGACTGGAGGCAGTTTCAATTCCTATTGTGTAAACAGCAGTTGTTAGGAAGTCTTTGTCAGCAGGTGCCCCTCTGCAGGGACTGTTGCCAGAAGGAGGTATGCAAATTATTGCCAGGTGAAAATCTGAGGGATAAAAAATTGCACAATATCCAGAGGGCAGTGTTACGAGTTTAACAAAATTTGTTTGGAGATTTTGCAACAGAAAAAGATTGATAAATCTTTTAAACAACACTCCAGGAATGTGCACCAAACAGATTGGCCTTACAAAGATAGTGATCAAATATTTAGATGATAAAATTGAAAAAAATGAGTGGTATTGTAACTGGGAAATTAAGCTGAACTGTGTTGCAGCCAATCAGTAGATGGGAAGAGAAGGGGATATCAAGTGTTTATTACATGGCAGGAGGGGCCATTAGCAAAGGAATGGTGCATGGCAGGGGAAGAATAGATAGCAAGGGAAAACAGACATTTAGATTATAGACCAGTAATAACTTGATATATTTGTCAGATAGTGTTCAGTTTTAGTGATAGCATAAGAACTCTGAAGAGATAATTGTAGTTGTAGTTTTATGCAAGTCAGTTTTAAAGTAACCTTGACAACAAACAGAAGTAGTCAGATATAATTGCCAGATACAGATCATCCTGTTGTTTGAAGGTGGGTCTGGCTATGAAGGATGTGTAGCCACTTGGACTGTGCTTTGCTGTGGGAGAGGTGATGATGGATGGTCTGCAACTGTGAGTGTCTGTTTATGGAAGATAAACAATCTTCACCTGCTGCCTCACACCAGAACTCTTGGAGAACTGGTGCCAGTATTTCCCTGGTGTGAGATCATGCCAATATCTCACTGGTGCCAGTATTTAATTGTGTGACATGACACGATTCCAAGTCTAAGATGCCAATTTCATCATGATGAAGTGATGCCTCTATCTCCATTGGTATGAGATGGTGCCAATGTTTTCTTCGTGAGATTATGGGTTCCAAAGTCACCCTGGTTGCAGATTGTACTAATATATCCCAAGTATGAGATAGTGCCAGCGTATCCCTTGTAAGAGATCGAGCCAATATCTCCATAGAGTTAAATGACCGTCAATATATGCCTGGTGTGAAATTGTCCAATGTCCCTAATTTTACATGGACATACATTAAGCCAATATCACTTCCCTGATGTGAGATTGTCCAATATCTCCCTTGTGTGAGATGGCATTAAGATACCACTGGGGCTAGATCTTGCTAACATCCTCTTAGTGTGAGACAGTGACAATAATACAGTTTGTGTTGTCAGGTCAAAGTTTGGCCACTATGATATCTGAAATTAATTTTCATTGACATGAATGTCATATTCATCCATCAAGAGTGTGACAGCCAAGAGGGAAAGCTAGAACCCTTGAGTGATTTTTGTCAAAATACTACCTTCCTGTGAGATGAAGAATTCCAGACAGCTGACCCATATTAAGGTTAAATGGCAAGATGATGCACTGTGGTAATATACATGTGCCTACGTCAGTGAAGGGCAGGCTATTAGAGGCCACGTAGATGTAGAAGCTGATGAGATAGCACCATCAACATTCACAGATGTAGCTGAAATTACTAATCCTTACTTCCTGCTTGAGAGCCAACACATGACCTTGAACAGATCCATCAAGGTCAAAGAGTTCAGACATTTTGACTCATTAGCAACAGTTAAACATACATGCCTTGTAAATCTGGATGCAGTCAGCTGAATCTTTGTGGCTGCCTCCATATCTACTCTGCTGCTACTGCCACTGCAGCGCCAACGGGGTGTGTTCACCGGCAAACATAGTGTGCCGTGGGTTTGCTGTGTTTTGTGAAAGGTCTTTCCGTTAAAAATGCTTTCCATATTTTCCTTTATATCTTGAATCAGTTCCGCAGTGGAATTTTTCTGGCAATAGGTATTTTTTATGCCATATTAGCAACATGTATAATTTGTGTTTATTTGTCTTGGAAGAATGATGTCTTGAAAGCCATGCAGAACATTTTAAAATGCTGCATCATTTTCATGGACTTCATCAAAAGATGCTCAAACATCAGCGCCACTGCAGTAGAAATTCCTAGCTGACAACAGCCTTCATCATAAATGTCCATTTTAATTTCCATCTTGGTAAATGCGAGTGCCTTTCATCAGAATGAGTAAAGATGGAGGCCTTTCATTCACCTTTCATCCTGTCAAAAAACATTAGTTAATAACAAGAATGGGAGGAAATCAGCAGAAGTGGGCCAGAAATATAAAAGACTACCAGCCTTTGGTCTATGTAGACCTTTCTTAATTAAAGACATCTCTTCCACCTCATGTCCTGAACATTTTGCCTCAGGCAAAGCTCAAGAGTTTGTGTGTTATGTTATTAACATGATATTTTGTGATATTGCCATTATGGCAAACAAAATGTGAGTTCATCCTGATCCAAGCTTCCTTCCTAATCAAAGGCATCTTTTTAAATGACGGATATCTGGGAACAGATTACATCTAAGCTTGGAACATGGTAACATGTGCGTAAATTGACTTAACTTTCACCCTTCTGCTGGAGTTTGCAGTCCTTCCAATGTCAGTGTGAAGCTTGGCTAATAATATGTCGGTTTGCCCTCCAGCAGCTAAAATGAATTCTAACAGAACCAAGCCATTGAGTCTGGTTAAACACAAACTACTTTCCTCCATGACAAAACAGTCGCTTGGGATAATTTTTGTCCATCATGCAAAGAACTGTTGATTTTTCTGACATTTCACAAGAAAGAAAAAAAGAAAACTTGAAAGCACAAGTTAAAATTGTCCTGTGCCTATTAAAATCTTGGGAATAACTGCATTGGCTATGAATTTGTGAGGCAGGGGAAGCGGCTGTTGGTTCACCAAATGTCACAAACCGTTTAACCTGTAATCTAATGCTAACTTACTTCATTAGAGAGTGCCGATTAATATGCCGGTCAGGTGGCGAGGGACATGCAAGGTGGAGGGTCAGGTCAGCTTGTAAGTCGTGTGCTAATTATGGAAGGGAGAAGATTTTCTGCAATGTTTGGGAAGTATGTTAATTATCCTCTATTGTACACTGGCTGAGATCTGGCTTGAGGCCTTTAGGAGAAAGCACTCAATGAAATTGATACGGATATTTCACTGGCAAATTGAACAAGTTGATAGGACTACCTTGCAGGATGGGATCTGTATAAGCCCTTGCATTTGGAGTTAGGCATATCTCACTGAAACCTCAATTCATCTGTACGTGTTTGGCTTTGCACAATTTCAAAAATTAGATTAATAATACTTGAGGAATGATCCCCCTTATTGGCTGGTTTCTATGGCAACCACTAAGAAGGGGCATATGGGCTAGATATGAGAGTGTGAGATCCCGAGAAACAGGCTAGATAAAGATTTAGTGTTGGGTGGTGTCATTACTGAAGAATAGTTGAATGGTGGTCTTGAGCAAATGGATCAGTTCTGTAAGCGTGTGACGGTTATGTTGTCTGTCGGACTGCCAGCCAGCGCAGGATGAACCAGGAACATTGTATTGATTTTGAAGACGAAGAAGATCGCTTTTCTGAGCCTCCACTGATGAAAAAGTGACTTCCAGTTTATCTCTCCAGTCAAGTAAAAGCACCATTTTGAAATTGATTGTGATACTTTTTCATTCTCATATATGCCAAGGTGTGAAGAAGACTTCGGTGAAGAAGGTTCTTTGATGCAAATTAAGAGCATGCCAGGAGTGTAGGAATGTAGGCCGGCTCTCAGCCTAATTGATATTGCAGGTTAGATGTGGGGGTGCAGCAGGTTAGAGGTAAAAATGGTTGTTGGCACACTCACCGAGCAGGTTCTGCTCCTCTCAATTTAGATTGGCTTCAAGTCACTGACGTCAGAGAAGTTTACTCTGTGGAAAAAACAGATGCCCCAGTTTGACAACTGACAATAATTCAGTATGTCTCGTTTTTGTTAAACACATTGTTTCCTGTAAAAACAAGTAGTTGTGCATCCCCATCAGATGTTTGGCTATGTTGCTTTTGTCAAGAGGTCTGAACAACAAGAATGTAGGACTCTAGAGGGTTGAAATTCAGGAAGTCTGTTCAAACTAAGATGTGGAATTTGAGACAGATTTTGCCACTGCATCAGGTAGTGTATTTGAGGATGTGAAACATTTGCTGATGATAAGGGAGGTCAATTGTTAAGGATGTAAGGGGCATTTGCTGATGCGATTGTTGAGGATGTAAGGGGCACATGTTCAGGCCACAAGGGGCAAGTATTGAGTATTGACTTGAGAGAAAGGAAATCTGGAAAGTAAAAATAAAACGTCACACATCTGTAGCTCAAGTTCTTCAGTGAAAAGTGGGATCTGTATCAAGTTTTTGCTCCAGTTAAAAAGGAAGTGCCCCTCGTTCCAACTAGTTAGACAGCAGTTAGTTAATGTGTTTCTATATTTGAGTTAAGAATGTTGGTAATGACGTTAATCATATTGGCTGGGGAATATTTCCTGTACAAGGCCCCTGGTGCACATTTAACAAGCTTATTGTTCAAATCTGTGCCTGCAGCTACCAAGATGGCTGAACAGGCCACTACATTACCACGGAACAGCTCAATATTGGACGTCGAAATGCAGCTAGCCAGAGTGAGGTTTTGTTTTTAGATTTTATGGACATTTGTCATTTGTTTGATGGCTGAGAAATACTTCTTGTTGATAAACCTGCCAACAGAATTGAATATTTGAAAACCTGCCCTCTGTGATTGGCAACTGGAGGAGATAGACTTCCTTATCATGCTGAGTTCCAGCTGCAACTTTCATCTCTTTGTTAGCTATCACCAGAAAGAAGCAGATATTAAATGACTGGCATTTCATGAAGTACAAGATCCACATTATTACGACATTTGATTGTTTCATTTTAACTTTTGAGACAAAAAAATTGCTGGATTTTGAATTGAATGTTCTAGTTCCTCCTTGGCATCATCTTATGTTTTGGTTTGAGGTTGATGGATTTTAGTGTAATGTATAAGACTTAGGTAACACTAGGTTGATAATTTCAAGAGATGCAGGTAAGGTTGGGATGAGATATGCTGAACACACTTGCATGTGTCAGCTTGTGTCAGTTGAGTACACTTCCTGATAAAAGCTGGAACTGTACACAGGGGATATCTGGCCTGTCTTCTGAATAATTTACCCACCAAATTATATTTTCTCAGTTGGCTTGGCCCATGATGTGAATATTAATCAATCCACTGTCAGTAAACAGCATTCGTTTTGGAGGCAGTCTTTATCAACGATAACGAACTATTTTTAGCCGGACTGGGCAGATTGACAAGCGTGACAGGGTTTGTGAATTAAACATCGTTTGGTTCATTACTCATTAGGTAAGAGCAGGCTAAATATGTCTGATAATGAGTGGAAGAAAATCAATTATAGTAGGCACGAAGTGAAGCTGGTAAAAAAAACTGAATTCCGAGATGCACAAGATCGTGAGATGGAGGGCGCAAAGGTTGTCAAGTGTGGTACCTTCGTGCCTGTATCCACAACTTGTTTTTGTGAAATACACGACCGGCCCTGAACATGAATAGCATAAGCACTTTAAACTAGAGTTTCGAAGGAGCACCATGCTTGGTCCGATGTTTGTGAGAGACAGATTAGATTACATCGTAGTTACTGTGTTTATTTTGTTGGGTTTTTTTAATCTCTGAAAAGCTGAGGGATTCATTTTATGACAAGATGGTACGTTCAGCTGAGTACACTGACACAAAATCCATCCATGTTGAAACACTCTTGACTCTTGGGTTACAGCAAACTGGAACGTCTCTTTTTTACATTTTCTTTCTTTTTCTGTGAAATTCCATTTTGATTATATGGTATTGATCACATTATAGGGGCCAATTATATCTCTTGACATAAGGGGCAACAATTTCACATGACATGAGGGGCAGCAATTTTTCATTGGGAAAAGGAGTAAAACACTCTTCGTAATGGCGCTTGTCCTCCAGTGCTAATGCAGGTTATGGCATCAAATGAGATTCTCTATCTGGAGCAATCATAACATTTCGGAAGCTGACAAAAGAAAAACTGATCATAGATCGATGATTTGAGAAGCACTTCCAGGCTGGACAAGCTATGGGTGATCAAGATGGAATCTTTCTCATATTGACGTCTTCACATCAAGAAATTTCAGAAATCGATATTCATCACTCAGTTAGTGTTATTACAATGATGAAGACGAAGGAAAAGCTATTTGATTTCTTTTGCAGTTTGCGCTGTGCCTGTACTGTTTTCTTCTTCATGTAATGCAGACATCTGTGAAAGGAACACGCAGGAAATTGATGAATCCTCTCCATGTCTTTGGTTGTTATCCTCGGATGATGCGCTGCGAGAATTTACATACCTGCTTATTTCCTTGTTATGCAAACTCCATTTTCTATTAATGTTTGCATTTGTTTGACTTATGAGTGTGGTTGTTTGTTGAAATTGGGCCGTCTGCTACTGTCACTTTAACATGAAGTTGTTTGACATAACTTAGATTGAATATATGCTCAATATTACAGTTATGAGAGGTTTTCGAACAAAATGGTCAGTTGGTAAAGGATAGTCGAGAAAATACTAGTATATTCTGTATATCCTGGTAAGTTCTGTATTATCATACAGCTGAAATAGAATCAATGACATTTCTACAGCGCTGGAAAGGTGATAATGTGTAGTTAGATAGGTTTTCTTGCCCAGAATGATTTGGTGATGGTGAACAAATTTTGTAGCAGCATTAATTGTGATCAATACAAGTTGAGAACTTTACGTTAAAGTTGGCAGTTCAGTGACATCAAACACAACACATTTGAGGAGGGGAGTCAAATTCAGACATACATTTGATGTATTTCAGTATTTAGTGTTGCAAATGAAATTAATTAATCTTATATTTGGCAGGCGGCTTATATTCATCTTCATGAAGTGGTATATGACTCAATATACAATAGCCATCCTTTCTAGTATATGCTATGTATTCTTCATGGTGATGTTCACATTAGTCCATATCTCACCGACCTGCTCAAGAGGAACATTGGGTAAATCTCTAAGCCATGGTGCTATCGATCACTATTATTTTTGACTAACTATAAAGTGATGTTATCCCCTGTGGGAACGGTTGTGAAGTAGATGATTAATGAAGTATGGGATAAGATAGTGGTAGACACTGCCTGTCTGAATGAGAGCTGTAAGGAACAAATGTTTGTTGGATTTGGAGATAGGTGACACTGTTTAAACTTATTGGTGTAAACGTGTATGTTCGTCTGTTCATTAAGAAAACTGCAGAGCCAAAGCATATATATATTTATCTAACCTCACACATAAATGTTGCTGTCTGATTGGCTGAGCGCTCTTCTGTTATTTCCAATTTACCCCATGTACCCCATGAAGTGCATTGCAATACACCCCGCTGCTAATAGCAGTCTTTCCTTAGTTTGTGGTAGTTACATTTTTATCTCAATGTTTGTTTATGTTCCCTTCGCCCTTCGGGCCAAAGGTAACAGTAACAAACATCAAGGGTACCTCAACCTGTGGTCCCTTCATGACCAGTAAACAACTTACATATTTATATACCTAAAGGGGTTTTTGTCACCAGGATGAAATCTCAGGACTAGGATATATATAGAAAATAAATAAATAGATATGTGATAACACCTATACTACTACTGTCTTTACTGAGGTGTTAAACTGGATTTTTTAAGGGTTCCATAAATTCCTTTGTGGAATAATGACCATGAATCTCCAGTGGACATGACCTGACTTTAAGTATCAAGCACCTGCTTATGTTGTTGTTAATCAGTAATGAAGTATCTCCTCTTAATGAAATACTGGACACCACAAGTCTCTGGTGTATCCCTGGCCTTCACATCATTTCATCCTGATCATCACCTGTACTGGGTAGTCTGGATTAGGTGTGCGTCATTAGTTGCCAGGATCAGTTTGATTCTGAGATTGGTCGTGTGAATTCAATGTCAGGTGTAGCCAAGTGGTTATAGCATCGTTTGTCTTCACCAAGACCAGATTTCGATTCTCCAGATGGTCACAGTAAGATACAAGTGGTTACAGCATCGTTTGTCATCACCAAGACCAGATTTCGATTCTCCAGATGGTCATACTAGATGAGCTGGTATACTTTGCTGGTATGTTTCTGTAAATTATCTGTTCATCATTGAGTCATATAACTGATAAATATGACTGATGATAGACAATGCAAGAGCTGATACAATATAAGGCTGAAATTTGCATTGATGAGATTATCATTGATCCTGATGTTTTGCAGGCTAGGTCATAAAACACATCATCACACCCTTATGCCCTAAAATGTGAGTTCAGTGAGGGAATAATGTACATTTATCACATGACAAGTATGATACTATCTCCCTAAGCACATTTTCTAATCCAGTGTGATCACAGTGATCATTGGCTCAGATGGAAATATAGATGAATCTGTACCAGTTCTTTGGAAGTCATTGTGGCCGATTGTAATTGAACCCCACTGGTGTCAGAAGAAGGATTCTGAAGTATTGAGCATGCAGTCATTGGCCAGGCTTATAACGCCCTGTATTGCCACCATAAAACATAGCCTTTCAATATCCAAACCCGGCCTTTATCTACACATAACAATTAATGGGACAGCTTTATCAAAGGCCAATCCGCAGAGATTATTCCAAAGTTGGAATTAAATATTGTGTTTGTTGCTTGGTTTGATTAATTATTATGCAGAATGTTTATACTTAATGAAAAAAGAAAATTGAATTGACTAGCATGTCTGAAGTCGTGTGTTATATACAAGACAAGCTTACATTTATCCAGTGTCAGGCAGTGAGTACCCCAGAGAGTTTGTTGGACTATATGTAAATTGTCTATGAGGATTTACCAATCAATGCTTGAGGCCTGGCTGAGCATAATGAGATTTGATCTGAAGTCTCGGACGGCACATCAGGTCGGCCATGTTGGTTCCCCTCCTGGTCTCTTGTTATTCCATGCCAATAGGTTGCACCAGGGGAACACTTCGTTTGTGCATTCCCAAGCTGAGTGGGGAGAGAACTTAATCACTATTTAGTGATGCATGATGGGCAGCCATTACTTTCAGTTGAAGGTATTGCCAATTGTAATAAAGTAACACATTTAATGGGAGGTAATGGTAGGTAGAGTATTGAAATTGTCCACAGGCTGGGGGATGTGTACTAATAAAAGCAGGCAGGAAAGAAAGTGGTTATCAAAATTCCCATCTTGAAACAGTCTCTACTATTTCCATAGTAATCATACTTGAGTACTGTAATCACATGACCAAATACCCCTAATCACATGATCATCACATGACCAAATAGAACAGACTAGCTGTTGTGGCCTCCTTTCACTTTTATTGCTTTCCCCGCTGTGGACCTTCAAGACTGAGATGATAATGCAGCTGTGATAAAGGTGGCAGTGCCAGGCCACTGTAGAATGTCTCGGTATTACCGGCCAAGTCTGCTTCGCAATTACTGCCTTCCATTGTAACAATCGCTTCCCTCTCGCCATGGCCGCCATTATCCCCTCCAGCGAATAAACCCTTATGAATATAAATTGACCTTCCAGCTCACTGACTTGAGATTGAAAGTGACTTGAGTGGAGTGGCACATTAGACAAGGTATCTCGAGGCATGTATATCACACTGCTGTTAAGCCTTGTATCCTCCATCCATCCATCTATATATCCCCACCACCCCTAGTGCCCTACAATCCGTATCCCTCCAGCCCCATTGATTTGACAGTTACCTGTTAGGAATTTACACTGTAGACAAAATAAATAGTGGCATAAATGGCAACTCTCAGTTGCTGATTGGAATGTTAAAATATCATAAGCTGACTTGTGTTATTTTGTTAATGTTTGAACTCCCTGCTGTGCGAGGGATTCCTCTCACAGCAGTGTGAGGAGGAGAAATATGTGTATTCACTCCATATAACACTGCATCTTGTCACAATGTAGCCAATGCATCATAGGAAATAAGAATAACCGTTTACAGTTATTTATTAAACACTTAACCTGTGTACATTAGATTTCTTTACCATAGCAACTGTCATGTGATGGAAGCAAAAGTTGGAATAAAACTGGACATTTAATGTGATATCTGTAGACCAGAATCATGGTCTCAAATTAAGCTCAGTTAGTCAAACTGTTTTCAGTGTAAACATGCCAGTTGCCTCTATGATGTAGGTTATTTTTTTTTCTCGACCAGGATCATGTCTGTAATGGGTATCAACATGGATTCCAAGATGACCAAGTTTTGTCGCTACAGCATCGTCACAGTTAAACTGCAACGAGTAATATTGCAATCTCATTTTGCTGCTGTGATTTCATTTCATGATTGGTTAATCATGTGGATGGTGTGTGTGTGTGTGTGTGCGTGTGTGTGGGTGATGCCTCAAAACAGTTGCATTGTTCTCATCCTCATCCCCCCAGAAAGCGTGTGCGTCCCTCCATTGAATGAAGGTCTTTGCAGTGACTGGTCAGACTCTAAAAAGCAATGTCGTGTTCTCAAGCTGTGCCACAACACGCTGACTAACATCAAAGAGCAGCTGACAGGTGAATAGTTTTACAATGCCCAGATTACTTGTGTTAACAACCATCAGTCCATGTTAAAGTAGGACACTCCGGGACTAGTAATAATTTAAATTACACCACGAAAAAATGAGGTAATGGTGTTCTTCAAAAGGAATTAGAGGCAAAACCATTTTCTGGAGGACTGCTTTCAGAACGTATTCTGAAAAGAAAATAAGGGTTGTGTTTTTTCTCAAAGGAATGTAAGCGCTTCAAAAAAGAGACTGTTAATATGATTAGAAGAGTAGGAAATTGTTTGGCTATTTCTTCCATGATTAGAAAGTAAAATGTTCTTTCATATATTCATGACCATGACATCAACTTTGGCCATCTGTTTGATTTAAACAGGTATTTTAGCTTTGTAATGAGCAATGTCTACATATTCAATATTAGTGTAACACCTGCGACTCTGATTTGGACACAGATCTGGAACTAGGTAAACACAAAGTGTCTGATAACAGTGTTATGACACTGGATCCTTTTATGTTAACAACACTACATGACACGAAGGATATATTCCAGTGTACCCTACGAAGGATATACTCCTACACAGTTGCCAGGGTCAGGGTTCAGTGTAGTTGCACTTCATGCTTGATTGCCTATTTACTTCTGCCTGGTGATAACGGTCTTTATCACTCCACCATGTAATAATAGTGCCTCATGCATAAGCCTTGTACATATCCATGATTTTACTCATTCTGGATGAGATTTCAGTGCTGTTTAACAGTTAAACAAAGTGGTTGTTTGTATGCTTTGTTGCCTGAGAAGCACAGGGGTTAATAAGTCCAAGATGCTGTACACAAAAGAGGAGGCAGGTGGTGAAAGATAGGCCCTATAATATTAGTAAGTTGGGTGAACGCCAGTACACAAATATTGGAGCTTTTATGATAGGCTGCATGCGGCTTGGTGATAAGGGAATGTTGGGATTGATACACAGTCCAAGTACTGCTTCCCTACAACTGATAACACTCAGTGGATGCTCAAGCGCTGTTCTGATTCCCAACCAGATGATGCTTCTTCGTGATAGTCTTGACTACTGTTGAGGAAAAAAAACATCTTAAGACTTTCTTTCTTTTTTTTTCAAAAGCTTTCTACTAGAAAAGAAATCTATTGAAAGACTGACTGTGCATCTGAAAGTGCTTCTAGACCTGTATTATGTGTGAGTCCAAATGGATGTGATATAAGGTTCTGTACTAGTCTTGGTGCTTCACAGGCTGCTATTGTTACTGTAGGCTGTGATAGGGATGATTGGGCATGTGCTGCACCCAGACAGAGTGCCTGGGCGTACAAAAGGTTCCTGTATATGCAAAACAAGGACAGCTGTGTGCTATCATAGTGGCCCAATGCTAGACACATGAAAACATATCTTCTGAAACTCAGAATTCATGATTTATCAAAGGTCACCCAAATCTGTTGGGTCAGTGCAATGATTGAAGAAAGGGAGGCAAGCCCATGAGGCAAGGCAAAAGTGATTACAAAACACTACGTGTGTATTTTATGTGGAAGATTTTTCCATGACCATCTGTGCTATCTACTGAAGGTTTGGCTCTAGGACATAAGACATTTAATACAATGAAGATGGAGTAACTATGTAGCTACTGCCTAACTGTGGAGTAACTCTGGTCCTCCATGAAAGGAGTTTGATGTGGTATAAAGAAATAATAGTTGTGTGGTATGCAGTATTCAGCTGTTAAAGATGGTACCACAGATATTTTTAGTTCTACCAGCTAAGAAGGCTTGGAAATTAGAAAAGTGCAAAATGCTTGTGAGCTTATGGGCTGGCATTGTTACGTCATTGGAGAATGAGAAGATGCTTAGAAGACGTAATAATAGTCTTGTGGTATGCAATATTTATAAGGGAATGTATATTTATGGCGGCCTTCGCGAACAAACTGACATCATTTCAAAAGAACATCCCGGTGAAATAAAGGAGGTGGATGTTTGTGACTGGTTGGAGGGCTGTGTGTCTGGTGTGAGTGTTTATGTCTGTTTAGCTTCCCCATTCCAAAGGTAATACCTGCTTAAGCATTAGAAACAATGCCAATGTAGGATCTGGTGTTTATTCTGTTGTGAACTGTGCGGCAAGTGTAAGGTCTGCACTGCTAAAACCATCACCATTTTCAAATAACATCCCTACTTCTGCTTGGTTGGTACAGGGGCATTGTAGGTAGACAGGAATTCTGGGGGAAAGGCAGTCAGAAGTCTCCTACTATCATTTCTGGACATTAACTTTTGACACATAAAAGTCAGTTCACTTTAGGGGGACATTTAAAAATCACATAGTTCATCCATTAATCCATTGCGTTTTGTACATTCATCAACTGTGGAATCCCATGTACTTTTCCATAATGTTATATCTGTAAATCAGATGATAGAGCTAGCTGGAGTTGTTGTTACAAGGGAGACAAATTGTGGGTACAGAGAATAGTATAGTTTGATATCTGTCATCATTAAATGCCTTTGTAAATTGTGTTTTGTATAACAAAGAAAACTGGACTATTCTGTTGAAAGCAGCATTCCAACTACCGAGGTATGGAGTCTTGTGGGACCAGTATAAATTATTTATGGTAATCTGTATAAATATACATGCCATTCAGTAGTGTTCTGTGAAGAGGGCCTGTGGGTTTTGACAGGGCAGGACGTGTGAAGTTCTGAACTTGATGAGCTAGATGGACATGACGGAAAGTCAAACAATCATTAACCAGAGCATAATGTTCCCAAAATGGAGGTTAGCAATGAAGAGGATATGGCGAGGAGAGGCACCTCGTATATAACAGTCTCCTTGCAGCAGCAAGAACATAAAACCATTAGAAGGACTTCACTTGCCACCATATCAGACTCCAGGTGCTAGCTTCTTGTTATCAAACTTGCAGTTATATATCGCCCTTGTATTGGGGGCAAAAACATTAATCTTATCACTGCCCACTGAGCTGGTTCTTCCACAAGCAGGGAAGGATGGCAATGGGTGGATATGATTTCAGAAGGAGTCAGATTTTTCTTTTATCTCCATAGGTCCAGTCTCCTAGCTACATCAGAAGACTGGTACTATTTGTTTGAGATGGTAAACAAAGTTTAACATTGAACTGTTATCATGAATTTGTTTCTTGTGGTGTTTGTCCTGATATGACTGCAATACTGCCATTGTGACTATATGCTTAAGTCACTCACGTTTCATGTGAAGTAATTCTACTATTCATTGAAGGGGCAGTAGGGTTGCCTAGTGTTTAGCTAGTTGACTCATCACACTGAAGATTTGGATTTGATTCCCCATATGGGTATATTATGTGAAGCCCATTTCTGATGTCCCCTGCCATAATATTGCTGGAATATTGCTAAAAGCCATGTAATACCATACTCACTCACTGTTACTATTCAGTGAATTGTTGTAGCTTTGATAGATGGATAGAAGTGATTAACAGTCATTACAGATTGGGATGATTAGAAGACTAGAGAGACAACAGGGATGCATGCCCTTGGTTAGAATGTCAAAGGTAGGGCTGAGTACCATACCAGATGGCACAGTGGAGCTAATGATGATGACTTTTAAATATGTTTAAAAAGTCCGCTTTGTATTGTTTCAGAGACATTAATTTTTGAAATATGGACATCAGTATGTGGTGACATTTGCAAATCACATATTTCCTCCATTAATCTCTTGCTTTTTGTACATTTGTCAGCCATTGAGTCCGTGTCCTTTTTTCCCTTAATGTGAAATCTATTAATTAGATGATAGAGCTGGCTGTCAGCTTCTCTTAATACTGTGTTTTTGAGCAAGCAAGGAGCTAATTTCCTCCCAATTACCCATATACTACTACCCTGTCAACAGATGGGAGTGAGTGCACCCACTGCTCAGGCCTAATGTGAACATGACATAATATACTTTTTCCTGGAGGATTTCACCAATTTTATCTTGACTTTCTTGTGTGGCAGATGGCTGTCCATGGCCCCCAAGAAAGCATATGATTAACCAATGGATTTGATTGAAAACAGGACGCAAGCCATGTTAGGTTGCTGCTGAAGATAAAAAGACATGTTGATGATATGAAAAGTAGTTGTTCCTGACGGAAAGGTTGTAATTAATGTCAGCTACTTGTCAGGGTAGTAGTGTAGCTGTATTGAACAAGCTTCTTTTTTTCTGGTGTTGCTTTGAGTGCAGATTCCAGTGTGCAGGTGAAAGTGGTTTTGTTGACTTTTCGGGTTCATTTTGTTAGGAGTTTGGTGCAGAGCAGTAAAACTACTTCAGCTTTAACTCTGTCCCTCCTCCTCTTATGCAAGACCTCCTTGGGAAATTAAATCTCTATTCATATTTGACGGTTTGGAGAAGAAGTGTGTGTTGTTAGACAAAATTCTGATTTATTTGATATAGATAAGCAGTGTTATTGTATTATTCGTGGCAGACTTGCTGATATTGTCCTCAATATTAGATTTATGTTTGAAATAAAACAGTCCGATAATTGCAACTTGGTCGTGTCACGACAGCCGATCACTCTCAAGTGATGCATCACATCAAAGACTAGTTCTGCACCCTCCGTTCTACAAGAAAATGTTTCCAAGACGTGGCTGAATCGCTCCTTTTGATGTCAGCATATGGTAATGGCTTCCCCGCTTGTGGGCGGAGAGAACGGAAGATAGATTTAGACTTTACCTCTCACACAATTGTATCAAATTAACTGTAATTTGTTAAAATTGCTGGTACTGTATTCCAGAGACTGCTATGTTGCCAGTGGGAGACGGTCGTACTAAATTGAATTAGTCAATATTGATGATAAGTCTTGGATAAAGCACTGCCTATGTTCTGACTCACCTAAGAGAGATTGAATGTTCCTATTGGCCGTGCCATGTCCTCAGTTATGACTTGGTTTGTAGACACATTTCATGCTGATGAACTCCATATTTGGACATCTAAAAGTTTTGCATAACTAGGGTATCTGCTTCTTTGGCCTGGTGTTTGGTTGCAGTCTTGTTAAGGATCTGTTGTTGTTGTTGTTTCTGTTTTTTCTTTCAATGGTATTTAAATGTGGTACATATTTTAAAATTCTTATTCGTGAGTCTGTCCATGTAAGGGGGAAAACAGTATGTATGTATTCTGTTTCGTCAGGACCTCTTCTAGACTGGATCTATACCAGCAGACTTCTGAAGAATGTTGCAGTAATATTCTAATCTTTGAATTTTGTATTACTGTATGATTGGCTGACAGACGTTCTGCCAGTAAATCTTTGCTTTATTACTTCGTATTGGAGAAAGATTGACTTGAAATACGTTGTTAAATGACTTTTGATATACTGAGTTTTGGTTGCACAGTGACCGCCTAGCTATTCTAGCAGACATTCTTCATAATGGACTCCACTGCTGGGAAAAATATATTATTTTGTTTAAATATCCACTTAGCAAGAGAGATTGGTTAATGTTGAACATGTTGCGATTGATTTAGAGTTACAAATCCCCATAGAGCCTGGAAGATGGTTTCAGAGCAGATTATCTGTAATGAAGAGGAAGCGATGCGTGATAATATATTATTGATCTATGTCGATGTTGGTAGTGAAGACGATAGACTGCATTGTAATTGTATGTGAATATTTTAAAGTACCCTGCCAGTTAAACCTGATTACTTCCTGTCGTTAATGAGTACTGCAAGACGCTGGTTGACAGAGAATATCATGATTAGATGGCAAGCATACAGCTCGTGCTAGTTAATCTTGTATACAATACACAGCTCCAAATACTTCGATGAAAGTCCTCTGTGGGTAGTGACTTTAATAGATTTAGAAGTGCTTGGCCATCCACCTCCAGCCATGTTGATGAGGGAGCTTGGATTTTAATATCATCATTACCACATTATCAATCTTAATTTCAATGGGGGCATTAATTTACCGGTTATTCGTTCAATTTGCTAATCATTGTGAATTATACACGTAGGAAAAACAGGAAGTAGGCAATTATGAGTTGTATCGACAATAGGTGGGCATATGTGAGTTATATCAACAATAGGTAGGAATAAACGGGTAAAAACAATAGGTGGAGACATGCAATTTATATCGATAATAGGTAGGGATGTATGATTTACATTGATAAATAGGTAGAGAGATTCAAGTTATATCAATAATAGGTAAAGAAATATGAGTAACACCAGAAACTCAGGTGTTGAATATGTCTTGTACAAGGGAGAAGTTCCACCAGGGACCCAATGGCAGGGTTACTGGATAATTTGGTAGAATGTCAGTGATTCACCATCGGGGCTCTATCAAAGTCTTTTCGAGGCAGGATGCTTTCACCTTTAACCTTTTGTCCATTTGACTCTGGAAGCCAGAGGTGAATTATCTTCAGGGGGTTGAGGTGTTTGGGTATGGGCATCAGGTTATGGGGGGTTGAGTTGATGGGGAGGGGCTAGAAGAACAGACTAATGCTAAGGTTGAGTTGAATCAGCTGGAGACTGGCTTCAACCAGCTTTAACCAAACCCCCCATCTGGCGGCACATGGACATGAGAAACTATCACATACCAACCAGGTGCTTGTTCACAGTCCGAATGTCAAGTGCGTTCATCCTCTAACGGGCCTTCCATGGAGCACCAATTGTATTGGGAGAGAGAAGCAATTGTATTTTGACTGACAATCCTGCATACTGAGCTGGATTTGACCTTTACAAAGGAATCTCACCATATTGTCTTTTATTTGTGTTGGCCATAACACTGTGCACAAATACGCTGTCATGTGATTAGTTTGAGGGTGGAGCTGTGTGGTGTGACTGCCAGCTTCCTCGTGGCTAGGTTGATCCTCATGTGTCAACATCCAAGTTAAGTCAGCAAGTGCCACTGCATTGGCTTGATAAATGTGTACTGTTTGAAAGTTAGAGCGTGGAGGTAGTTTAACAGAGTTGAATACAGAAAGCCATTTAGTAGAACAAAATTATTTCCCATCAGTTTTCCTGATATGAATTTGATTGGAACAAGGAAATAAGATGCATCATATTTATATGAGAAGGTATTCATAAGTGCTTTAATGCCTTTCATGTTGACTATAAAAAAATGTGACTTTTTGAGTTGAGTTGAAATTAAGTTAAGGGGAAAGGGCTGGAAAATATAATCAAATGTTTTTATGAAAAAAGAGAAATGCAAAAATCGTGAAGGTATCTCAACTGTCCTCTTAACAGTTCTCGGTTCAATAAATGTCGTCTGTTGTGGTGTTTCTGGGCCTGGCTGTCAGCATTCTGATGTAAGTGAAACATGTTTGTGCAGGAATTGCTGTCTCACTGGTGACTTAGTGAAAAGACTACATGTGCGACCTTCAGTAGAAATACATTTTTTGTGGAGAAAAATGCCAAGCTGGACTGTTAATTCAATATTAAGGAACAGATGGTGAGAAGACTGCTGACGTTGTCACTGTGTGTCACCTGGCCTCTTTCCTTCAAGCAACTTGATGAGTAGGTTTGAAGATGAAGTTGGTTCTGATATGTTGTCTTCTGTTCTTCAGTGGCATTACTGGTAATGTGAACTTCTTCCTGTTTAGATGTCATCTTAATCACCTAAAATCACCCCCACAACTTTGTAGCATTGACTCAACAACACCACAATGTCCTTCAGTGTCGCCCAACCCAGACCCACCCTACAACAAACACCCCCGAGGCTCTACCTTCACCACCCTCAGCCACGTTTCCACACCCTCTCTACAACAAACGCCCCCATCCCTTCCCCACCCCCTGCCATGTATCCACACCCAACTCATCTGACATGGCAACTGTACTTAACTACCAGTCTTCTGCAAGCATCGTCAGCATCCAGTCCACGTCCATATGTTTGAATGAAAAAACTGAAAGTGTGGCAGTATGTTTTTAGGTATTCATTGAATTTCTTAAGTTGAGTTTTGGGCTATACATCATACTTTACCCACAACTGATTGTGTTACTTGAAATTTGTGACAGCTCGTCCGCATTGTAGACAATGTAGATATAAATTTCACTTGACTGGGCATGGGGTTGAATCATAATCAAGTAATCCTTCACATCAGAGATAGCCAATGAGAAATAAAGTTGGCGTAATATGGGAGATTATTTCTGTCTTACGATTTGTCTTTCAAAAAGCTATAATGGTTGTGTTTCCTTGTTGAATTATATGAACGTGAATTTACATTTAATATGTAGCTTCACATTTCTGAGACATATCATCATAATAAATATACGAGAACTTGTAGGGAACACTGAATGAGTTTGGGCTGCAGTTGTATTGGACTCTTCCTAGTGTTAGAAGGACATGACCTTGGGGACAGGGTTCTCTTTAAGAATTGTTTGTCTTTTTGATGTCAGTCGTATTGATTTGGAAGTGACAAGAGACACACTTGAGGGAAGGTGATATGGTGGATGTTTCGTCACGTGTCAAGAGATTGGTGCTCAAATAAGTCATAACATTCAGGTTTCCTCCATCTTGTTGTTGAGAACAGTTAGTTTGTCCCAGGGGGCTGTTCCTGTTAAAATTGTTGCAAACTTTATACGAGTCTCTTCTCCTTACAGTGTTTGCTGGTAGTTTCCAAATCTATGACTGTATCAACAAAATAGATACATTCACATGGTTGATGGGTGTTTGGAATTTGAGAATACTGTTTTGAAGAGGAAGTGTAACTGAATATAAACAATTCTGAAAACAGTTTGAAGATTTTGTGTTTCATTTTATTCTAACTTCATTATGAAGACTGGTTTTATAGATGTTTATGTTGTCAGTAATGAGGCACATTTCTCACATATAGAATAAAACTTTTAAAAAACATCAACCGTGGCCAATATATCCTGCTGTGTTTTCTATGGGTTTTCCTGATAAGATGGAATATTGCAGTTTTCTCTCTGCCTGATATACATACAGGTAAAAGCAATGCACCAGTGTGATAAGAGTTAACGACAGTGCCACAATTTCACTCTCTCCCCTCCTGATCTTTAGAGAGGTAGTCTCATGGTTAATGTTTTGTCATTGCGTCAAAGGCCTGGTTTTATTTCCCTTGTGCGTACAGTGAGTGAATTCACCTTTTGCTTGAATGTTGCAGTAAGCTGCAAAACACCAAATTCTCTTCTGTGTTCTGACATAGGCAGGTGAAAAAGGAACAGTTTTCTATTTAGGTGTCGTCATTCTCTTGTCTCTTCCCCATTTTGAGTGTACTACCCGACCTTGAATTATTTATTTCCTGGACTCACAAATGGTTAATTTGTTACTTGCTATGTTGATGAGGACAACTTGACTGGTATTAATAATATAAAGCTCATTTGTTATCAGTTTTATGATTTATCATCAATAAGTGGCACAGTAGAGTCTCCCCTTTAACTTGATATGTCTTTAGGGGAATAGTTTGGTAAAATCATGTGCTCATTTTCAAAACTTACCACCTAGAACTGGAGAGAGCCAAAGAAACAGAGATATTATGGATTCCCTAGGTATGCCCTTCCTTATTCATCATACAGCTACAACTAAAGCTTTAATGGTGTAAAGTAGTACTTGGAAAACACTGTTTTTACAAATTTTGGTGATAATTGATGATGCATGAAGGTTTTTGAGAGTCGGGAAGAAAGTCTGTGTTCCCTAGGGATGAGGAAACGGCCGAGTTACCCTAGCTCACCCGAGCATTGCTTCTCTCCACGAGGCTGATGGATGGAGGAAGAGCTACCATTTACTCACAAATTGTTTCCTTTGCACAGAGGAAATTGTTTAAAAAGCTGGCTGAACAAGGGTTAGGGTCTGCAGCTTCCATGTGTTAAAAATGTCACTGTCAGCCAGCGAGATATCACCCGGGGAATTTAGCTACTTTCCGAGGTATTAAGTTAAAAATCAATGCCCTTCCACTTAGGAATTTGTAGATTGTCCCTTCATGTTGTTACCAGTGTGATGTGCTTTGAGTACTTGATAGGTGATATTGGATGTTAATGTTTAGTTGGAGGGATACTACCAATAGTGCCTGCAAGTTGACCTGTGAATAGCACTACTGACCACAATGGTCAGCCATTACATTGGTTAACATACAAAATCAAGGATTGCTAGATTCTTTCTTATCACCACAGTTAATCTTTCTTGAGTTAAACTCTAATGGAATGACAGATTTAATGTAGTGATATTAAAGATCTTGGTGTAGCATATTAGAATTTTGAGTTTTAGATCCTGAAATAAATAAACGTTCTTTTGACACAAATGTTAGTGATTGAATGGTTTCTGATTTGTTTATTAGATGAATATTTAATCTTCTCAATATATGGATGATAAGCTGGGTTCTGCCTGGATGTAGGTCAGGACCTCCATGTTTGTTTGTTAACTGTCAAAGAAGAACTCTTGTCACTTGGGTCAAACAAAACCTGTTTGTTCCTTGTCGACATTGCAGTAGCTTCTAATGTTAGCATGCCACAACAATCTGCTGTCAACAGTTACCACCAGAAATAGAATATTTGGGAATTAAATAATGACACTGTCCTGTTTGTAGCATTTGAATAGTCCCTCCCCGTTAAGAATGAGATGTCTTTTTGAAATTCCTGGGTGTTGGTGCATGTTGACTTTGTTATTTACTGTTAAATTATTTAAAGTGATATCACTGCTGTATTATGTAGAGCTATATTACTGCTATATTACTGCTATAGCATGAAGTGTGATATCATTATCATGCTACATTGCTTTGTCATTATGGAACTGCCAACATATAGATCTATAATCCTTCTGTCATATAGAGCTATATTTCTGCTGTGTCATATAGAGCTATATTTCTGCTGTGTCATATAGGGCAATATTCCTGCTAGGTCATATAGAGCTATATTCCTGCTGTCTCATAAGGAACTAAATTCCTACCGTCATGTATGGCTATTCCTGTGTGTCAAATCTAAAGTCTGTAACACTTCAAGACTGGCCTGACATTTCTGTGAATGAAACCCCTTCCACTTCCCATGGTTCTGTTCTATATCTGTCCTTTTGAAAGGTCAAGGTCATATTGAACTTTAAAAATCATTGAGTAACCACAATGTTAATTCCAGAAGGAAGATGGATCTATAGGCATTTGTTAAGGTCTCCCTGAACTACAGCGTTTCTGAAGAGCCTGATAATGAGACGAAGTAATTAAATCATGTTTGATCAGTTGTGAATTCTTGAGATGATCCCCTTGTGATCGTAGACTTGTGTCTAATGGTGTTATTTCCCACGATTCTCAGACATTGCAGGAAGATGGGTGGGGGACCGGAGTTTGAATCGATGCTGCAGAGCTATTATGGCGGATGCCACACCAATCAAGGGGCATTTGGTCTTAACTCATTTATTAGTGGGCTACAGTCAGCTGGTTGGAGCATCTAGGCTGCTGTCGAAGCTCGGGCAGTACAACATGAAGCATTTGTTGTTAGACCAGTAGCTCCCAGAGACTTTAGTTGATGATTATCTATAAATAGCTGTCCGTCCAGTAAGAGGAAATATATTCCCTTGTATTGGAGAGTGGGGTTCAATATCTGGTGAGGTTGAGTTGTATGGTGTGTTGACATTAAGCCCTGCCAAGGCAGTTCTAGATGCCTACAGCAGGGACTGGTGTATTCGTTGTGCTGATGAGGCAGACAGTTCTACTGTACCATTGATAAATTGATTTGAGGTCGGAGGTCACAGCTGCTCAGCAGTATTTGCACATGCAGAATACATATGGCCTCTGAATACTCATCACACAACATAGCATAGCATTATTGTTGCCACAGTCATCGCATGTTCACATGTGCCGTGGGTAGAATTCATTAAGATCTCACCTGTACTGAAGGAAAATTCATTTCAATGGATTACTCATCGCAATCGGTTAACATACTTTCTGTGTATTCTTTTCCTGGGTTTGAAGTTCCATGTGTAGTGTTCTTCCTGTCTGGTTTATATATCCCATGCTAATCGTAAATTTTGTGTTGTGGTTGTACAAGACGGGTGTGGTGTTCCATCACTGTCATGCACGTCTGTGTAACATAAGGAGGCATTGCCCACTGAATCCCTCATTTTACAGGCAATGAATTGTTATCAAGGTGGAGGAGATTTTTATTGATCTTTGTTTAATAGAATTGGTCTGTGGTGTAATTAAACCCCTTTGGATTGTTGTCATGGGAATACCTGACATACACGATTGAAACGAGAGTGAGCATATATTATTTACAAGACTTGTGTGGAGGGGTCGTAATAATGAGTGAATATCGGTCTGTGTCGGTGTTTAAGGGGGATACAGTTTTGTTCACCATGGTAGTAATGTTTTTATCCTCTAACTGGTTTCCACAGAAGATATCACTTAATATATCTCCACTGATGTCACTGGTTACTGTGGTGTTTATTCTTGTTTACAAATTGGATGTCTGGCAGAGTGATGTTTGTTAAATATGATCTTGACCTTGATAAAGCATTTCAATATTCTTCAACGAAAATTAACACTTTGTTGGCAAATATTGGAGTTTTAGATTCTATTGATTTATGTTGACATATTTCATATGAAGACATTCTTGGATGAGAGTCTCTGTATTGTAAATGACTTTGTTCTATGCTGTAAAGGCTGATTTACTTTCATTTTTCATAATGTATTTTGATACAAGATATCAGCTTGATTAGATAAGGAACATTGCAGTTGAAATTGTAAATTGTCTATTTGCCTTTTTGTGATTTTGGGTGATTATCTGCAACATTATCATTTTATGATGTGAAGTGAAAACCATCTACACTTGACTGGGATGGCAGAGAATGGGATGTTTTGTCAAGGGTTGAGCAGGAAACTGTACAACGGATCAATACAACTATGAGGGAGGAGAAAAAATTGCCCGTCCATTGACAGTGAGCATGTATCGGTGATGTCTGTGATCGATGTGGTGAAACTAAGCATGTTTATGTGGGAGCCAGCTCCTGTTCTCGATACAGCCACAGCTCCAGAGCATCTCGTCAATCATGGGATCCACGTCCTTAACTCGGACTGATAACATGCATCTGGTTATGCTACCAGCACAATTGATGACTGAATGCTAACATGTGTTGAAATGAAATGACTAATTTTTCTATCTCTCAAGGAAAACCTAATTAGATGACTGAAAGTCTGGCTAATTCTGATTGACCTGTGGTTGACTTACATTTCCATGTTTGCTGTCTCGATTGTTAGAGGCCATAGGTATAGAGTCGATATCTGTCGCTACGGTTACATGCTCAAATTGTAAAGCCTAGCGATTTATCTACTTCAATATTTACCAGCTGTCTATGTTTCTTAAAGCCAGAGTGCTGACAACTGGTCACAATAAAGTTGTGGTGACAACCTATAGATCTTACTCTGTCAATAAATGTTTGAGACAAACGGGTCTGCCAAAATGCGGAAAAGTTTATGGTATTGTTGGCCAATAAGGCCGAAAGTAGACATTTTAGTAGGCAATTGGAAATCAGTGAATGGAACTGAGCACGATGAGACTGTTCAGGACAGTGGGGATCAATATAAGGCTGAATCAGCATCCCTTCACCCATGATAACCTGGAGGACCTGGAATAGAAACTATTCCAGTTCCTTTGTAAGTCGTTGTAGTATTGATGCAGAGGTGTCTTCCTTCTCACTTACAGTGCCGGATTATTGAGGCAGCAGTTTGTATCATTGCTGAAGCTTTGTACAGTGGTAGCTTCCATCACACAGAATTGTGATGCTAGCAATTCATTGCCTCGCAGTTGTATTGTTAACGTAGCACTTACCAATATTTCTTTTATTTTACGTCAGTCTGTACTTAATCATGCTGAATCGTCCAGTGACTGACGTAAAAAACATTGATTGACTGTATTTGTGATGCGATGATGTGTAACAACCATACGCTGAGCCCCAATAGTTGCTTCTTGTAACAACTGGTTGCTTGAGACTAATTCTGCTTGAATCTGTATGGATTTAGTAGTAGGTCTGAATTTGTTATTGGAAGACCACGTTATTGCTGTTTATAAAATTGGTGTATTTTTTGCCACATCAATTACTAATTTGTCAAATAAATGCCAGATTTTGTTAAATTCATATCTGAAGTGAATAAATGCTATGAACACAAGTAAATTATTTATTTTATTGTATCATTTTCATCCAGTAAGCACATTTTGAAACAGATACTCACCAAAAATAACCTGTTATTAGAAGTAATGGACAACCCAGACGGTGTGTACCCTTCCAGTATTTGCGAGCTGGATTGCTGCAGACTAGGATGCCTGTTTGGATTGATGACCGTATTGCATGACACAACTCCTTAAAGTGTACAAATGAAATGCAGAGAAATTTTCTCTTGCCTTGAGCGTTGTCATTTAGTGTGGCAGTGGTTCTGTCTAAATTGAAACAAATTGAATATTCTCACCCACTCAGTTTGCTCATGATCGAAAACGATCTTGCATTCTTAAATGTTTCAATGTTGCTGCATGGAAAAAGGATTGAGAAATGACACCGATTTTATGTGATGTTCCCATTGTGAGTGATGTTTTAGGGACACTTGTGCACGAAAAGCATAAATGTCAAATAATGGCTTGAAGAGAATGGCTAATGTTGTCAGAGCATACAGTACACCATCTGAAGGCAGGTTGACAGAAGCCTGCCGCCTACACGAAGGATGATAATAGGCATATCAAACAAGACCACTTCTACTTTTTGCTTGGTTTGATGCCAGCACAGTGGACACAATTAGAAAGTCAATGATGACAGACCGTGAGCGCAGTCCATGCCAGCGTGAATGAGAGTCGAGGAAATAGTGGAGGTAGTTATTTAACACATGGGTAGTAAAACAGCAAAGGCTGCTGGGAAATGACAACTTGATATTGGTCCGGCGACGTCGGTGGCTACAGTGGCGGCAACAGCAGCTCCTGGTGGAACATTGCCATCCCTATATGCCCCAGGGTAAACCCATCTCGGTATAGATCTTGGTCAGGGCTTTTAATGGCATGTGTGTGCCTGAGAGAAAGACCAAATCATATCCAATCATGGAGTACGGCTTAAGTGTGTTGAAATGTGTGATTGTATCTACGTATTGGCATTGCCTGTTTTCTGCTTGTGCTGGCTGATGTCCATGTTGACGATCAAGCTGCTGCGGACGACAGCTGATGGGACTTGCCATTTCTTCTGATCGATGAGGGTGTTTCAGCACCGTCTTCAACCCCCCTTTCCCCCATCACCTTCTTCAGTAGCTGCTCATGAAATACAGCGTCATTCCTGCTCTGAGATAATCATCACAACAGCTCTTCTCTTTCTTGAGTCAATGAGATAATGTTAACTTGATTATCACCTAATGATGAGAATACTATCCAAGTAGTTTGACTGTTGACAAAGAGTTAATGTGTTCCCATTGGCTTAAAACATGCTCCTAGGTTCTACTATGCTGTTGTCAGTCAATATACTGTGTTATAGTATACTGGCTGAGGATATACTGACCCCTAGAACAAGGTGCTGCACGATAATATACCAGTGTGTTGTAGTATACTGGCTTAGAATATTCTGACCACTCTAACAGTATAAAACACAGTAACACTGTAAAAGTAACAAATGTGTTACAGTATACTGTTGTATACTGTACCCAATCCTCATTTTAACCTGCGGTATTCAGCCTGCCAGGTGTTGTAACACCATGAACTAAGACTAACCCCCAACATGCAGTATTCATCCACATCATATGGTATAACTTGCAGTTTTCCCTGCCATGTGTCCTATGGGAAGAACACATCCTGATATATTTACCATGTACTTCTCACAGACAACTCTGGAATTGCCATCTTGTTTATTTTGTTAGCAAGCCATGATGTCATCAGTTGTAATGTTGGTGTATATCAGTTACTAGGCCATGTACCATATGTTGGGTATGCAGATTTATATCATGCAGATCTAAACAACACATTGTGTTATCTCAGCGAGAAACAGACTTCTCGTTATTGTCAAAACTGGAAAAAAGCATCAAGTCATTTGTTTGATGCTCATCTTGGCATTAAATGTAATCAGTTACATTTTTCTTAATGTTTACTCCTGAGAAAATATCAGAAACATCAAAACATAACTGCTTATAAAGAAGATGATATTGGATATAGATATATGCATGACAGAAGATATGATCGATTGTTTATTTTGATATTTTTTCTTTTCAGGTTTTGGGTTTGTCACGTTTGAACAAGAGGATGTAGTAGAAAAAATTTGTGAAATACATTTCCATGAAATCAACCAGAAAATGGTGAGTCATCATTTAACTGATGGGTTTGGTAGAGCAAGGGAGCTAACCCCTGTCCACAAACTTCATTTCACAATGAGCAAACGTTTTATTGCATTTCTTGCAAATTGTTATATCGAATTATGAATACTTTAGTTGAAAATGATCTTTATTGGTAATAAAGTGTTATTTTTTCTAATTTGATAAAAAATCAATAAAAATAAAAACAAAACTAGAGGATGGTAGTATTACTTAAGAGTGATCAAAATTTGATGAATCCATGGAACTTGTGTAAGTCCTTGTGTGTAGAGCTCCAGAAGTTTTACTTTTTACATTAGGGTTATGTCAAAGTATCCTTTCTTTCATGCAATTTAGAAAGATTTATGTATTTTGAATATTTTGGTATTATTCTATTTTTAAAAGATTCTGTTTGTGACACTTTTTATGGCAATTTTTGTTGACGTTTTCAGGTTGAGTGTAAAAAGGCCCAGCCTAAAGAGGTTATGTTGCCAACACAACTGGCAAGGGGGCGTGGCCTGGCTCGGGGAGCTTATGGTAGGTACCGCTGTTGTTGTCTGCACCTCTGGACATCATCCCCTTGTACCAGTGACCTTTGGCCTCTGTTTCCATGGCAACCAGTTTTGCATGCTACTTAGATGAAACATAGCCATAGAAGTTTTTTCCTAGACTAAAGTTAGCAACGTGATTTTGTGTAGTCTTCATCACCGGGAAATTGTTGTTTAGAAGAGCCATATGTTAATTCTAGCATGGTAGTCATGGTAACACTGGTGGCGGTGGTTTACACAAGGGAGACTACTCTCTTGTACTTCTACGTACGTATTAGACATGGCATTTTTTCTCTTTAAGTAGATTTGTTCCTACTACTACTGGCACGCTCACTAAGAGCCAAATAAAGGTGCAAGGGGCACAATGTCCGTCCTCTTCTAAACACATGCCAGCCACTTCGCTTATACACACCATATTTCACAGCAGACATAGTTCTGAGTTTCTGACTTGTTTTCTTACCACGAATCTTGTAGCCTGAATATAATAGCCGTTTGTACGTACGTAAGTACATCAGCAGTGATTGGCCGATATCCAGCACTACCAGCCATTCAACCTCCACCAATGGAGTATGTTGACCAGTGAATTTGTCTGTCATATTGTGCACTACTATCAAGTCTTAGGCCATGAACCTGTTGTGCTCATCTTGGCCACACATTCCTGTCCTGACATCCAGTGTGCTTATGTGCTCTACTGCCATTAAGACTGTTTCCCTTTTTTCTAATGATTCTGTAGTGACTGAAGAAGGAGAGGTCGTATGGGAAATTCCCAATGATGTTGTCGGTCTGCCGGAGCTGTGTAAGTTGCACTTTTGGCCGAGCAAGCAAGCCAGCAAGCAAGCGAGAGCGAGCAAGCGTCCACCAACCCCTACCCTGCTAAGCTCCCAAGCTGCTCCCTGTTCTGCTTGCTTCTTCTCTGCTTACCTATCCATATGTCAACCTGTGCATGTCACTTTCCACTGTCAACACTCGGACTAACCGTCTAATTTCACAGGCTAACCATTTCTGTATGTTTGTATGCTTTTGCTAATGCTTTATGCTTTGTGCTTATGCCTGCTTCTAACTGTGTAACGGTTCTGTCAATTTCATGTTTACAGTAAGGATCAATCATTTCTACTCTTCAATTTTAAAACCCTAAATTTCTGTCAACCATTCAAATACAACTTTAATTTCTTTACTAGAATAACATTTTATAGTCTTTCCCTTTCATTAATGATATTTTGATGAAAAATATTCTCTATGACTAGTTATTCCATTGATATCTCAAACTTGTTAGTCTTTACTTAGAGCTCTGCCGCTCTTTGAATACTTACATGAATCCCATTTGAGCATGCGTAATGTAACTTACTTGAAGATTGTCCAAAGATAACTGCATGTTTTATGTCTTGCTATGCATGATTGTTTTGGTGTCCACGGCTTCTGCTTTTCACACGTGTGAATCGTTGCCATGGAAACGCCACACCTTTCTCACTTCTGAAACATGAGAAACCTTTGAAGGAGATCATTACAAATAACCAACAGCAATATGATTTCAGTTGGTAAAGTTGGATTAGTGTGTTGCTTGATTATTTTTTTTATTTTTTTTATTTTTTTATTTTTTTTATAATTTAATAAGTATATTTCCTTGACCATCTGTAGACCATGTGTATATAGAATTACAAGTGTAGAGAGAAGAAGTAGGACCGAGGGTGACCTGCATGACTCCACTCGGGACTCAAACTGCATGTATTTCTTCAGTTCTGTTTCCAACTTTGACTGCTTAACGTTGCCATGCCGATTGCCTTGCGGGACAATGCATATGTCACAATCTGTGCCTGAATCTCTACTGCCTGTCGGATCCCTGCCTGTGTACCTACTTCATTTTTACTTTCCAACCCTTTGTCCCAGAAACAATCAATCCTGATACTGTAGTCTTTAAGACTATCTATATTTTGAAGTGTTAATATATTAGTAATGGATATATTCATCATCTGTATACAGTTATTAATTTAATTTGATACTGACTTGCATCGTGCATAGACCTAATTGCTGCATATGGATGACCGTAATGAGAATATGTGCAGCCATTGTAGTTATGCCCCTTGTTTGATTGTGTGTTGTTAGGGAAGTAATACCGAATGTAGCTTTGAGTTTGGAACTTGCATGAAAGTAGCCTCAAGAGCTGTGGTCAGGCCTGTGAAATAACAACCCTGTTTATGTAATGGCATCAAGACAAGCATGACAGTACAGGTAGTAACTGGTATAATCTCCTGCTAGAATAGCCTTCCAACTTCCTCAGATCTTGAAGAACAAGCATTATAGTGCATGTTTCTGTTGCTACTGTGATGGCAGTGCCCTGGTTGACACTGCTCAGGTTTGTTGCATAATTAATAACGGAGCTATATTAACCAACCTTCATTCATATCAGTTATCCATTAACCGTTAACACAAAGAATTCAAGCTTTGAACATAAGGTTTGACTTGAAGTAATGTCTGTTCTTAATGTTTGTGAATGTTGTGTTGTGTGTGTGTGATTGCGGCATGTAGTGACATGTTTCCTCTCTCCCTGCAGGTTACCTTCCTACCGGCTTCCCTGGGTTTGCTGCGGCAGCTGCTTATGGCCGAGGGTTCCCTGCCTTCAGCCCAGCGGGGTACTACTACCCTGGGATGACAACAGGTATGGAGCTGTTGCAACTGGCGTCGTGGTACCCAGAGTCTCATTTAGGATTCTAGATATGGCCTAGTTAAGGCAGCGGGTTGTTGGCCTGTGGCTGACCGCCGTGCTGCTCGGCACAGAGCAATATGTGGAAGGTGCGACTGTTCTTTATGCAAGACGATTTTTAGACATATCAACTCGGGATGAGAGGAAGACGGAACCAGATGGACCTGGTGATGTTGTCCATGCGTCGAATCAATGGTCGTCCTTTGAACGTGGATCTCGTTCCCGATGAACGAACGAACAGTCAGCACAGACCAATCCAGACGACCTCGGGAGACCTTCAACGCTCCATCAGACTAACCCTGTTTAATTATACTACCCCTTTTGCCAAAATTTGCGCTGCTTTAAGATTGTCCTTACCCAACGCCAAATAAGATTGAATTCTCTCTGTTGTCCATGGCTTGCTGTGATCAGACTAATTAAAATACTCAAGCGATAATCAAGGGATACGATGGAGAGGCCTTTGTGATAAAAACGTGGCATTTTATCAACGCTATCCCTCAGGGTTCTCCCAACTGTGATACTAGACTATATTCGTGTTGATCAAAACTGTTTCAATATTGAAACAAAAGCTAATTTATGCAATTTATATCTTTATATTGCAAATTTTGAATATACTATTTATTAATTTTTACATTTATTCTCATCTGCGCAAATCCTGCTGATATAGAGCAGGAAGTGGATATGCATTGTGGGTATGGTTGATGGCGTGTTGAAGGTCTAGCAGTGTTCCTGCACTCTCTGATACAAGAGTCAGATATTGTGCCAAACGCCTATTCTTTACTGTCTTGATGTAAATGACCTTTTTGTATATTTTTATTATTTTGGCATTTTACGGTAGCCATTGAAGGCTAAGACTGTTTATAATTGGTTGTGTTTGATCTGTAGTCAATTTGGATTTGATTTTGACTCCAAAATACTGAATCTCATTAAATCTAAGTCTTTATGTGTTGCAATAACAGAACAAGAAAGTCACTGTTAGAGTATATGATTTGGTTCTTGATCGTCTCAATTTTGTTTAGATCTATTTATTGTAGATGAAAAGACTACTGGCTTATCTTTTTTTCTTAGGTTGATGAGTGGTTTGTACGTTGAAGAACGTCATACGACCCTCATTAGTCTGACTTTGTTCAGTAGCTACCGATGCCCAGACTGCATGCAGTATATGACTCTGTTAATGTACATAGGATTGTATGTGTTCTGTGAAGACGGTGTGCCTACAACATTGTGTCCTTCACACATACCCGTCTCCAACGTTCCGGCTGTGCCGGGCGTCCATCCCACCAATCGACTGTCCTGATACACCCAGTCATTGGCAGCCTCACTTTCATCTAGATTCTAGGAGAGTAGGCAGTTTACTGGATAGGTCTTAGGATGTAGACATATTGGCCAATCGGATGTTAGCAAGTTAGATAAGTTCATGACTATTCCAAATTATCATCCATTTGTACGATGACTAGATTTAAAATTAGACATTTTAATGTAGGAAAAATACTGTTATCTCCAACTCCAAGCAGTTGGATACATGGCATTCCTCTGATCGTCCTACTCAAGGAGCCAGCATTTGAACTGGTATTGGAGCCAGCAATGGAGCCAGTATTGGAGCTTGATGCCCCTTCATCCACTGGGTGTGGCACATTAGATGAGCAATCAACAAACATTTTCAAAACACTAAATACCTGTTCATTGATAAGTGATAGGGAATTCTGAAACCCATGTCCTGTGGTTTTAGTACAATTTGCTATTTTTGATACACATATTTTAACCACAATTAGTTATCCTCCAAGTAGTCTCTGGTGACATCTACTATGCTACATACAGGCTCATCATCATTGTGAATGTTAAGACGAAGTCATCCAAAGGACATTGTGACAAAGAATATTTTCAGGGTACTATATTTTTCCTGTGGTTTTCACAAATAATTAAATTTATCAAGTCATCGGTACTTACGATCATATATGTATTCATGCCACTGCTTAATAAACCCAGTATGTTTACCAATATGAAGCAATAATTACCTCCCTTGAACACATTTCAAGGCAGGCCATGCAGAATCGAACAGTGATAGTCGTGGTGATATGTGTTACCATTTTATTGTTATGTATCGTAGTCCTATATTCAAGTCTAGGTATCACTCACTCTGTGCCAAATCGGCAGTTTTAATGTATGCAATAATATTCCTCATAATTGTGTAGATATTGTTACTAAGTATCCTTTCACCTCCACAAAGTTAAATAGACCTGACCCCAAGTCCTCACAGTCCTGGTTTACCATTGCTTGTGACATCTCCAAGGGCAAGTCTATTTGATCTCGAGGGGGTTTAAGGATGTAGTGGCCATCAGTTGGATTGTAGTAAAAATGTAGTGTTGTGTATTGCACAGCTTCCAATAGGTCGAGTCGCTACCACTATAACCTAGGCTTAAGTGCTAACTAGCTGCATAACCAGAACCCATTACACCATCATGATCGTGAATAGCGGTCTATCGAAAATGGCAAATCTTTGCGTGTTTATTTGTCGAGATGCTAGCCTGAAATTACCTTGTGACTTTTGCATGGCAGCTCTCTGGTTAGGTGTGTGGCTTCGACGGGTGTAGCTAGACGTAGATATTTAGGCGGTCATCCTCACTCAGTATTCATTATTAACTATTGTGTTCTGTTTTTCCCTTACCTCCATCTGCCGGAACAACGCGATCAGGGTTACATTTATGACGTATCTGATTCCGGCAGCCTAATTTACCCTATTTTTGAATGTAAGTTATTTTAACATGGCAAAAGTTTTAAAGTGAGATCTTTGAGTCTTAAGAAATGAATCTTTTATTGTAAATATATGTGGAGTATCCACTACTGTTGTTGTCCTTGTTGTGTTTGAATATGGAGAATTATGCTGTACACCCAGATGCACCATGGGATTGGTAGACAGGCTTTAGTTCCTTCTGTCTGTCTGTTCTGTAGCAGTTATCTCCCTTGTTTGAATACTTGAATGTGGAAAATGCTTTTTTGATGGCAGCACAAATTCAGCATAATAGCATACTTACAGCAGGGATGACCATGTCCTTTGCAGTTTTTTCCCCTGAAAGAATGTCAGAATTTTGTGCAGAATAGTTACATAATGTCGCTGTCCTATATTTAACTGGAAAGACAGAAGCGCCAGCTGTATCCCTGGCTCATGGCTTCTTCTTGAAGATGTCTGCCATTGGTTGTCTACCAGTCGCATGGTGCTCTGTTCTGGATTATATGACTTTCTGTGCCAAGATCATGTAAGTGCTAATGTCTAGCCCATCTCAGAAGCCTAGACATACAAACATTGTGGGTATTCGTGTGACTGAACATACGTACGCAAGTGAGCGAGCGAGGGAGGTTGCCATCTGCCGACCTTGACCTTGTCGGCTGGTCATTTGATGAGGTTACTACCAGAGTAGAGAAGTCCCTATAGACCATGCTACATTCTTCACATCACCATTCATCAGCTGTGATGGATTGAATGAATTTTTGAATAAAGAGTTTCATTGGCACTATATCTTGACCTTGTGATTTCTGTGTCCGACCTTGGTCAACAATGGAATACCTCCCTTCATTGTACCTCCTGTTGCATAATGCAATCAGTCCACAGCCCAAGCCCTTCTTCTTTGAGTGACGAGTAGTGTTTGCATGAGTTGTCTATCGAGGCTGTTTGTTTGTTTGCAAGGCAATTTTTGAGGTGATTAACAGCCATTTATTAGTTACATGTGTTTATTTGTCACATGCAGGATTGAACACTACAGCTGCTGCTGCCGCTGCTCTCAGTCTTGGTCCAGCGGGCGTGGCACGTAGTGCGCCTACATCCCGTAGTTCAGTGACTGCTTGTGTCTCCCCCGACTCATATCTTGGTGCAATTACCGGTAGATCACCGGGTAAGCCGCCTCTGCAGTCTTACCTTCTCAGTCTCACTCTAGTTGGTTGCAGTTTTGCCTTAGTGGTTTGTAAGAGGTGTTGTGATTGGCCGGTCTTCTGTGCCAGACCTGACTAACATGCCCTTATGGGAAGATGTGTTTGCATTGCACGTTATGTTTTAAGCTTTACTGTTTTAAGCCAGTTGATTTGCTTTTGTCTTGGCCAGAATCTGATCTTGCACAAATTTATTTGTTGCACATTACAGTGTGTCTTTTTATCACCCCATTTATATTGCCCCTTTATTTTTTTCAAGGTGTTTTTTTTTTTTTTTTTTTTTTTTTCCTTTTCTTTCGCTCCAGTGAAAGGATTTGGCACCTTCAGTAACAGTTCTTGAACAATAAATTTAAACTCAAATCCTAAAACTGACCTTGAATGTGACCCCTATTACTTAGTCTTGAACATGACCTGATCTCGGCCATGAAGAAGCATGCCTGGTTCTGGGACATGTTTCATGAAAGTTGGAGTCTTTTTTTCATGCTACAGTACTGCCCCTAGAATATTATCATTCTATTTTGCCTTGGTGTGATCATATGGTGGTGATATTAATGCGTTCCCTATGTTTGAATACTGAACACTTGTGTGATGTGCCATATATGTGTGTATCACCCGCCTAGCTAGCCAATAGTCTTACAGCTTCTCATTAACCGGGTGCCATGGTACATGGTGGTGTTATTAAATACCGTTGTATAGAAGTTTTAACTTTCTTGCACACTTCTTGCATACCATTTATATTGTTTTCAAAATGATAGTTTTCAAATTTGACAAAATTTGGCTGCAGATTTTGTCAAGTTACTGTTTTTGAGGTGTTTGTATGAGCTTTTTATCTCATGTTATTTATGAGCTCAGGATCACATTGTACATTGTTATCAATATTGTGTTGATTTTGTAAATACTGATGTGTAATTTAACAAAATGTGTTCAATGTTTAACACCTTCCCATGTGCTTTTGCCATTAAAAAAACAATGGCTCTTGTAACTGGGTAATTGTGAAATAAATCCAATTTTGGTGGTCTGCCAGTCGTGGTTTCCCTGGAGTTGCGTCCCCTGCATGTCTGGTATTGTCACGCACACCTCACTGCCTGCTTGTAGTAGCATAGAGTACTGACGACTGTCTGCATGATGTCGTCGGCTAAAAAATCCGGCTCATTTTCAAGCCATTATTATGCTACCATGTATTCTACTAAGTATCATGATCCTTGTTCAAATCTCAAAATTTCTCACTAGAATAATATGCCTACTCTCATCACAAAGCTATGATGATGTCGCCACTTTTAGTTTGACCTGCATGGTCAAACTTTCATGCATGAAAGGGTGGATGCGACTGGTTGTAGCCACCCGATGCATGCTAGGCCTCATCTGATTGGCTGTAGTTGTGTAGATGTAGAATTAGTGTGCTGTGATTTTGTCTAGACTGCTGGACCAGCCCAGGGAAGCCAACATGTCAGATCAAAAATCAAAAACTTGAATCCTATGTAAAGTCTTTCTTCAATATACAAGAGGGACTTTTCTTTCTTTCAAACTGATGAAATGTTTTTAAAAATCTAAAAGATCTTTCTTCGAAAGCAGGAAAGATTTTTTGTTTGAAGTAACTGAAGCCAATTTTGGACCAATCAGATTGAAGTATTTTCTTGTTGTCCTGCTAGGCTTCCCTGGTTATGGCTACTTGCCTGTCCCCGCCACCCCTGGTGAACGAACCACCTCCCCGGCCATATATGCTGACTTTGGTGCTGGCCCTCCCAGTCAGCTGACTGCGGCTGGCATCCAACGGAGTGAGCCTTCGCCCATTCCTATATCGAGCTCGCCCATCCACCGTGACCCAAGTTCCCTGCATCGTAGTTCTGGAATAGGTGGGTACTTCCAGCCATATATTCCTTGACAGCTAGCAGCTCATCTTAACATGCTTGTCTTTTGTAATAGTCTCATCATTAGTGAAATAATATGAAACGGAAATCATGAATAACTTAATATGAAATTTGTAAAACTTTCCTAAAAGAGTTCTTTCTTGCAAATGTTTAGTTCATGTTTTGATGGTGATAGTAATTATGATCATTTGACCATATATGTTGGAGAGTGCATTCTGGTGTCTACACAGCCATGATCTGGCCAAACATGAATTAAAGCAATGGTGTGAACATCAGTATGTACCACCCTTTTATCTGGATAATACAGCTGCTGGAAAACAGAAGTTTATGATATATTTTAATAAATTTGCACATTTCAAAGGACAAAGTCAGAGTTTGAAATCTAGTTTATTAACGGTAAGATTATAGTGGATGTTTTTGTTCGGATAAACTACTGAAAATTATTTAAAATTTTTTTGTTTTAAGAACCATCCCTGATAATAACAAGATGCCTGTGGCCATGTTGAGTGTTTTGCTCCCAGCTTGTTTGCATGCATGCATTGTTTACTGTACGGTCTGTCTGCTCCTTTTCCTTCTGTAGTCAGAAACACTAGATGTAGAACTCACTCAGAAGAAGGAAGTAGGTCTCTTGTATATATGTGGTTAGCTCGCAACTTACACAAGTAGGAGGTACCATGCCAATCTCATTATCATCTGGATGAAGATGTACTTGTCTGTCTTCAATCATTTAGTTTTGTTCAAACAGTTTTTGGAGATTTTGGCTGACGACTCTAAATTGAATCACAAGAATGTTGAAGGTGGAGCATGTACATCATTCTGGTTTTACAAAGCGGACGGCACATACATAACACTATTCCCTTGGTCATTTTCAGAACAAAGCAGTTTATTTTGGATGGAATTAATATTGGCGAAATGTGTCAAGATTCTTGCATTTCAAGATTTTCATAAAATTGATACACAATTTGGGGGTTTTGGGATTTTTTTTAACTATCTAAAGCCTGTTCTTTGCCCACTTTTACTCCAGTCAGAATTGAAGTTAATGGTAATAGTTTAGTATGATGCTTCTGATATAAGTATGTGTATGGAGGTCTGTTTATCTGTAGTTGTGTCTGTGCTGATCTGCAAGTAGACACACAAACATGCAGACAAGATTGTTCCAGAAGGAGAACACACACTCTGCAGAATGGCCTGGAAGATCGTCTTACAGAGATTATTACAGTCTTAACTTGGTAGCACCTGCGCTCATTAGTTTCCACAGTTCTTCCACCAAAATATGGATGTAAGCGTAGAGATTCAACTTCTTTTGTAGATCTTAACTCAAAATAGTCACCAGGCTTCAGTCACTCACTCAAACACTTGGCATCACAGAAGCAGACATGGGCCATTCCTACAGAAAACATGTCTGGTTATTCAACACATGTTTATAAATAATGTTAGGGCTAATGTATACCAGTTACGAATACATCATCCAGAGTGTAAAGCCGGAGTGTCTCTGCAAGTTCGTAATATCAAAGTGAAAACTGTCCGACCTTGACATTGCTGTGCCAGACTTTGCTAGGAGACACTGATCAACTGGAGATCGAACACAACCAGTGTTGATGCTATCTGCAGACCAGCGATTGGCCGAACATCCTGTTCCAGGTGTCACATGACCAACATGGCGTAGAAAATTTTGGGAGGGAGACGATGTTTGCTATTTTGTTATTTGTTTCAGCAGCAGCTGCAACAGCTGCTATGATCAACAACTTTGGCGCCCAGGCGTTCCCGACAGCCACTTCGCCAAGCAGTCGCTCGTTTCCTCCGGCTAACAGCCCTGGACCTATAGATCTGTACACCTCCGGACAGGAGGCCCTGAGCTACGTTCAGGCCACTAGCCCTCAACCCTCGGCTTTTGGGCACAACATTGCTGTCAGTCGGGTAAGTCATTACATGGATGTGCAGCTTTATTCGCTTATTAACAACGACAGACAGTGGTGTGAGAACTCTGAGAAGGCCATTTTTTTTGTGATAATATTATTTTTTGTAAATTGTGTAACTTTGTGAATTTTATGAGTCTCGTTCCTCAAGTTCTCAAATCCTCAAGTCAAGCTGCTGACTGGGAGCCAAGGATTTACAGATCTTCTATAACTTACTTTTATATACTCCCTGCACCATTGTTTGATTTTTCCATTGTGCTTTCACCAGTCTCAGCCAGTGTGATTTGAATGGTGGTGGTCTGGAGTGTTCAGAAACATGGGAATAAATATTTAATTGCAAAGCCAGTGTTTCGAGAACACTTCAGTTTGGAGTTGATGAGATGTACTAAAACACCCAGTACACCAGAATCCCTATTTGCCAGGTCCCTTTTCAGATAGTAAAAATTACGAACCATCAAATTTTTCAGATGAAAATTGAACAGAATTGAATCAGTATTTTTGTTTGGTCTAATATTAACCCAATTTTAGGCTTCAAGACATGAATTCTACTCAATTTATGCGTTTCTCCGTTTTTTGTATTTTTGTCATGATGACTAAGAAATGAGAAATTCCATTCCTGAAAATTGGTTAGCTCCAGGGGTATGAGGGTGCAGGTTACACACCCAACATTTCAGAGATCCAGACCTATACCAGATCAATCTTGTCAAACAAATAAACTTTTACTGAATGCAACTGGAGCCCTTTGTGTTAGTTGCTGGTGTGTTGGGTGCTAAATGTCCATGTGTCCAGTTGACTGTATGTTTACTGTACGTACCAACTGTTGTTGTCCCCAGGGGCCTCTGATTGCGGCAAGCTTCCAAAATGGCTACCATTGAGGTGTCGCTCCTACCAGGTACTATATGCCAGGATGATCTCGTCCTGTAGCGTAGCAACCAATGTCTACTAGAAAAGTCAGAACCAACTTGCATGAATTTGTTGAACATTACACTGTATATGAAGTCAAGTAAGATTGCATGAGACACTGCAATGACTGGTGTTGAGGTACAGCATCCTCTCACATTCCAGGAATCAACAAATTTGGTTTGAAACAGCTTGCCGTCATATTTTTCTAGATACGCTGTGATACGACTGAAAGAATGTTTAGAGCAGTGTTAAACTATACTATCTTGCCTCAACGAAGTTATGAGTTTTATTTCCAGCTGTAGTGTAGAACAAGTCGAATGTGTTAGTTCCAGAAGAACACTTGCACACCTGTGTTACTATCACCCTTACTTTCCTGATTATCTCCCCTGCATGTCATGGTGCATATAGAGACACCCACCCTATAGATGGGACAGTTGGACAAAATAAGAGGTTCATATCAACTATGCTGGACTTAGTTAGGGATATTGGTATGTATAGGATTGATATTTTATCAGTGTGTCAGAAAATACATAGATCATTATTCATAATTTAAAAATTTAGATGTATCCCTAACTTTTTGTCCAGCATAGTTGGGGCTTATAGAATGTTCAAATTTGGATTGACAGTGTTTCATAGCAAGTATCAAAAAACAAATTCATAAGTTTGGGGGGGTTACTACATGTTCACGAGTCAGACTTTTGATTTTGAGTTGTCTGTCCCTGAAGTAGGATAAGTGTTGAGGTAGTCTCCTCTGCTTGATCCCAGTGACTATGCTGCTTCCATTCAGTAGGTAATATGTAGATAGAAAATGTTTTGTGGCAGTTGAAAAACAATCATATATATTTTTTCTTCTGCAGTATTAAAAAAAACAGTATACTGGCAAAAGATGTTTGATGTTTGTAATATACAATCCACATAGCAATTTCCTGAGTCTAAATTACTTTACAGAAATCCTACAGTTTGCATAAATTAGTCTGATGTTCAATTCTTTTTGTCAGATTCATTGTTAACATTTTAATGAACCAGTATGACGTGGATAGCATTTAGGAACAAGCTATTGTTAGCATTTATGATGTAGCTTACCTGTGTTTTATCTTCCTTTCAGCCCAGCTTTGGAGCATCAATGCTGACTGGTCAGAATTTTTGAGGTGAAAGACCGAAATCTTCACCAGCCGCAACAACATGTGGACGATGTCGCTACGACCAAGACACTGTTGCCAAGGCCTGATGCAACTCTCGTCACTATGACGACTTGACTTTGAGGTCATCCTATACTATTCATGTCATACGTATTGTTCATTGTCATAAGTGGTATTGTAAATATTTTTGCGTAAGGTTAATGATGTTGCCTCTGGTTTTCACTGTGAAATACCCATTTTGGGGTCCTCTTATTGGTTTATTTTCTAATTTTGACTTGTTTATAACTTGTCTAACGTCCATGTTATAAATGTTGTGTAGATGTAGTTAGCTGTAGACATTGTAGACATATTGCCGAGCTCTGTCATTCATACGCTGACATGGCTCGTGATCTGAGCTCATACGTATGTTTGCTGTAGTAGATTACCAGTTAACATTTCGTTATTTTGTTTTTATACCAATTTTTATTGTGTTCATGACATTAAAACCAAGATCTTATATTTTCATGGATTTTAAGAAGAAATGTTACTGTATTTATTTTTAGCATTAGCTGGCTTGTTTTTTTCCGAGATTGCACCGTTGGTCGATATAGACTGCCTGTTGCCAAACTCCACAGGGAGTAATTCCATTTGAAGGCTACTGTTGATTAGGTAATAACAACCCCTGCATAACGCCTTCGGGCTTGCACAGTTAGAGCGTAGAGTAGGAAAGAAAAATGTTCACTCAAACATTATGTAGATGTTTTTAATTAGTAAGCTACATTTTTGACAAATTTACACTGATAGCAATACAATTGTATAAAGTTGTTATGATGAAACTGTTACTTCATGTTGGTGGGCATCGCCCTTGTTTATGCAGTGTATATTATAATTTGGCATGTATAATATTCGAATTTTACTCAAATTGGCAGGTCCATACTTATACTATTTTAGCAGTTGTTTTAATGGTTGTTTACAAGCATGGACATATTGTGATTCTCAACCTTGATGGCGTCGTCTCAGTTCAATTTTACACTTCATAGATTTATCTTCCTCGCTATTTTGCATTATGACTGTTTACAATGTAGCTATTTTTTTGCTTTTTCTTTTAACAATTTATTTTTTTAGAAATCCCACCATATAAATTCATTACAAGACATTTTATTTTTATGACGTGACATTTCACAACTGCAAATGAAGTCGAAATATTTATGAAATGTTTTTCAACCACTTGTCCAAAACCTGTGTTTTCATCTTCCATCACTTGAAGTTCTGAACAATCGAAGATCAATTATTTCTCTACTTTTTTTCCTGTTACCATTTTTTAACAATGTTTATTTTTCAATTATTGCCAGAGTTTATTTTTATGGAAGGACATTTTACTTAAATACCTAAAGTCTCCCTATGTTGTTTTCGCCCCACTGGAGGAAGTCGTGTCTCGAAACTGCATTCTGTCTGTGACTACCATTCCTCTCTCTGTCCTCAAACCACCAGAAAAATTACATTGGTGACCTCAGTCTTGGCAGGACAGTCTTCAAGACTCAATAGTTCCATCTGATGCCCCATCAGTTCATTGAATTTAGAGCTAAGGCTATGTGCATCATTCGTGCATTTGATCATTTATATGATTTATATATGAGCGTATGCAAACTGGGCAAGGTCATGTTATGAGGACAGATGCTGTGTGCCACCTATAGCATGTCACCTTACAATGGTGTTGCCAAATGAGAATTACCTTGGTGTTACGACGTGATAGGTGTTACCTGATGAAAGTAATTGTATGGCATATGGATACAGGTCTTGCGATGGTTTAAAGGAATGGTAGGGCAGGAAAAAGGTGTACAGGGTATTCATCCCCCTCCCCTCACTCGACGCCGACGCCGACAGCAGTCATGTCACTGATCCCAGTCAGCTGGACTACGTCGTGCACCGCAGGTCCCGCTGCTGCAGCGACGTGTACGTCAGGGACTACGTACTGTGTGTGTAATTATTGCTTCTACTTATATAACACTGTTTACTTGTTGGTTACCTGTGTACAGACATGGATGTTGTGTCAACTGTAGTGTAGGTTTTGATGTGGTTTTCACTGTTTTTGCACTATTGTGTGTGTAAATAAACCCATGTAGTTTGTAGCTCTATGATCTCTCCCACGATTCAAAAAGTCTCTATAAATGTACAAAAACTACGCAACGAACAAGTTGAACCAGTAGATGTTGAAGTAAGAGGTCACTACTTAGCTAGATCCCCACACTAGATAAGCAATGTTAGCACCTACAAGATGGCTGCCGTCCGACTGCCATCTTCCAAATGGCATCATATTCATTGCGATGTGGTTGTAAGAGGATGTATGTGTGGAGCGTCCTTCCTACTCCATTGTTAAGGAGAGTTGAAGATGGAGGCGTTTGTTACAAGTATTTTATCTGGTTAGTCTATGTTTAATTTGTAAATACTGATTTTTACTGTTTTTACCGAAACTTCGGCAGCACCCCTGATTGTCATCTCTTGGTTGTTATTTTTCGTATATTTAAATGCCATGGACAGAGCGGTCCAGTCTTTTCAATTTGGACCTGTGCCGAGGTTGCCATGATGACGGCCACATTCCTCAGGATCTGTAGTTCAATAGTCGTTAGTCGTTAGAGAGGCTCGTTAGCTTCGGTTGAAGATCAGCGCAGTCAGGTCATCCCGTCACTGAAGGTCAAGGTTATGCTGAAGGTCATCTGATGACCTCATCCTTTATTGGCAGGTACATATGTAGACATCGTACTCCCTGGCATTGTATTTTAGCAAATATATTTAAATTATTGGCACAAAGTTTTAATTAGCTACGCCATGACATTGGTCATTCAGCCATGTTTTCATCAGATACATCGAAATTTCTATACCTCTTTGAGATTTTAAATTTAGATAATTATTGAAGCTTTTTGGGTGGAATATCCAGGTGTACATATGTTGATCATTGATAGAAGAAAAGCTAGCTATTTTAGCAGCTAAGACAGTCACCAGTAATCTGTTGCTTTCTGTGTGTACTAGCTAGAAAGACTAAGTAGCTGCTCTGAGCACTATCATGGCCACAGGTTAAACATAGACCAAAATTGATCTGTACATTTTGATCCGAGTAGAGTAGACGATAGTAGAGATGATATCCTTATTGTTCATTAGAACACGCAATAGTTTCTCTTGGATCATTCTAAATTATTCCTTATTGAGATATTGAGATATTTTATTGAAAGGATGTAATTATTTTGTATTTAATTCTACAGACCCATTACATGACATATCAGTTTTCCAAAGTTGAATTAGGTACAGTGTTAGTTATAACAAGTTGTACTTACAGATCTGAACATAGCTATACGTGTGTAGCAGCAGTTCCTAGAGACTGCCAAAAGTCATCCGTCCCAAGTTGATACGTAGCTAGTTACTAGGTAGGAATTGGACATTTTAACTTTTGAAACCAAAGCCTATGAGTGATGCATTTCAGTGGCAAGTACATCCAAAGATGCACCTTTGTATTGATTACCGTGATGTTTATGATAGGATTAAAACAACATTTTTGATCACTGAAAGGCATGGAGATGATTTAATTAAGCAGATATGTCACTTTTGAAATTGACTGAATAGTTGTCACGGAAAGTGTACATAGTCATTGCACAAATGGAAAAGTTGCCCTCAGGTAGTTACAAGTTGCAGTCTCTTACGGAGTGCATCACTAGGATTTGTAGAATATGTACACCAGCTCTGACATGAGGGGTATGGAATCTCAGTTGTCTCCCCTGATCAAACTTCGTGTGATCTGACATCGCTGATCTGTAGGCTAGCTCTAGGGAGAGGTCAAGGTCACACGGCCATAACCTGGATCGCGTGTATACATAGGATGTCTCAATGACTTCTTACAGTGCTTCGTGTGTACAGAACTAAAGAGTGAGTCTGTATAGAGGTGTTTCATACTGTTATTGTTAATTTCCTGTTTTAGACAGAGTACATGTCTCTGCAGCTAATACAACCCTGTTATCTTCCCTACAGGGTATCTTGTTTTGTCGGGGAAAACATTTGAGAAAAGAACATTTTTATGATTTTATTTCCACCTTGTTGCTACTGCTCTTGTTTAGATTGGAGCAACTATTCAGTGTATCCCAAACCACCAACGATTAAACCACACAATCTCCTGTTGAGGGCAACAACTGAGCTGTTATCTACCTCTTGACTCATTAACATTATTTGTAAATAAAACATTGTTCTCGATACACCAACTAACTTGAGCATGTAAAAACCACAACTTGATTACAACAAGGGAAATATCCCAGTCCAATAGTTAGACACTACACGGTATAGTATAGTATGTACTGAGTTGTCTCCCTTGTGGTGTCACATTATCTCCCTTTATAACAGTTACCTATGAGTAAGGCTTGATTGATCTGGGGTTGTTGCCTTGAACAGGACCTGTTTTGCGGTGTAAGCATTAAACCATCGATTAGCTTACCAGTGATTAGTTGAACTTGTTTCCAGTGCAGTCGTGACTGGGGCGATTGTAGTGATTTTTTGTGTGAAATATTCAAGTTTATCAAATGATTGGATGTAAATATTTTGAATGTACTACGCAATCAACTCAGTGCTATTGAAGGGACCAGAGACAGCTGCTCACGAAACGGGTCAAACAAGTTTTAGCATTTTAGATTTTAAATTGTTATCTTGCACAATGTATGAAGTCTTCACAATCATGCAATAAAATTTGTTATAATCTTGATAATAGCAATAATTGGTGGGTATCAATGGACGTTACAGTTGTGATACCACAGCGCCACCTGGCACTGCATTCGTCAGTAGGTCAAGGTCACCCGTAGACATGTGCTCTGTTTATGTGATTTGACCGACTGTGACTTTTGTGTACTAACATGACATGTTGGGCACAGAGCCTGGTCGGAAACTTGTTGTAGATATTGTCGGTGAACTCGTCAGTGCCTACACCCACATTCAGAGCCCAGCCAACGTTAATGAAGGATACAAAATCTCATTTGAAATTTTGATGGTATCAAGGTGACAAGATCTATGTGATGTAATAAAAAATGAAGAAAAAAAACCAATAAAGAGCAAGATTAAAACAAGTACGAAACTAAAAACAAGTAATCCTCTGAACAAATTGAATTTGAAAATATGCCTCTCAATGTATGCTTCAGACCAAATTAGTCATCTTTGCTTTATTGAAATAGAAGTTTTGACAGTGCTGAATGAAGAATCCAGAATGAAGTTAGTATGTATTTTTAAGTGTTTTTTTGGAGCTAGGTGTGAGTGTGGAACACTGATGGCTGTTGATCGACGTAGACATTCTGTTGGTAGGCTTTAATCACCTCTAGATTCTCCAGTCTATGTGAGACAAGGTTTGGTGGATGTGGTCGGTCAGGACTACATTGTCAACACCAACTCCGCAGGAGCAATGGTGTTGCACAGGTCATTGTACTAGTCCTGACCAATCACAGCTCCCCAGTTGCCTGTCGTCGTTTAATATAATCTAGCAACTAGGGTAAACTATTATCTTTGAACAATATTGACAAGTGCCAAAGACCAAGCTGACTTAATATTTTTTCGTGTATGTTTAGCAATAGGTATAACACTTACATGCAGCTAGCATCTGGCTCTACACATCAGCTGATGTTGTACCCCCTCCCCCTCTACCTCCCCCCTTCCCTATGGTGATATCGGCCACTGACATGTACACATCTTGTCCATCGTAACCCATGTATGTCTGACTGCCCAGCCGGCACATTACAGGCCTGTGCCTATTTGTCGTCTGTGGCTCGTGTTTTGTGCACAATTTTTTTCTGAAATAAAAATGGTTGAATCTTTTGCCTGTCTTAGTTTTGATTTAAGTTTATTGTGGATTGAGATTTGTGTGAACATGAACTAATTCTGTTCATGAGGAGATACAGAGTTCTTGTGTGTGCACAGTGTCCTGCACATGCAAGCACACACACTAGGTGATTTGTCAACACCTAAATTTATTTATAAAAGGAATGGCAATAGAAAGTATGCCAATATTGTTAAATATGTCATTGAAAATTTACATGTTTGTTGGAGGATGTCTATTTCACATGCATTTCTTTGTCAGTTTATAAAAATTAATCATAAAGTAAATTTGTAGATGCATGGCCCCTAAAATGTTTTTTTGCATGTGCTGATTCTTTACTGCAAAAAGCATCATACAATTTAGCTCTGTAAAATTTGTTTCCTAAATTCTTAAAGTCATATTATTTTTCAGACATATTGCAGAGCAACACTCCTCTTTCTGCAATGTTCATTTGGTACCACAACAACCTTCAGTCTGTAAATATGACTTCCATCACACAACCAGTAGTCAGCAACATGACTGCCACTTCACAACAACCTGTAGTCAGCAATATGACTGCCATCTCATAACCTGTAGTCATCATTATGACTGCCATCTCATAATCTGTAGTTGGGAATAGACTGCCACTTCACAACAACCTGTAGTCAGCAATACGGCTGCCATCTCACAACCTGCAGTCAGCAATATGACTGCCATCTCACAACATGTAGTCCGCAACATGACTGCCACTTCACAACAACCTGTAGTCCGCAACATGACTGCCACTTCACAACAACCTGTAGTCAGCAACATGACTGCCATCTCATAACCTGTAGTTGGCAATATGACCATCTCACAACAACCTGTAGCCAGCAATATAACAGCTGTATTATCAAAGCCAACTGTAGTCAACAAGCTGTGGTCAGCAACCTGCAGTCACCATTCCTGGTGTCCCACAGCAATATGTGATTGCTGCTATTTCAACGGTTTCGCTGCAAGTAAGCCGGCAAGCTCCTTTATTACAGCTATGTTGAAGGATCATTCACAAACTCACAGGTCAGTGAGGTACCTAGTGGTTAAAGCGTTCGCTCCCCCACTTGCACAGTTTGAGATCAATTAGATCATTGGATGACGGTCCACATGCATTTCATGCCAAACTATAGGTGACCCACAAAACGCTATAGCGTGCGTACACGATACACGATAGTGAAGACAACAGAAATATATATACTCAAATACTTTCACCTTTGTTCCAATGTGTCCCAATGCCAATCCCACTCGCATAGTTTTGTACCCGTTGTTATTCACCTGTGATAGTACGGGACTAAGGTAACTGGTTGCAATCACATATATATATATATGTTACAGTCAATCTGTGAAATCAGTCATTTCACGTAATGCCTAAACGATTTAGGCATTTCGCGTAATGACTGATTGTGATTCGGCATTTCGTGAAACGACTAAAATTTTCAGACATTACGTGAAATGACTGAAATTCGGGGTCAGGCATTACGTGAAATGACTAACAACAATACTCTATTCAATTACAGACCATACATGTTACACTGCATTCGTTTCGCACTTACAATTAAAATCGTGAAGCTGGCTAAAGCATTTACAACTCAAATCTGTTGAAACTGTAGGCTTTGCCATAATACGCACTATATATCATTTATTTTTACAGTTCAAACTATTATTACAGCAGCTTGAACACTTGACTTTATTTTTGAAGCACTTGCAGCGGTTGGTTTGACATTTTTTTATGTCCCGAGCAATTACAGTGAATGAAGCCCTGTCCACCTGAGCTAGACTCCATGTTCACGGCTTGTCTCAAGCTGATGGTCTTCGTTTGGTCGACATTTTGCTCTGTCAGTAGAGTTTGAGGACAGACATCGAACTGATTACGCTAATATTTACCCTCGAGAATCCCACCTTTCACGCAGATGGTGTACAAGTCGTTTTCATTCCTGTCCAACATAATCCCGAGAATATTCCTTGGGTCTCCTCTTACCCTATCGACAAGAGGGATAGGCACAGCGACGTTGTCACCCACTTTTCCGGCAACCATTTCCACACGGCTTCTCTGCACCATCCTGTCGGCCTGTTTCAACTGCGACGTTTGTGCCATATTCCACTCGGAATGAATGTTGACGTGTCGCTGATCAAGGTTCCCCATCAACGTATCCTGCTGGACACTCTCAGGTTATCCTTCTGGTTGTTCTTCGATAATTTTGGTCGTTTCTCCCTTATCTTGGTTCCGACTTTCCTCGCTGGACTCATAACCACTCGCGCCTGTGTCTGGTAGGGTACCTTCAAGTTGCAACCCTTGATCTTGGAGGTCTGGTGTTGCTGCTGTTTGGTGGTCATCGTCATCGCATGACGATTGCGCTGAGGTATGTTCAGAGCAAGTAGTTCCTCTTCGCTTGGCAGACGACCGAGTATCTCAGTCGGCAGTGTGGACGAAGACAGACCGACCTTCACATCACAGCCAAACATGGCCATGTACGGGGAACGTTGAATCCCGGCGTGTAGACTGGAATTCTTTTGAAAGTGCACATATTTTAATCCAATGGTCCAATCGTTCGTTTTGTTATTTCCCATCCACGCAACTAACATATCCTTTATGTCTCCATTGGCTCTTTCGACCGAGCCTTGGCTCTGTGGATGCCTCGGTTTCCCATGTACCATGACCAATTTCGCCATCCAGTAAAAGACTCGATCAAGCTCAGGCAGGGTTATTAATCCATCGAAGTTCAAAGCAATTGCAACAGTAAGATGGAAATAGAAAACCGAACAAATATCAATGAATGACACTTACTTCGATAATAGGTAGTATTCATGTTTTGTCTTCTTTCCGGTTAGTGTCGACGCTAGTCTCAGTTCGTCCAACGTAGTAGTGTAAAGCTCTCTCGGAATTAAGACCTTCGGGTTGTTCTGGTATTTTGCGAGCAATTCGGTTCGAATTTTGCTTCGATATCCATGTTCTTTGCTATAGATGCTGAGCGTAGAAAGTGACCGAGTTTTTATTTTATTACCCCTCTTTGAGTCCAGCTGTCATTGAGTCCAGCTGTCATTGAGTCGAGCTCTTTGAGTCGAGCTGTCAGGGTAGTTTGCGAGATTACACGGATTGCCTGAAGCTTTAGGCAATCTGTGTAATCAACTAACACAAAACTAAGTCATTTCACGTAACGACTAAGTGAATTCAGTCATTTCATGAAATGCCTAAACGCATCCGGCATTACGCGAAATGCCTAAAAAGTTTAGGCATTACGTGAAATGACTGATTTAACAGATTGACTGTAACATATGTATATAGTTTTGTACCGGTTGTAATTCACCTGTAATAATACGGGACTAAGGTGACTGGTTACAATCACATAGATGTGTTCCAGTTGTACTTCATCTCTGATAATAGGGAAATATTACAATCACACAGGCTTGTACCCGTTGTCATTCACCTGTAATGACACAAGACTTGGGCAACTGGTTATGTACAATGCAATCATTTCTCCGCGTTCATCCTCTCAAGTGTTATCAGTAAACGTCACGGCAGTCTCTACTATCCACGAAGTACACACGGTAGGAGCGGTGTACGGCAGGAAATAGTTCATCGCAGGAAATGAACGACTTATCATGCTAGAGGTGAGCACGTTTTATTTTTTAGGTGTAGGAAAATTGTCAATATCTGAATTTCTATTGGTCACATTGTCCTCAAAATTCATTCCGTGAAATAGAAGATACATGTGCGTATTCCCACCAAATATCTTTCCATTCCGTCAGTATTCAAACCCATGAGCCTGTGAAACAATGTCTAGCTTCGTCTTTTGTGCCCGTAAAGATGCATAAACTTATCAAAGTTTTAGGTATCATTGTTGTATAAACCCAAAATAAAATACACCAACATTTAGAGTAAGTATCGACCAAATTTGAATGGTTTGTGTTTTGCCGTTTAGAAACTCTCACCCTAGAAAGACCGACACCATCAAACTGTTAGTGAACGAGTGAAGAACATCATGGTGAACGTTTACATGTCGAACTCTGATTTACACAGTGAACGCTTTACGGTGGTTATTCAGCAGTTTCTGATGACAAGGTGTGCTGTACTTCCCCAAACTAGTGTAGTGTTTCAGTCACGGATGATAATTCTTTCTCACACATTTTTTTCTATGATATAGTAAGGCTATTTCCTGCGGACGGATTCTCTTCCTCAACTTGTATAAATGAGTACAAGTGGTAGTGGTTTGTATTCTTAACTATTGAGACTGAGAGGCCACACACTGTTTTCAAATGTCACCTATCAATGCAAAATCTGCATCAAGATGTTCATGTCCAACCATCACTATGATGGTCACATGAACAGTCATTCTAAACTGAGGCCTTACAAATGTTCTAAATGTAAGACCCAGTACGCCCATTCATCGGGACGTACATCACAGACACGATGTGAGAACGATGAAACCCCCATAACCCACAGTGTGATCAATGTAGTCCGGTTTTTAAGGCTTCCAAGTACCTGAAGGATCACCTTAAGAGTCTCCGCTCTCCAACACTCCCATACGTGTGTGAGAGTGGGAGTGGATTTAAATGGCGATCATCCATGACGAAAGACAGGGATACGGCTTGTGTAACCACAAATAAGTGATATGCAACTGAGTAAGTGTTTACGTTCGTGTGCGAGGTCTGAATGGTACATTTTACATAATTTTACTACAATTACTTTCATCATCATGCATGTGCAGTCGCACTAAAATGAGAGTGTTTTTAATTTATTACCTTTTTCCCGAGTAATCATAGCGTTTCCTCAGCTGACTGCGAAAAGCAAAACTTTTCTCAATCCAAAACTTTGGATTTACCGAGTATAGAAGTCTTTTTGGTTTATTCAGTTTTCAATATTTCCTATTGACTAATGGTATGATGTCATACTATCTTGCATAAAACCTATCACTGGTGTGATTCTTACCAATTACAAACTATGTGAAAGAATCACATAAAAATATACAAGATCATTTCAGTTGTATTGTTATTCTTTCTGTACTTTGTACTGTTTCATGTGATTGAGCATATCGTAATTGTCCTTTCACTCCGGCAACAATGGCCACAAAACTTCGAAGTCAAAATGGCCAACAGATCGCAACAACACCGCGTGTGTTAATGAGGCCTTGATATACCGTGATATACATGCCCATCCATCTTGTAAACTCCGGTGATTGAATGATTAAATGATACACCGCGGCCTTCCCTCGTAAAACATGTTAAAGAACACAAAAGTATCGCTAGAACACATGTATTAACATCAACTGCCTTTTTTTTTTTTTTTAAAAAAATCCACTTTGAGATATTTTTGTTTACATTAAGAATTAATTCAGATATCGTATTGCATGTGGGGAATGGCATGGACATTAACAAAATGTTAACTGACATTGTCACACACCCCTCAGAAACAGAAAGTTTAAAGCTATCACAAAGCGTTGTAAACACCTTTTCCAGCTATAGAACTATAACCCCCAAGCTTCGCAAGCATCAATGGCGAATCAGATCAGATCGGCGATATGTCATATTTTTCACACACATCACATACAGTCTAACAATGTTTCTATAATAATAACACTATCACTATTACTAGCAAACACCGTTCATCTGATGGTATATTCCCCTCATAAAAAATAACGGTGTATGTGACAGACGTTTTAGAATAATAACTAGAAACATCCAAACAAGCAGTGTAGTATTTCAGTGGCGGGTCAGGTCAAAACAGCGATGTGTCACATTTTTCACACACCTCAAATACACACTAACATATTTTTAGATTATGAAACTATCACTGTTACTTGCAAACACATTTCACCTGATAGTATATTCCCCACATAAGAATTAAAGGTGTATGCGACAGATGTTTTTGAAGCAAAAACTAGACACACTCAAACAACGCCGTGTAGTTTTTCAATGACTGATTAGAACAGATCGGCGACATGTCATATTTTTCACACACACCTCAAATGCACCCTAACAATTTTTGTAAGTCATAAAACTGTCACTATTACTTGCAAATACCTTTCAATTAAAGGTATGTTTCCCTTCTAAAAATTAAAAGAATGTGTGAAAGAAGTTTTTATTGACACAGTTTAATCCATCTTCGCGGTGAATCGAGAATGGAAGCCAGTCGACAAATCAACTGTCCCAATACTGACACTAATAACACTTATTTGACCTGAACTTAAGTGACAAAACAGTTAACTTATCTTCTACATGTAGGTTTTCACTTGTCACAACAATCAGCGAATTTAATCAGCTGTTGGAAACAAACCGGGCTCAATCCTGAATACTAGGCAGCCGCCTAATCGGCTATACTGGCCACGTGACTAGGTGAGGCATACATTCAACGGCTGTTCGATTAGTTTCCTCTCCCTCTGTATATAGTCTCCCTGTCCTAAGTGAACAGTGTATATACTTCTTTCCTTCTTTTTAGAACCCTAAGCACGTCTGCTAATCCGTTTTGGTATAATGTTGCTTGGCCGCTTTGGCCCTTCGCTGTTTTGGAATGCTGAGATTTTCATAGACAGATCCCAGTAATAATGTCTTTCGATATCTCTCTGCAATGTCACATCTTAAATACAGCTCAAAATATTAAAAACACATTTTCATTCGATTAATTGATCACTATAGGGTTATTGTGTATATAAAATATAGGTTCTCAAGCTATACAATAATGCAACATTCAAGATGTCAGCGCCCATGTGCTCAGATTGCTAACAGCAGCGTCACTCAAGACTGTTTTCCTCATTAGTATACACTATTTTCCGTCACCAGCGAATATGTGTGACGTTGGGAACGTTGACGTGGAAAATACAAGTAAGGTTGTCGTGAACTGCATTGAATTATCAGAGTCAAAATTGAAAACGGAACCAGAAACCCTTGTTGAAGCAGAATTTCCCGGAAGTAAAAGTGGTTTCAGAAACGCAATCTCGGTGTACATAAACAAACCGCATGTAGTCAACAGGAGATTATGTGGCGCAAAGATTTTATTTTTGCGGTGGTATCCAGTTAGTAAGGAAAACGAAGTCAGTTCTTTGTCGGAACACTTTACCAAAGCAGACGACATTTGTGATGAAGGGGAGGCAACCCATGCCATCACTCAGTTAGTCGGAGATGTTGATCTGGACTCCTATGGCGAAGGAATGGTGATAATTGTGAGGGATCTCATTCCCAGACAGATTGATAAATACCCAACACTGCGGGAACTTGTTCATTATGGTAATGACCTTGTTTGTTTGATTTAAATAGGTGTAAATTTGACAGAATATTTTTTATTAACAAGGTTACCAGGTTACCCCAGGTTATCCCAGGTTACCAGGTTATCCCAGATATCCAAAATTACCAACGTAAAACTTATTCATGTGAAGGGTTGCTGACCAACTGTAACATATAAGAATTTGTTTGACACAAAAGTTTTGATTTTGTTGTGCTGACAGTTTATCAAGTGTGTGTTTGCAATTGTATTTGTGTGCCTTCAGATTGCTCACGTGATTCCATACTGTTCCTTCCTGTGTGTTATGTGAAGTCGTCTCCTCCACACCAGATGGACATGAACGAGGATGCATACAAGTTTACTTACAAAACTGGGGATACAGCAAGGTGGGGTGTTTATGTAGTAATACGGCAAACATACTTAGAAGTAGGGGATACAAATGGCACACAAGTGCTGAAGGAGTCATTTTCAGCACAGGCACTACACATGTGTACTGCAGTGTGTAAGGTGAAAGGTTTTCAAGAGCATAATTTGATGAAAATCCAAGGGGTTTCCTTTGTTTTCATTAAGGCACTGCTATGCTGGTTGGAAACCCAACGTGTTGGCTAGCTGAAGCTAATTTGCATGGTTCCAGTGATTACTCAGGCTCTTGAAAATGGTGGAAAGTTGAATATTTCCCCCTTTAAGTGGTCTGATTCATTCTACAAGGCGAGACCCAGGTTGTTCCGATAGAGATCTTGATTAGTGATCAGATATTCTTGACTGTGTGCCACCATTTGTTTGTAGAATTTGATTAGTCAGTGGGAGATATGTATGACTCATGATAGCCATTGGTTCCACTACATTGGACCCATGGAAGTCCAGCCTGTTTTGTCAACTTTCGATTCCATTTATGACTGATGAATTGCTCACTAACACAGGATCTACGAAATGCAGCAAAACAAAATTTTGAACAGGCACATGAAATCGACAGACCAACTCTGATGATTTTTCTCATAATTTTGGAATTTTGAATGAAAAACTTGTTCAAATGGAATCAAATGGACTATGGGAGACTTCACTGTAACAGTCTGTTACCTCCCTTGCTTCAGGAAGAGTGAGCGAGGTTAGGTTTCACTACTTTAACTAATATTCCAACATTATCACAATATAAGGAAATGAACCCAGGTCTTAGGCAATGATGAATGAATTGTTTAGCCATGTGACTACCCCACAACCATATGTCTTGAAGAAGATTCAAGATTGGTGTTATAGTGTTTCCATCCTCAGGGTGCAGTTGTCTGTCAGATCTAACAAAGACTCAGGTCATGTGACGTGGAGGTGGTTGAGCGATGTCCTGCTGCAGAAGATTGTGAGATGGGGTCAGGAGGACATGCTGCGAACAGCAACCTCATCTCTGAGACTGGTGCCTGTTGATGAATACAACAGACTGTACAATGATCTCAAGGTCAAATATGGCCATCCATTTGTTGAGGTGGGTAGGTTTGAATGATTACTGATGCTAATGTTTCGTGTATTTCCATTGTGACTAAATGTATACATTCTAGAAAGGACAGTTATTAAATATTTTTGTCATTCCTTTCACAGAAGTGGCCAGAGAAGACAGATCCAAAGAAATTTGTGTATGAGGATGTTGCCATAGCAACCTACCTTCTAGTAATGTACATTTTTGAATTATTTCTTTTTCCTTCATGACTTTCAGTGTTTGATTTTTCATGCTTTATGAATTTGTCAAAATAATTTTCTGAATATGCTGTTTCACAACACTTTCTCAGTAAAGTACAGATTCCAGTAACTTTGTTAGGTTGAGTACCTTAAAGGATTCAAACTGTCTCTCTCAGAGTGAGGCATCTAATTGTTTGCATGCAAAAGATGTTGATCTAACCCATGGGATGGAATTCAGATGACTGATATTGTACAGAAACCTCAAGATGATTGATGGAGTTAGATTGGTTACTTTGCACGCTGGTGATTAAGTTCCTGACTCTGAGAATGTGGGTTTGACTCAACCTAGCAAAAGTATGAGAATCTATACTTCACTGAGAAAGTGTAACCCTGAATATACAATGCTACATTTGACTACTTTGTTACTGACAGTATAGTCACTGCTGCACACTCTAATCAGTGTTTAGCTGCATATGTATTTATGAAAAATAAAAAATACCCAATAGTTCAACAATGCTTAGTTTATATTAATGTATATGTCTTGTTACAATAGCTGATATGGAAGGCAGACCGAGAGAAGCAGGGCGTGACACAGCGTCAGTCCTTTGTTGATCTGGGGTGTGGCAACGGTCTTCTGGTACACATACTAGCAGCTGAAGGGGTAAGGCTAACACCAGCAGGACTATACAGGAATCCGTCAAGGCTGATAATCAGTCCTGAGTCTGAAGTAAATGTCTCTAAGACTGTGTTATAGCATTGTAAGAGGTGGCTTGTCTTTCACAGGTAGCGAATGGAAAACAGCGAGTGTGGCTTTTAGGCTCAGTTTTAAATTATTGCATTAATGCAGTGTTAAATACTTCTGAATTTTAGGTAATAGGGACTTTACAAATTCCTGATTTTAAAAAACAAATTTAGTTAAGTCTGGAATCCGAGATGTTTTGCCTGTTATATTTACCTGCAATGATATTTTACATTTAACATGAATGAGAAATCAACATAGTCGGTCTCTGAACACTACAATTTTTCCTTATCCTGACTCGTGCTTATTGCTTATCTCCTCTTCCCTGGCGAAAGTAGTGGAATAAGTGAAATCCCTTGAAGTTCCCTTCTAAAAGACACTCACCCACGTGTAGCCTCCCCTTTTCCTGCGCAAACGGTCATCTGACCAACCATGTTTGTGACTCTCTTATCGCCCGATGAGGGCGGCTGGAGTTACCTGGAGTCTCCACTACAGCAATAAGTTTTTTGACTATTTCGGTCCTTTAACTACATTTATGTCGTATCCGGTATGTGGTTTATGTATATGTATCACAATTTGTTATTTGTGATTATTGTGTGTTGATATAGCACATATTTCGTCAACCGAGACTTAGTCTCCGTTGAAGAAATCGTGTTTACCATGTAAATTATGGCTGTCAGCGGTTGACCTGCTTTTACTTTCTCCAGCACGTAAGCCCTTATGTTCTTCCACTATTTGCTGTGAATTTTATAGAAATTTATCTGTTTCAAAATTCGTTCTTTTCACAGGTGTGCGAGGGACAGGCAATGTCAATTTGCATTAGTCATGTCTAATCAAATGATTTAGATTTGGGAAACCGTTTTTTCATTAATTGCTGTATTTCATTCCAGTTACCATGCAGGCATGTCCCCAGGGTTATACCTTGGGACCAGCGAGTCGTCCCCTAGACCACAGAAGAGTACTTCATCGGGAACGGGACTGTCACAGCCTAAGAAGTCTAGATCACCATTGTTGTGGAAGACAAAGTCGTCTGCAACAAAGTCGCAGAATCAACAGTCTTCGATGAAGAAGTCTGTGGTGACGAGATCATCCCTCTACAGGAACGACATATCTACGATGAGTCATCGTTGATGCTACACTCTGAGCAACGTAGACTTCGTCAGCAGCCTTGATCATCGCGGTAGACATCTCTATGAGTCGCCGTCACTGAACTCAACGCAACTGATCGACGCAGATGCCTTCATGCAACATGAGCTTGGAAATGTCATGTTGAAGAAGATTGAAGACTACAATCTTCAACTACGTCGACTGCTGCTCCTAGATCGGCCAATACTGCATGGTCACTGCTCTGGGTCGTCAGACAATGCAGACTTCGTCAGCAGCCTCGGTCATCACAACAGACATCTCTACGAGTCAGCCGTGACTGCACTCAACGCATCCGTTTGACACAGACACCTTCATCCAACATGAGCTTGGAGGTCTTGTTGAAGAAGAACGAAGACTACAATCTTCTACGACATCGACTGCTGCTCCGTGTGAGCACTCAACTAGATCTTCACTCACTCCAGAGGATGAAGATTAGGTGTATGCACGCACCTGCTCATGAGGATCGTCACCGTCGTCCTTGTCATCCCGTCACAGTCCGGAGAGAGAGCTGCCTACATCAAGTGAGGGCACACGCACGGGCGAGTGCACTCACGTGAGTGACTACAACCTCGTGTGTGAGGAAGCTCATCTGGGTGAATGCTCTCACAGGTCTACTCATCAGTGAAGATATTCATCAGTCTCCCCAGCTCGTCGAAGGCACCATCAGCACTCATCGCCCCCTTCAGGATCCATCGAATGCGTCGCACTCATGGAAGGCTGAAGACAGATACTACCAATCGTCATCTCCGGAGCAAGCCCTCTGTTGGGACATGGAAGTCACATCATGGATCATGAATGGTCTGGACTTAGTTTCACCATCCAAGGACCCAACTAACCCAACACTTATAGGATGAAGAAGTGAAGGAGAAAGACATATTTTCCAGCTGACGTTTCCGGCAATAACTCCGATATCTATGATCTACGGCATTCAAGTCAGCATCCAAGTTTGAACAACAACATATGCCACCTTTCAACACTCATCGCTTCTCTCTTCACCTTGTGGACCCCTCCATCAGAGCACAAGATGTAGACGAGGCATACAAGATCATCAGCAGTCCCAGCAATGATCTTACAAGATAGACGACATTCGGATGGGCTCGATTTAGAGCCGTCAATGAGACTCTCATCTCAAGTTCAGCAATCCTGCAAAGGAGGAAGAGTGAATGATCCTGTCAACTTTTGTCGCTCTGAAGAAAGATCAGCAGTTTACGTCCGAACACCTCGCCTCAACTACTGTGGGACTGAATCTACTTCCTCGACAAGATTGAAGAGGTAACAAGGATGATTGCCCTAGACTTCAGAGACGTCATGATGATCAAGTCCATTGGCACCTTGACAATGGTGCTCAAGCAGACAAGTCAGCGTTACGCTAACAAGTCCAAGTTCTCCAGAGTCCAGAGAACGAGAGATAAGAAGTTTAATACCGGAGCGTACAGGAGTTAAACATTGAAGATCAGAGTCAGAACAACAGGAGTTTCAACCCTCAGCCGTTCCCATACAACCGTCTCCAGTTGGTGAATGTCTTCAACTCTACTGGAAGAATTGGGGAATTCTCAACGATGAATATGTCACGAAGATTCTTCGAGATGACTGCAACATACCACTGCAAACTACACCTCCGATCACAAGAGATGATAGTATTATCTTCGGTGGAAAAATTCAGACACATCTACCTGGAAGACAATTTGTCAGCTTCAAGCAGCGGAAGTTTTTCACACGCTTTACTCATCTAGGCATGTGCTTGTCAAACAGCATGGTTACGGACAAGCCTAAATGCTAGCAAGGATATGACCATTTGAACAAGATTTCATGATGATCAGTTATCTGCTACACCCTCTACAATCTGATTGGTCCCCGAGAGACAACGCCCTGCAAAGAAAGCCAGTGACGTTACATCTACAATCTGATTGGTCCTCAAGAGACAAGGCCCTGCGGAAAATGTGATGTTATTATTCCAGTGTTAGGAAGTCGTCTACATTTGACTTAGAGTCGTTCAACGATGGAAAGATGTTGTTTACACACTAGATTAGCAGTCTACAGCGTCATTTGATTCTTCAGACGGCATAGAGATCTTCTAACAACAGGCTCCACGCTGCCTATCAGAAGGCATGCAGCAGTGAATTGCAGTTTCTGATCAGACAGCCAGCCAGCCAGCTATAAGTACACTTCCTTGGAATGTCAACTCGTTCATAATGAACAACATTGATGATCTGAAGATGAAGAATAACACATCTTCATGGCATACAAGCCCATCATGAGAGAAGTCACCTCAGTCTACAGTTGGAATTCACTATCAGGCTACTAACTCAGCTTGGATGACTTGAGAATCTCCTCGGGATTTTATTCATCACTGCAGTGAAATACATCGCTGTCCCAGAATCGGTGGGTCAGAGTTCAAGCTGATGATTAGAACAAGTTCTACTCTCTCCATTATCAGTATGTCAGTGATAATGTCTACTCGATCTGCTCATGTCACCTCAGGATATGACCAGACGAAGACACCTACTATTGCGTCTATGACAGCGGTTCCTGAGGCATGGTTTCATGTCCTGACCTGTTTACGACACTGGACATCTTGAGACCATATCTGCTATGGTAGACTCGCCAGTCAATGTTTGCGCAGGAACTTACGTATTAGAGCTGGCATTCAGCAACCATCTTTAGGTAGACACGTCTCTCCAAGGATGGAGTGCCCATTTAAACAATGAGGTTGCAGAAGGATTCTGGAAGAAGGAAGATCGAGCTCTTCACATCAACCAGTTGGAGATGAAAGTGGTGATGCATGTTATCCATCATTGGTCGACAACACTGATAGACAAGCTACTGATGATCCAGACGGACAACTCTACAGTAGCCTTCTACGTAAACAAGGGTCAACTAGACCTCCATCTCTACTACACCTGACGTTTCTACTCTTCGATGTGGTCGACAGTCTGAATCTGCAAATAAAAGTATCTCACATACCAGGAGCCTGCAACATCATGTCAGACGCCTTATCTTGCCCTCTTAGTCTATCTTCAACAGAGTATATGCTGCACCGAGAGACGTTTCAACTAATGAACCGGAGGTTCATATCACAGCAAATAGACTTATTTGCAACAAGGTTCAACTAACAGACAGCAACCTTTGTGTCACCGGTACCAGATCTGTTAACTTGGGCATCAGATGCTCCCATCTCATGGGAAGGACTAAACACATTCATGTTTCCCCCTCCAGTGCTGCTACAAACAGTCATCGAGAAAATCTGACAGCTGCCAGGTGAACCGGACAGACAGTTCCGTATACTGGCCTTGTTTTCAATACTTGGAGCTCATGACTACTGAGATAGCTGAAGGCAACATATCCGCAGATAGCAGAATATTTATGTGACTTACGACATCCAGGGGTCTGAAAGGCTCTACATTATATACATAATGGGCAGTTCTCAGCTAGTTGTCACCATGGAAACAGGAACAAAGCTGACTAAAGTACCCAAGCTACTTGCCTTACTACACTCCTTCAAGTTGGAACATCAACAGCATGGGATCTAAACATCATACTTCAACATCTCACAAGTGATGCCTGTTTATCCCTATATCCACTGAGACACCTATGGAAGTATCCTGCAACACTATCTCAGTGTAGATCAGAGCTGTTATATTGAGAGCCTATAAAGCAGCAGGATTGGAACCTCCGCGAGCCTCCAACCCACATGAAGTCAGAGTCTTGGCCTCTACACTAGTGCTGTATGGGAATTGCTCACTATCAACTATACTATAATGGAGGGCTGTTTTTGGAAGTCAGTGTTTGCCAACCATTATCTACAAGACATAGGCATGGACGACGTCTTTGGCATTCAGCAGTTTGGGCCTCTTGTCGTTGCTCAGCAACTAACAGTTCCCCGAAGACGCTGAGTTCACTCTCCCGTTTTATCATGTGACTTGTGGAAGCCAGACGCTCTGCGGAGTATAATGGTGGAAAGCATGAGTGATTAGGAACCTGTACTCATAATGAAGATACTTGTACATGAAGAGGGGTCGCAACTTGTCTTGATTGCTATATCTTGACATTTAGTTGCATCAGAAACTAGCAGGACACTAGTTACTTTTGATGTCACCACATTCCAGTCAACGAAGCCTTCTGCTAAAGACAAGTTCGACTGGATAAGATACCCCCAGAATCTACAATGAATATTAGAAGAGCAGGACTGAATTATCGCCGTTACAAGTTCCTGATGGGTGGTGGAATTACTGGGCATAATTTTGATAGCCAGCCGAATCCAGCATGGCCTGACTCACCACCGTCTCCATCCGATTCTGTAAGCAATAACCATGAGTCAGGATAAGAAAAAAATATGTAATTTTCTGAATAAAATGATATTTTATACTTATCCTGACTCATGACGAAAGCCCTCCCAGCCGCCCCTCACAGGCATGCTGAATTCCTATAATTCTCGTGTTGGGTGATTTACAAGGAGAGAGTAACAAGCATGGTCGGTCAGCTGGCCGTCTGCACAGGAAAAGGGGAGGCTACACGTGGGTGAGTGTATTTTACATCCACTTCTTTTAGAAGGGAACTTCAAGGGATTTCAGGTATTCCACTACCTTCGCCAGGGAAGAGGAGATAAGCAATAAGCATGAGTCAGGATAAGTGTAAAATATCAATTTTATTCAGAAAATTACATTTTGCTGTTATTTATACAGATTGTTTTTCAGAGCGATAGGTAAACACAAGAAGACAGTGGTAACAGTATTATTAACAGTAAAACTCATTGATTTAAGGATGTCACCATACATATTCATTAGTGACATGTAGATCACGATCCTGGTGGTCTTGAATACTTTTTCAAAACCATTTAAGTGATTTAAGTATGTACATATAATTCTGTAAATAGGTGATAAGAACATGTATTTGAGAAAATGTGCACATGTTGTCGATGTGTTGGTAATTCTGTAGACAATGTTGCAGCATCGAGGCCTTGGATTGGACATCAGGAGGAGAGGTATCTGGGATATGTATGGATCTGAAACAATTCTGAAGGTATTCTCTGAGTAATAATGTACAGAGTGAGGGAATTAGCAGTAATGTTTTGTTGAGATAGTTGGTAGTAATATTGTGTGAAGTGAAGTAAGTAGTACTAACTGTATTGTTGATGTCTTTGGTTTATCAAACAGTTTATGTACATACTGTCCTTAGAGATGCTATTTCATGAAAGATGGAAAACTTGCTTTAGTTAGTAAGTGAAGAAGCTGATGTGCTAACATGTGAAGGTCGTAACTGGTGACTGATGGAATGTGAGTGTACCACACTCAGCAATATTGTAGCTATATGGCAACAGTCCCTAAATAATCAAATCTGGTCCAGACAATCCAGTGATCAATAGCATGAGATCAGCGCAAATGAGATACGATGACATGTGTCAACTAAGTGAGCGTGTCTGACCCCATTGCCTCTTAGGCAGGCATGGGTTCCTGAAGATCAGTCCTAAGCCTGATCTTCAGGGGTGTTGAAATGTGATTTTGCTGGTCAGACCCTGTGACTTTGATGTTTGCATGTGAAGGTGTTTGTATGGTGTAAACTGATGCTGAGAACATCTACCACTGGATTGTCAGGTCCAGATTCATATGTTTTCAATCTGCATTCATATTGCATGATTATTGTTGAGTGCTGGTTTCATAAAAACATCCCATAAAATTGCATCGCTACGTTAAATATCTTTCTATCATCAAAATACCTTTCTATGGTTTTCCCATGTCTTTATTCCAGGAACAGACCATTATTCCATCAGCAGACAGCTTGTTTCCAACATATGATTGGTTGATTGGTAACCATAGTGATGAGCTGACGCCATGGATACCGCTAATGGCAGCAAGGTATATACATGGACTGTGTGTGTCTCTGTTTTAAGTCTGATTCACAAGGCATTATATGGAAAAAAGCTGTGCAGTAAGACCATTACTTGGATGATTGTGCGTCATTCTGACATTATGTGACTGGCGTCATGCGTTTGTTTGGTCAGCATTAATTTTGAATAGGCCAGTGTGACATAAAGGTCAAATATTGCCAATTAGCATAACATAAACAAAATCTTACCTACTCTCTGGTTTAAAAAGATTCTTCTTTAGGTCCTCATATTATTTATTTATGCCTCTGTTCAACACATCTAGCAGCTGATATCTCCCTTTTAACTAATTTTTAACTTACCTTACCATAGGTCTTATGCATATTACCTCAAGCTTCGCTAGTAGAGATCAGACAGACGTTGATTCGCCATTCCCTGAATGGCTACCTCGTATAATCTACGGATGTAGTCACGGAAGTGACGTGATCTCCCTACTCGCGGGAAAGCGAGCCATCCCAAAATCCACTTTTACTTCTAGCGTTCGTCTGATCAGACGTGTTTGTTTCGCTCGGAGTTTTTCTATTGTGTTGAATAAAGTTGTCGTTCAACAGGTAGGTGTGTGTTGTTTTCCTAGGTGTGTGGTTAGTTAAATTGAATTTAACTTCACTTACCTTGCTACCTCGTGTTGTAAATGTTTCCTTTTTTGTCACTTCGATGTGGGTTTTCCTGCGTCGTTTGTGAGGTGTCACAGCGGGCTTGGAGGTTTTTTTATTCCGTCAGGGATACTTCCTCCATCTGTTCTGCTATTTTGTATGGTATTTCCTCCCGGTTTTTGCCTTTTTTCATGTGTTTTTTGTCTCACGTGGCATGTTTCGCAGGTAGCCATGTTGGTTGCTAGCCGTCGCTGTCGCGAGCTTACAGGCGTACTTACCAACTTACGTGTCTCCCATACCGGATCCACAGACTTGGGCAGTCGACGCTCTATCTCTGTCGTGGGAGGGTCTAGACGCGTACGCTTTTCCACCACCCGTTCTTCTCCTGGAAGTGATTGGCAAGATCAAGCAGACACAGAACCTGAGACTAGTTTTGGTCGCGCCCTGGTGGCCAGCCAGACCGTGGTTCCCCGATCTGCGACGCCTCGTCAGCGGAGATCCGGTTCAGCTTCCAGATTGGCCACACCTCCTTCGTCATCCACACAGCCAACAACTCCATCCAGATCCGCTGAGATTCCATCTGCACGGCTGGACCATTTACAGAAGGCATTAAGGGCGAAAGGCTATTCCTTGCGTGTGGCGAATGCCATAGCCCGAGCTCATCGGACATCCACCAGATCCCTCTATGATGACAAGTGGCGCTCATTTGAAAGCTTTTGTGCTCAGGGATCACAGGATCCCATGACAGCTTCCCCACAGTTCGTGGCGAATTTTTTCATGTTTCTACGTAATTCCAAGCATCTCAAAGGCAGTAAGTTGGGTACCTACTTGTCAGCGTTGAACTCCGTCTTGGCGGTCAAGACGGATCGTCAGATTTCTAAAGTTCCAGAACTGGTTGCCCTGCTGAAGGCGTTCAAGTTGGAGGACCAGAAGGTCAAGTTCCGCCCTCCAGCTTGGGATCTGAATGGCGTTTTGCAACACTTGAGAGGCCCCCCATATGAGCCCCTAGAGGATGCTTCTTTCGAGCTGTTGTCCAGGAAGACGGTCTTCTTACTTGCCCTAGCTACGGCAGCTAGAGTTAGTGAGATTCATGCCCTGGATGTCACACAAGTGCGTTTTGAACAAGCTAGACATGGCCGAGTCCACTTGGGGTTGCTGTGGGACTTCATTGCCAAGAATCAGCTTCCCGGTCAACCGGATAGACGGTTCTCCATCCCGCCTTTATCGACCATCCTCGGACGACATGATATGGAGGAGGAGTTCCTGTGTCCAGTCAGGGCCCTTAGATGTTACATCCAGAGGTCTGCCTTGAAGAGACATTCCCGAAAAAGACTGTTTATCCCTTTTTCTTCATCGTGCAAGGGGGAAGTTAATAGAAACACTATTGCTCTGTGGCTTCGTGCGACTATCCTGGCGGCGTACGATGCCAAGAAACTTCCCCATCCGACGGCGAACAACCCTCATGAAATTAGAGCTCTGGCGTCTACTATGGCCCTCCACAGGAACTGTACAGTGCCACAGATTATGGAGGGTTGTTTTTGGAAGTCGTCCACTGTTTTTGCCTCACACTACCTGAGGGACTTGGCTGTCGAGGACATGGAGGGGCTTCAGTCTTTTGGCCCGTTGGTGGTTGCACAGCAACTCACCCGGCCTTCCGCCCATTAGGTAATTATGTTGTTCTTACCTTTGGTCTTAAGATTAACCTCACCCTCTGGGTGCGTCGGTTTCTCTTTGGAGTTCCCTTGGGTTATCCTTTGTCCTGTTTCCAGGTTTACCCTGTGACGTTGACATTGGTCTCCCGGGTCTCCTGTGCATATGCTTGTTCTGCTGAAGATTTGAAGGTCCACACCACCGTCCTCTCTGTCGAAGCCATATGCATAAGACCTATGGTAAGGTAAGTTAAAAATTTATTAAAATCTAAATATTTTAGATATTTAAATACTTACCTTACCATAGGGCGGTGACTCCCTCCCAACGCTGGATGCTCCTCCCCACTTTGGACTCTTCGGACCTTTCTTTCCTGCTGCCAGTAAAAGTGAATTTTGGGATGGCTCGCTTTCCCGCGAGTAGGGAGATCACGTCACTTCCGTGACTACATCCGTAGATTATACGAGGTAGCCATTCAGGGAATGGCGAATCAACGTCTGTCTGATCTCTACTAGCGAAGCTTGAGGTAATATGCATAAGACCTATGGTAAGGTAAGTATTTAAATATCTAAAATATTTAGATTTTGATAAAAATTTATCCTACAGCTGCTGTTAACAGCTCCATGATTTGAACAGATCCTGCTAAGCTGTTTTTAACTTGTCCTTCCACTGGTCAAACAGATTCTCCTAAAGCTGCCATTACTTTCTTCTCACACTGTTTAACAGATCCTCTTGAAACTGCAGTTACCTTGTTCCCAGTGCTTTATACAGATCTAAACTGCTGTGACTCTATACTCCCTGTTATAAACACATTCTCCTAGAGCTGCTGTTACTTTCTCCTCCCTGTTTTTGTACAGATCCTTCTAAGGCTAAAGTTGGTGTTACCTTGTCCTCCCTGTCTTCAACAGATCGTCCTACAGCTGCAATTATTTTGTCCTCCCCTGCTGTCTTCATGACTTTGACAAAAAGTTCAGTGAGAGAGAAAAGGGTACCTCCCCGTACCGGACTTACCTAAACTTTGTGAAAGAGGTTGGGGAGATGTGTGGCTTCAGTGTGGAGGAGGACACACTCAGAATACCCTCAACAAAGCGAGTAAGTGTTTGACTTGACAAAAAGACAAAAGCCAAGTAATGTAAGAAGAACTTTTGTCCTGTGTCAGCTTTCTTTCAGTGCTGGACTTGGGCAGTCTTCCTGGCAAGCTTTTATACTCAGAGATATCAGTATTTACCCCCTGGATGCCATAGGGACATATGTGTCCTTCCTCTTCAACCCTCGCAGTGAAGTACAATAAATTCTAAATATATCAAGCACATATATATACTTCACAGTTTTGAATTTTGTGGAAAATTCTGTGTTTCTTGATACCATCCACTATTATTTCAGACAAAACTAAAGTGCTTAAATCTTTTACTTACCTCTTATCATCATTAAATGCATACTTCGCTTACTCTTCGAAAACAGACTACAGAAGTCGAAATCGAAACCTTGCTAACCTAACACTCGCCAAGGCGGTACGATTAAAGACATCTGGGTGACTGGGAAGGTCACACAGTCTCTCACGTAGCCACATGGAAAAGTCATTCCTTTCTTATTCACGTAACGAAGCAGATGTTTGAATTGAGATCTCTATATTATAGTATATTTTTGGACTGCAGCTGTATATTTTGCATTGTGGTCACTATTTGTTTACTACCTGTGATGTTTTTTAGTTTGCTAGTTTTGAATAAGGACGTACTCACTGATGCTGAGTATTTCATTCTTGTTGGTTGTTTCACTCATTAGTTTTTTCTGTTCCCATGCTTATTGAGTGAAGTCCATGCATTTTGGTTCGTGTGAGATATCTTGGCGTGCGTCTTTGTCTATCTTTTCTGTTTGTTCCTCCCTCTTGCGGTGGCGGAGGGAGCATGTATTTTTTGTATTATGCTTTATTTTGCCAGCAAATTTTTTGTACGTGCCGTCAAAATGGTGGTCCCATGTGATTTACTGGTTTGTTAAAATAAAATAAAATTTCCCTTTACTGCAGATTAATAAATGTTTTTTCTGCTCGTATTTTAGCATGCTTTATGCCCCAGCCTCATTGCATAAAGTGTCACGGTCTCAAGTCGCACAAGGAACCACATTCTCGGTGTTTAAATTGCATTTCTCAGTGCACTTGGGACTCCAGGTGTTCTGAGTCCGGCAAGTTATCCCTTGACTTATTCAGGTCTTATCTGCAGGCGAAAAGAAGAGACTTAAGCAACAGAGTCTTTGCTGGAAAACCCATCAGGAAGACTTTGTGGGCCAACCTATCCCATCTACCCCGGGATCGTCGGGCAATCCTACTAGTGCGCCTTCAGGTGTATTGCTGTTGGACATGGCACTTGGTGTGACAACTGTGTTACCTATGGAAAATGGACACCAGAGGGTGTTAGACTCATCTTTCACTGGTGCACCTGTTGGACAGGGCACACTCATTAGACAGAGTGCACTGGCATGATTGAGCTCACCTAACCCGTTTGGTGTATCTAGCTGTAGTGGTGTACCTCTACAGCAGCAGGGCAGTCTACAACATGGGACTGGCGTACCACAGCAGTTGTCTCCTGGACCAGGAAGTGACTTATTAAAACTTTTATCAGTCAGGTGTGCCTCAGCAGGTAGGGAATTACCCACCTGTGTTCCAATTCTAAGTTTTGACCTGAGTGTCATATACAACTTTAAGAACCCAGTGTTTAACCAGTCACATCAACACACCCAGATGAGGCCTCCTGCCCCTCCTGCTCCTCCTGTCTTGTCTTCATCATCCCCTCAACAGTCTCGTCTCTTAATGCCTGAGGTAGTCATTCAGTCTAGTTCTCTTCCTCCACCTCCTTTCACTATCTCCGATAGGTTCTCACGGTCCTCAAAAAGGGACAAAAAGGGTTGCTGACTGAAGAACTTCTCCTTTAGGCTCACCTTGCTCTGAGAAAGATTTCCAGCCAGATTATGAGGAAAGTACGGATGATGTGGAGACTATGGACCAATCACAAACTGAGACCCACCTTGGTATGGAGGCTGTTTTGAATGGATGGCGGATAGACTTCAGACTTCATGCCCTACCCCAGCCACAGGGGTGGATATGAAGCTTACTATTTGGGACTCACCAGATCTTCGTCTTCTGCTCGTGGTTTCATTGAACCAGCTTCGGTTCAAGATCTCACCGAGAAAATGGCTTATTAGCCTATCTATCCAGGATGCCTACCTGCATGTCACACTTTTCAAGCCTCACAGGATGTACTTCTGTTTTTATTTCAACGGCCAGCATTTCCAATGGTGGGTACTTCCGTTTGGAATATCTTCGGCCCTATGGCTGTTAACATGCTTACTGGTGCCGATTATTCGCTTCCTTCATCAGCGGGGGATAGAATGCAGTCCTTACATAGATGACTGCCTTTTGAATCACTGAGATTGTCAAAGGTTTGTCAAGCAGGAGTTCACTCTCAGGTTGTTCCTTCAACTAGATTGGTTGATCAGTTGGGAGAAGCCGCACCTGGAGCCTTTTCAGAGACTCACCTTCACAGGAGGTTTGTTCCTCACAGACCAGGACAGGCTCAGAATCCCTCCTGACTGATGGGTGAAGATATTGGACTGTGTCCACAAGGGTTTGACCCAGGTCCTCAAGTTGAGACATTGGCAGGCCATTCTTGATATGTTGATGTCTCAACAAATATAACAAAAATATAGTGTCCGTATCCACAGCAAATTCTCTCCATGTGATACAAGTTAGAGTGACCTAATGTAAAGCATAGCAGAGTTATGCAGACATCTGAGGTCATAGAGGAAAATCTATTTTTGACATTTATTCCAAGCCATTTTTAATGTTGAGCATGTAACGTTATGCATTAGCACATAAATCCATTTCATATACACTTACGTCGGTCAGGCATCAGGCTGTATTTTCTTCTCTCTCACATCGTAAAGATGACTAATTAAAAAGCTTGAAACAGCGTGCTTTTATTGGTGCATGATAAAAAATGGAGAAATTTACTGTTTTTTCACGCAAACAAAAGTTTTGGACACTATTTAGCAGTGTCTATTTCTCAAAACCCAGAGGTAGTCGCAGTTATGTTTATACCAACAGACAGGAAATGAAATATTCAATATTTCTGTGCAATTTTATAGTCAAACGCAGATCCAGGACCATGTGAGTGCAATTCTCACACAAAGTTCACTTTTTAAACCTTATGAAAATGTGTGCCTGAAAAAACTCGGCACCCAGGGGCTTAAGGTGCTTCCTTTTTCTCGTTTGAGAGCTAGTATTTGTTACAGCCAAATTAGCAGGCTTTTTTCATATTCAATCTGATTAATCAATTCAGCTTTCAAGCTAAGTTTATGATTGATTTTTCAGGTGTGTTTTATTGGTCGAGTGAGAACATACTCCAAGAAAGAAGAGTCTCTCCAAGACACGACACGGACACTCTACGTTCAAAGTCGATGTGTACAAGCGAAACCTGAATCTAACTCTCCATGTTGTAAGAAGCCACGATTAAATGTCTCAGAGCCTGGGAAGGGATGGTCAGCCAAGTTTGAGGCTCGGCAGAGTGAGGAGCCAGTTAGAAATTGTCAGAAAGTTGCCACAGCAACCAAACAGGCCATTGTGAAGACTGTTTTTGAGAAGATTCTCGTGGCACCAGATAGTGAGGTTGTCTCCGTTGGTGATGGAAAACACTGGAGAAAAGGAGGTAGGATTGCTGTAAACATTACAACCATAATAGTCTTGCATTGTCTTTACGTGACAGAAAATATGATGTGAAGTGGGAATGGGACACGTTCAAGGTTGATAGATCATATGCTTGTTATGAGGTTGAGTGTACTGGTGGTCCTTCACACTATTAAATTTACTTCAGGGAAGAACTTAGCCATGTAAAATTTTTAACCAGTGTGTTATGGTTAATAATTTGCTGTGACAAAAGGTATAAGAAATCCCCTCAGAATCAGCAAAATATGACACAGACAAGTCTAACTATTTAGTAATATCTTACGCAAACGTTTAGCAAGTTACAACGATTCACAATAGAGATTTCTAGTAAAGTGTAACTGAGTCAGATGTAAAGTAATAGGTCACAGATATAGTGAGTGAGTGAGTGAGTTTAGTTTTACGTCGCACTCAGCAATATTCCAGCTATATGGCGACGGTCTGTAAATAATCAAGTCTGGACCAGACAATCCAGTGATCAACAACATGAGCATCGATCTGCGCAATTGGGAACCGATGACATGTGTCAACCAAGTCAGCTAGTCTGACCACCCGATCCCGTTAGTCGCCTCTTACGACAAGCATAGTCACCTTTTATGGCAAGCATGGGTTGCTGAAGGCCTATTCTACCCCGGGACCTTCACGGGTCGTCACAGATATAATATCAACCCACCAAAGTCAATCTTGAATGTAGGTCAAATGTTGATGAAGAAACAGATGTACTTGGGTTGAACAGTTGAACTGCAGTATAGATCCAAGTGTAAGTCTGTGTGTGTCCCACCAACACAACAACCAGCCTATATATATATTGTCACAGATTCTTGAACATTCCAGCACTGTGCCACTGCATCACTGTTAACTTAGAACTTTCTTGTTTGGCCTCGTATTTACCAACATTCATAACACACGCTCAGATACAGAAGAGTGTCTAAAGGGAGGCAACTCTGAAGTGCTGCCTTGAAGCTACCTTGCCACTAAAATACCATTACCATGATATGTGACCCATAATAACTATCAATCAAAACTCTAAAAATTGTGACCCAGTGATAACTATCACAGTGTTAATCCATGATATACAAAATTACAGAAAATACACTCTTGTAACAAATGCTCGACTTTAGCTCAATGAATGAGTTGGTGCAACTAGGCAAATGTGTCCAATTGAATGACTGTTCACATAACATGAACTGTTTTTCTCTCTTTCTGTATATTTTAATCAATAAATGTATAGTTTGTATAAAAACTAAACTTAGAGGTCTGCTTGAGTTCACTAAACCGGTTTTCTATGTTAAGGAATTCTGTGAGTCAGATCAAATATGACCAACTGATGCTAAACATCATTCACTCACACTCCCTGCCAGGTAGCCTGCCGTTGTGTGAAGTGGCGCAGCTGCTCGACGAGGACATCCTGCAGCAGCTGAAGGCAGAGAGTGGAGGCCTGCAGACACTGCTACGAAACCACAACAGTGTATTTCAAGGTAACCTTGTGTTTAGTCTTATAATGCTTTGTAAAGTGAAATGTCCTTTAGCCATTCAGCATACTTGAGGTACCCTGATTTGGATGTTATCTGTGGAACCCAGCGTATCACGTCTTCTTCAGAAGCTTCAGCAGAGCCAGTAACTTTGACAATTAAGTGACTTTCGGTTTTGTCATAGATACAAAGTTTAAGGTTTTTTAAAGCTATTCATATTTCTTTCCACTGAGGTAGGGTAGCCTATTGGTTAAAGCATTTGCTTGTCCTGCCTAAATCACAGGTTTGACCACCCACATGGCTTCAGTGTGTAAAGCCAATGTCTGGTGTCCTCCACCTTCATATGACTGGTATATTGCTGATAGCAGTATAAAGCCTACTCATGTTTCCAAGGTATTTTCATATCATAATCCTTCAACACATCCATTTTCATAAGGCTATTCAAGCCTTTAAGAATACTTTTGATGAACAATGAAGTGGACTTCTGTGTGTGCATTACTGTTTTGAAATTCTCAATCCTCCTCTATGCATCTGCAGTGTCTGGAGGGCGGGTGCGTCTCCGCGATTTCTCACAAGCCAACCCTTGGAGTCAGTCCCGCAAAGCCAAAAACAAGAAGCTGTCAGCTGCAGACCATCACAAGACTTCACTGTGCTGGTTCCATGCAAACCATCCCGATGGCTGCCCTCGCTCAGCTGACAAGTGTGACTTTGCTCATGGACAACCGGAGTTACGAGGAAAGCCTCCACTTGAGAAATAATGCAGCTCCTTGTTAACATATACATGCCTACCTGCGTCTTTCATGAAGATGATGTTCTATAGGTGCAAGAACAGTGTTTAGAACTGTGTCCTTAACCACCAGAATACTTGAAAGTTGAAGGGCTCACTTGTTCCATATATGATCCATTTTCTCCCAATGCTGACCCATGCTTGCCATAAAAGGTGACTAACAGAATCAGAGGTCAGGCTTGCTGACTTGGCTGACATGTTATTGGTTCCCAACTGCGCAGATCAATGCTCATGCTGTTCATCACTTGATTGTCTGGTCCAGATTATTTACAGACTGCCTCCATACAGTGATCGAAATAACGGCCTGCCCGACTGCCTGTGGCCGGTAAATTTTGAGTGGGGCTGCCTGGAAATTCTCTCCACCTGCCTGATTGTCTGGCTGAATCTTTTAAGGTTGACCTACTTTCAGTTCGCTTTCAGGACGATCATTCCATTTTAATTGTCATGTTATATTTTGATTTAAGAAAGATGAATGAAAGCTACGAGTATATTCCATAATTATACATGACAACTCTTCAGCCAGTGACGATAGCAACAGGACACTAAAACTGGCTGGCTTAGTAAGCTACGCTATGATTGGATTGTAGTCACGTGGTTCAGTAAGAACCAATCAAAGAGAGGGTTACTTACTCGTTTGTACTTGTTACAAAATGGTGCCTTTTGTAAGTTATTGCAAAAAAGTAAGTTACAAAGGTGGGCAGGCAACTTTCAAGATGGGCAGACAACATTTATGGGCCACCAGCCTGGCTGTCAGGTTGAGTTGAAAAATTATTTCAATCACTGCCTCCATATAGCTTGAATATTGCGGAGTGCAGTGTAAAACTAAACTCACTCATTTTCCCAATCCTGTACTCATGCTGTTGATCCCCAAAGGGGCAACTTTACCTGACCTCCAGTGCATTTGTTCCACAACACTGTGCTTTAAGTACAGTGTTTGTAACAATAGCATTATTAGCAAGACTTTAATGAATGACTCTGAACAAATTGTATGACAGTTCTTTGTACTGGAACATCTGATCAAGTAATTGGTTAATTGATCGATCTTGTTTGCATCCATAATGAATGATGGGCTCTTGATCATATACAATGTGTATGTGCATGCAGGTGTGCCCTGGTTGTTTGGTACAGTGCAAAATTCCAGCTGCATATTTTTATCCCCCCGGCATGTAATGTAATGCAGGGGGATATAGTCGACGCCTTGTCTGTCCGTCCGTCCGTCCATCCATAATCATTTTGTTTCCCAGAGCATAACTCAGAAACTGTTCAATATTTTTAGACCAAACTTGATAGATATGACAATCTCAACCTATAGTTGTGCTGTTTCCTATTTACAGAGTTTTGGCATTTTTATTTTTTTTTGTTTTTTTCCATAGAACATTTTGGTGTTAGCCTAATGGTGAGGTGGGTTTCGTTTCCGGAGCAGAACTCAAAAACCGTTCAATATTTTTCTGCAAAACTTGTTACATACATCAGTCAGAACCTAAAGTGGTGCCTTTTGGTACTTGCAGGTTTTGTGATACATTATTTTCTCGGTTTCAATGGAAACGTTTTGGACGTAGTCTTAAAAGTGAGAGGTGTGTTTCGTTTCCGGAGCACATCTCAAAAACTGTGTAATATCTGTGCGCAAAAGTTGGTAGATATGTGTGGCTGATCCCAAAGTGGTGCCTTTTGATCTTTACAGGTTTTTGTGATTTATTATTTTCTCCGTTTCCATGGAAATGTTTCGGACTTGGTCTCAAAATAGAGGGACGGGCTTCGTTTCCGGAACACAACTCCAAAACTTCTAAATATCTTTCTGCAAAACTTGGCAGATATGTAGGGGAGACCCTAAAGTGGTGCCTTTTGCTATTTACAGATTTTTGTGATTTATCTTTTTCCCAGTTTCCATGGAAACGATTCTTAGTCTCAAAATGGAGGGATGGGCCTCATCTCAGAAACTATTCACTATCTTACAGCAAATCTTGGCAGATATTCGAGGCAGACCGCAAAGTGGTACCATTTGCTACTTACAATGTTTTGTTATTTTTATTTTTCCTGGTTTCCATGGAAACAATTTTGACTTAGTCTCAAAATGGAGGGATATGCTTCGTTTCCAGAGGAAACTATTTCCTAGCTTTCAGCAGATCTTGGCAGATATATGAGACAGATCTTGAAGTGGTGCCTTTTGCTGTTTACAGATATATGGCATTTATATTGTTCATGACTTCCATGGAAACGATTCAAACTTAATCTAAGAAAACATTAAGTAACTGTCAGATGATTTGTCCTTTCAAATATGTTGGGGGCCAGGGGGATATGTCATCTTTTGATGACTCTTGTCTAACCTGGTAAATAGTTGTCTGGATCAGACTAGTGATTGATCTAAGCAACAAGGTGAAAAATGATTGTCACAGGTATGTTAGTTCTCAGAACCGTCATCCCTTCGCAGTGTGATTACCACACCAATCATTCCAAAGTGGTGGTTTGGTGTGGGACATGGGTTGAAAATTCATCAGGTCACAACAAACTTATCCCAGAAATTGTGATCCCTGTAAGTGTACATGGGACTCCATTCACAATTACCAGGGCCTAGATTTTCAAAGCTCTCAGAGTCATAAATGACTATCTTTGCTCTGGACCATTACTGCAAAGGTAACCCATCCTTCTTGTGGATGTTATAGAGGAGGGCAAAAAACAAAAGGCAAAACAAACCTGTTTAACTGGAAATTTTAGATTCTGAACATGGTCCATTGAACCACATAAATCCTCATCGTAGATAATTTTTTACATGAATGAAAAAAAACCCGCAGTGATTTGGAAAATATATTCATACATATTTTGTGATCTTTGAAAATGACACTATTCCATCTACATCAGTAGGTCCTTTTCTTTCATTCCCTTCCCCGCTCTGAACTGCTCTTGGCTCCATCCTGTGGTATGGAGAACCTGTTCCATATTTTAATAAATAAACTAAATAAAAACAAACAGTGAGTACATGTGATGAATTTACTCATTAACAAGTTCTCCCTCAGGGACCATATATTGCTTGACACCATGACGATCAGGCAACACATGCTACATAAACAGGCTGGACTTGCATGGGCTACCACGAAGTACAGGTCAAACCAGAAGCTTACAAACATTCATACATCACATATACTTGTAACTTGGACTTGGTGGATAAGAGAGATATACCATGGATCTTCTCATATACACCAGCAGCTTTGTGTGGGATATCGTGAGCATCTCATATTCACCAGTAGCTGTGTAGGGGTTTATCTTGATTGAATTAATGCTTGGTACAGGGTCAAAACAGGAATCTCACTTACAGGATACAAGGAATCTTCCCCTCATACACAAATATCAGTGATTGCAGTATGTCAGGAATTTCCTTGTATCCATCCACAGAAATGCTGAAAGCAAATCGGAAATACTCAAGGAGCAGAGTTGCTGGCCTACTAGAAACCACCGACCCATGTACAAAGTATGCATTAAGACCGGAAGTGCAAGCTCATTCTCTCAATATAGGTATTAACTTAGCAGTGCTTAGAGCATACCAGGACTTCTTTGTATATCCATAGCAGTGCCTGGTATTCTTGAAACATTCGCAGCTGTACAAACTTCTTAAGCCCATTCTTAACACACTGGCTACGATTAAAGTTGAGAATTCTTAGGACTACAAACGTTTAGAATAAGGGCTCTGGAGTTCTTTGTATACAAAGGCAGCTCCTGATCTGAATTCAGCTGGGCATGGAACATTCCAAGAACATCCTGATATACATGTAGCAGTGCTTGGAGCGCACAAGGGACCTCCCTTTAACTGTAGCAGTACCTGGAACATTTCACAATATCAACAAACACATCAATGGCTGTGTGTGGTGCATACCATTAACATGTTTTCAATACACAAGCTGGGCTCAACATTCCAAGCATATCTGGAACATCAGAGCTGAGTGTGGGAAACCAGCTTCACATTTTGGGTTCTGTTCACATCACTGCCAACATACTGAAAGGCCAAACGATGTTTCTCAGTATAAAAATTGAAGCTCAAGGTCAAAATTCCCATAAGATGGCTATCAGGAACCCTGGAGTATGTACATGTATGTACAAGTCCTTGCATAGACAGCTCTCGGATTTCATGTAACAGCTATCAGATGCCTTCAGCTTTCCCTGCAGATGATGCAGGCTTCCAGCACTCAGTTTGTGATTGATACAGTTGGATAATGAACTGGCAATGGAAATGACACAACATGCAGCTATGTACAGATGTGCAGAGTGATAGCTCCACAGTCAAGGAGCTCTGTCCCATGTGCACAGTGTCCAGGAAATATAAGGCAACCAAATAGTGACTATACCACTCAACATATGTTAGGGATCAGTTCATGGTCAACCTTGATCCTTACAAATGTTCAGCAGTATACAAATGACCCACAAGTTTCTCATTATCTAGGAAGTTCATTCCATAATGCCAAATAATACAAAATACATTGTACTCATATGATCAAGGGTAAAGCCATGCCCCTCAGTCAGGAGCCTATGAAAAAGAAAAATCACATTGCAAATCTCCTCATATTACAATTCATACAGACTGTAATATTTTCTGATGCTAAAAAAAGGCAGCAAACCAGTATGATATGAGTGATATCACACATGACCTTGCATAACGTCACACAATGATATCTTTGATGACTTGAGTTATTTCCTTTTACAGAAATGCAAAAAGGTATTCCTTCAGCAAATGTGAATGTTATCATATTTGGCAAATATGGTTAATATAGAACGCAACATAACCAACATCCATTACATTCACATAGTATAATATCACGGCTTGTCACTGGATCCCACATCATCAGTGCTGAATTGTCGCTGTCAATCTGACAAGACATCATCCACCCAAAAACAGTTCATGTCAACAGTGTTATGATACAACTGTGTTATGATACAATAGCAAGGTCTAAAATTTAATTCCTTTACACCTTCACATTGGCAGGAAGCACTTGAGGGACTGGGCATTTTGTTGAAAGGGCAAAGCAGAGGCCCAGCCTGATGCAAGTATCATACTTTGTCAGTCTTTCTGAATATACGTATAATATCTTTACAAAAAATGACACTAAACAATAATCAAGTTAATGTTTAAAATAATGAAAATTGTAAATGCTATTCCACTTCCCCATCTTTTGTGTCATCTTTATGTCAACCCCCACCCCTGGTCTTCCTATAATAAATGCTCAGTCCCTAATGATCAAGTTATAATCACATCATATATAATCACCATATTATCAAATGTATCCTGGAAGTACATTTTTCACTGATATCAACTTCCTCACCCAATCAACACACAGACATACAATCTGTATTCTACAGTAACAGATTCCAAGACACGACCAGACTGACAGATTCTGAGGATATGCTTTAAACTTACAACACAAACCTGTGTGAATGAACTGACTCACAAGGTTTTTACGAAAATGACCAATCAAAGAATTTGTGTGAATATGTTGCCACATACAGTGTGAAAGCATGGACATAGGTATAAAGCAGATTACTGCCCATAGGGCTGAGAGCAGTATTATGTGCTGACATGGGATTGAAGTAACCTCCCTTTCTTGGAGATCAGCACGTTACACATTTTCATAACACTACCCTGATAAATACATTATATATTATGTCTACTAAGGTTACACCACTTAACACTTAGTGTTGTTCGTGTGTAGATTACATCACTTGGCCTCTTCCTAAAGCAGTGATTCTGGAAGGGAAGCAATGCATGCAGACAGGAAACAGAACAAATAATGTTTCCCGACACTGGAAGTCTCCCAAACACTGCTGTATAGTAGATTAACATTGATATATTTACAAATAGTTCTGGAATATTTTCTTCCTGTTCGCCTGTTCCAGGAAAACTGCCTGTCTTTGTTACGCCATCATATCAAACACCTCTTTCTTGCCCAGTTGAAGCGAGATATCTGCTGCAGGATATTTGGTTTTTAAAGCTATTGATAACATTTCTGCTAGGATGATCTGATAATTACACAGGCTCTATGAATGATCTGAATGTTCAACTTGAGAGACTACAGTCAGACTACAACAGGACATGGACAGTAGTGAACATATCACAGCAGCTGTCAGCAAGGACATCCTATACATGATAAAACTAATACTATTGGGGGACAGTGAGGGCACGCAGGGGCGGAGGGTGAGAAGGTAGGCAACAGCATAGAAGGTACATGTACATGCCGCGTGAAAAGAGCAGAAGGTTTTGTCAATGTATGGGCAGAGCAGAAAGTGTGTCAATGTGGAGTTGTGGCTGAAGAATTGTTGAACGAGTTTCGTTTTGGGCTGCTTTTAGCAAAGTTCCAGCAATATCACGGCAAGGGACACCAGAAATTAGCAAAGAATTGTTGAGGGGGTGGACCATGTCAGAATATCTGCTGAGGGGTGGGATGAGGGCAAAGGCTTTCCCTCGGGCCTGAAGAAAACGTTTGTAGTGAAAAGAGGCTTGTGCAGAAGGTGGGGGACATTGACAGTGAAGCTGTGCTACTGATGCATAATCAGACTTATGGAAAGTACAGAAACCAATTGGAAAAGGTTGGGCAGCATACAAGAGGTGGGTCCAGTTAAAGAGAACAGGCAGGGAACAGGCAGGGAACAGGCAGGGTCCAGTCCAGTTGGGAAGAGGCAGAGCTGGGCGGACATCTGTACACTACGACAGCTACAACAAAGTGTCACACTCTGAATTCTATTTACATAACAAATACACTGAGACCATCCACAGTGCTAGCAAAGTTTCATACATCCACGCATCCAGCCCTTTAGGCCAGGTTACCCTTGTATCTACAAGCTCTGTACATCAACACACAGTGTCGAATCAACAAGTACCACTGCATCCGGAGGGGAACAGGTAATCCAGTGACCATAAGATGGCAAGTTCTACACTACGTTTTCATAACTCCGCAAATCGTAAAAACAAGTCACATCATTGTGTAGACTTCACTCATACATTAAAACAGGATTCCAGGGCTAAGAATAAGGATTTCTATTCAATATATTACTGTTTCTACAGTCATAATTTCAAGCGTTTTACATGTGATATCTGAAGGGTTGTCCAATGATTTTACATCAGTATTAAATGTTTCATGTCTATTGTCTTCTTTACTGAAGCACTAGATAATAAACTCTTCACCCACAAAATGCCCATATACATACTCATATGTACTCATACTGTTCCATTATTGTAATACTTTCATGCTTCCTACACCTCTATATATATTGCTCCTCCAAATTATAGGGGTATTTTCATCTTACCCTCATGCACACAAATCCTTCTCACATCAAGTGGATGACATATTGACCTGCTTAAAGTTAAATAGTCTACCCGGAATATACCCATGCAGAACTTGTACTGTACAGCTTTTGTACATTGTATGATGTTGCTGCTGTGCTGACACAACCATTAAGTATACAAACAGTAATGCAGGTAATTCTCATAATCACCTGTCTCATAAAATATTTCTGTAGAGTACCCATCGCAATTTAATATCCATGACAACCCCAGGTTTTATTGATTTGTAAATGTCAAATAAGAGAACTCTTAAAAATGGTATCTTAAGAAGCATTAGAATTACTTAATTCAGTGTACTGATACCTTCTCAAGCATTATGGGGATGACAGCATATCTCGAAAACACTACATTACAAAATATAAAACTGAAATCCATTTGTCCACTGTAGCTTCTATCTGAAACTGTCCCAATGCCCAGTTGGGCTTTCCACAGACAGGATGCATCACAAGCGCTGCAACCTGACATATCCTCCCAGGGCAAACTTGGTAGCCTTTACTTGCACATAGACTGTCATACTTGGCATGGACCTGATGATTATACTGTATAACTTCATATATACCGCTTGTGAATAATATATAGTCTTATAAAGGTCTTAGAAGTATTCCAGCTATATCATATTCAGCATGGGCTTGACAGCGTTATCTTGTGGAAAACCAAGGTCTTTGGCATGATAAATGAATGCTTGAACCACTTGGCTACACTAAGTTCTTTAACTCTCTGTCAGGGTAGGTTCATGTTTACACAAAGTTGTAATCGGGGGATAGCTATTACAGACGGGGATGCAATTTTCTCCGGCCTTCTTTCTGGTTGCTGTCAAGTTTCTTCACTTGTTTCTACAGTATCAAACTTTTATCAAGTTACCATTTTAACATGTAGTAAATGTCACACCAAATATGCCGTAACCCAGCAATACAGGATAATCAATGAACCTGCAAACACATTGTCAGAATATAATTGTATCATTCTGTAGTCTCCCAAAAAGCAATGGAACTTGTATGAAGAGCACTGGAGCTAGACATTTCACAAGGTATCAACCTCCACATGACACCACAACGGCTTCATATAAAGGCAGTGATATCACAGGGGATAGCCAATCACAGAGCATCCTGTTGGAGCAGACTGTGATTATGGCATCATCGTGTGTGGAGTGGCTGCAGACTGTGTTGACATCTACATCACCCGTTAAGTGGCACTCAGCTATATGATTTCATGGCTGGTATCCTCTTTAATGGAAGAACAATCACTATCTCCCAAGTCAGAGTTATGTCCCCTGAGTGGGTGACTATCACAAGAATATATCGGGGCACCTGTCCCAGTTCTGTTCTTTCTTGCACTGCCAGTACTCCCCTGTGTATGTGTGGATCAGACTCCCTGTGGTGCTGTCCACCTCTTTCCGGAACCACTTGGGCTCATACATCTTGTATTCATTACCTGCAACACATGTTGAAATATACCACTTAAGCAGAATTAGTGAAAGAGCATGTGTGTTTGTGTGTTTGTTAATGCCACTTTGGGCTATATTCCAGTTTGTAAAGAATCAAGACCAGACAATCAACATCACGAGCATCGCTCCAGTCAACTGGGATAAAATGCATGTCAACCAAGTCATTGTGTCTGACAAACTCAATCTCAATAGATTCCACTCACAACAAGTATGGGTTGCGGACGACCAATTCTAACCCTGATCTTCACAGGTCTTAGAGGTCACACCAGAAACAAAACATTCAACAGTTTACAAAAAACTTGTATCTATAATGACCTGCTTAAGCACCTACGCCTCCAGTCATCCAAAACTCTGATATTCCAACTAAGTCAAGGCCTACTCAAGCCCGAACACCCATCCTCACCCTACTGTGTGTCATGACCTTCTCAAGAAAAAAAGACTCATCTTGTCAGACCTACGTAACCCAACCCCCTGACCCCCAGCCATGACCTACTTAACCCTAACACCCCCCTCAGTCAGGAACTACTTAATCCAAACACCCATCCTCACATATGACCTACTTCACCCAAACACCCATTATCACTCATCACCTAGTTAACCTTGACACCCAACCCTCACTCATGACCTATGTAACCCAAACACTCACCCTCAGTCATGGCCTACTTAACCCAAACACTCACCCTCAGTCATGGCCTACTTAACCTGAACATCCACCCTCAGTCAAGAGTAACTTTAAGCAAACACCCATCCTTACCTATGACCTACTTCACCCAAACATGAAACCCTCAATCATGACCTATTTAACCCTAAGACCCACCCTCACTCATGACCTAATTAACCCAAACATGCATGCTCACTCATAACCTATTTGACCATAACACCCACCCCCTGCCATGACCTACTTAACCCTTACACCTACCCTCAGTAATGACCTACTTAACCCCAACACACATCCTTGCCTATGACCTACTTAACCCAAACATCCACCCTCAATCATGACCTACTGTAACCCAAACATGCATCCTCAGTCATGCCCTGCTGAACCCTAACACCACCCTCAATCATGATGTACTTAGCCCATTTACCAACCCTCTGTCATGACCTACTTAACCTGAACATCCACTCTCAGTCAAGACCTACTTCACCCAAACACACATATACATACCATCAGCCTTGGCCTTTTCTGCTTCACCTTCCCTCTTTTTCCTGGCTGCTCTCTGTTTCTCTTCCAACTGGATTTTCACTCGGTTAGCCTCATCCCACTTGCCATTTTCCATGTGCCGTTGGTCCGGCCGGTTCCGCGAGTCTGTTGGAGCAACTCCTTCCTCTGGTTCATTTAGCTCCACAGCAAGCTGCGTGAAGTGGTAGATCTTTTCACATCCTGCCCTGGGCAACACAAACAGAGGAATGTCATGAGGTGGAACTGGGAAACAACACTATCTTGACAACAAAAAAAATCCAGAAAATCTGATGGCTTTCACCTTGGAGACTGGTTGCCGCCTTCTTCGGGCTAGAGATACCTTTAATCACTACAGGATATACAGGATATTATATGAGTATCCATGTCATACTCTGTTTACGACACGAGTGTATAAATGTTGGTATTTCCCAAGTGAGAGCGAGGGACATACCGATATTTAGGCATGAATGTTGTAAACACAGTATGTTATGGGCATGAATATAATATTCTATTTATTACCAAAGTTGTTAAATTGAGGAAACTAAATCCAAATCTACTTTCAAACATGGGCGCCCTCACCGCATGAAGAACGTAATGTCACAAAACAGCTGTGACTGTCATGGCTTTCTTCATGACGTCATGTCTTTCTTCATGACGTCATGTCTCCATGATAAAGTGATATTTTGCCCTAGGGCATCGTATGAAAAATATGATCACTATATGTTCATCTTCGTAGGTAATAAAACATGTTTGTGCCATGCACCATTTCACCTTCATGCTGAATCAATTGTTGATATCTGACAGATGCAGACCTGGCTTTGAACTTCTTCAGTATCGCTTGTTGTTTACTGCGGCTCTGAGCAACTATTGTCAGAGGGTTACCCATACTATTGCAGTCCTAATTCCTAATGTACGGTACAAATCCTTCCCAAGACTTGAATGTATATAATCCATATAATGTTCATCATTGGATTCAGGATGGTGTTAGAGTGAATGAGTTGTAAGTGGGTGACACCTGAAATGGGTTTCACACACTGTACCCATGTGAGGAGTCAAACCCGGGTCCTCAAACCAGGGTCCTAACCACTAGGCTAACCTACTGTGCCAACAGTGTTAGAACCTACATGAAAATGTTGCTTTCACTGCCAAGAAGTTGTTCATCCATCTAGTTTTATCCTTCCTTACTTCACTCCGCAGTATTACAGCTACGTTATTGTTTCTTATTGATCTGGGAAGTATTCTAAATCCTAAAGCATGCTAATCATGGATTTGTACCATTATCAAACTGCACACTATTTTACAGTATACATACATTGGCTTGTTAACCTTCCACATGACTTTATGTGGGCCTGTTTCAAACACTGGCTTGCCCTTGTTGGACTCCTCGACATGCAACACCTTGGCTCCCTCCATCTGGGAATCCCACGTCCCTGTCATCACCCACTTGGGTTTGCCGGACGCATCAGTCACCACGCCAGACACCTGCCCACACAACAGGCAGTGAGTGAGGCTCAGAAGTGAGAGAGTGTGACAGGCAATAAGAGATGAAGTTCAAATAGCAGGCACACTGTGATGTGATGTGAATCTTTGGTATGACATAATGCAAGGTTACATCACTGCCCTGTGAGGAGACTTTTCCTAGTTTGTAACCTGCAAATGCACTATCAATCCATCATCTTATAACCTAGAGACCCACCCATTCTTCTACTCACCATGCATGTAATAATACTGGGACAAACCCGTCCTTTTTCTCACGATGCAATAAGTAACACTCGGACCCACACATCCTTCTTCTCACCATGCATGTAATAATTCTGGGACAAACCTATCCTTTTTCTCACGATGCAAGGAGTAACACTCGGACCTACCCATTCTTCTTCTCACCATGCATGGAATATCACTGGGACCCACACATCATTCTTCTCACCACACAAAGAATAACACTGGGGCCCACCCATTCTTCTTCTCACCATGCATGGAATAACACTGGGGCCCACCCATTCTTCTCACCATGCATGGAATAACACTGGGACCGGAACAACCCATCCTTTTTCTCACCATGCATGGAATATCACTGGGACCCACCCATTCTTTTTCTCACCATGCATGGAATAACACTGGGACCTACCCATTCTTCTTCTCACCATGCATGGAATAACACTGGGACCTACCCAGCCTTCTCACCACGCATGGAATAACACTTGGACCCACTCATCATGCTTCACACCATACATGGTGACCCATTCTGCTTTACACCTGACCCAATGATCCACTACTCACCTTGCGGGGAATATCTCTGGAAAAGTAGCTGTATGCAGAATACTTGAGATGGCACTTGTCCCCATTTCGATGGTTCGTGATGTCCATCTCCCCATGACTGTCCACCCACAACTTCCCAACGATGATGTTGTGCACCGTTGTCGTCACTTTACGCCACGTGTAGTGGTTGCCACTCTTGGGAAACACTAGGTGGGCAATGCCTGGACATAAATATAGGTATGATCAGTACCATCAGCTGGCATGCTGGTCTGTACATACTGCAGTCAGTACCAGACAGACAAGGGAACAAACCATGTGGGATCTAGCCCATATTCACTATGAAAATCTTCACATAATAGACCAGAGGTTTAACCATTTGTGGCTAATCACAAATGGCATTCATTTAAAATTCTGTGATGTAGCAAATCCAATATTTCACTGGTTCTGCTGATAAGTGTGAGAGGTTCTGGACTCACCCATGGGTATAATCTGCAGGTATTTGCCACGGAACTTGCTGGTCATGGTGAACTCTTGCCACAAATTCCATTCCTTTCCCTCTCCATACACAGCCAATGTGGGCGGATGGTGGGAAACCTGTAGTACACAAAATGCTCATCCATCATGCTGGCTTGGAAGTTAAGTGAGCGATCAAAACACTGCCTTCAAAGATATAAGAGTTCATTCTGAACCAGATCAGCGTAAGTGATACATCCGAAAGATTACACTATGGAACCCACAACTCTGAGGCAGGTTCGAACAGTATTCCAGGTATATATCACAGCAAGTCACCTTAAAGTAATATAAATGTTTGACGTGACACAGGTCTCTGATGTTTACTACTATGGAAGCATGTTCTTTGGTTTCAGGCATCCCAAAGGAACGCATGTCAGCACAGCATCATCTTAGCATCAAACAGATAAACTCTTTCGTAAAAGAAAAATGAGCCAACTGTGTATTGTGAAAGATAAACATCAATCATGCTAAAATCTTATAAAAGCCTTGCATATGTTTAACCAAAGAGCTAATGAAATATACCCAGCTAAAAAACAGAAACACAGCCAGCTGCGCCTGTGTGTCCCTACTGCCTGATGGTTTTGCATTTACACTTCAGTTAGCAAGGTTTTAACTGACCAAATATAAAGCAAAGAACCTCTTCTTGACATTTTACTAAACTGAAAATATTCAGACTACTGACTAGAGGCCCAAATTTAACTGACTACTCACTTGTGATACACACACCTAAAGCATTCTAACAATTCAGAAAATGGATGAGGACGACAGCAACCAATAATGTATCACTTGATATATGGTATCCATGGGTTACCTGCTCTGCAATAGACCTCCATCCCAAGTCGTCCATCCTATCACACTCATAGGTCTCCCCCAAGAGGGGATTGAAGGGCTTTCCTGTCCGACTGAGGGTAGTGGCATACGCCGATATTGTGAACGCGGCCACCCAGGCCAACTGTTCAGAGGAGTCTTCGCACCCCGCTGCCATATCCAGGCAATGTGTGTACTCAAACTCCTCGGTTAATCTTTGCAACATGGACAGGGGTTCGTTGAAGTTAACCTGAAACATGGAGTGAATTATGTGCTGGTCATGGAGTGAATTATGTGAGGTGCAACCAAAGGAAATACAGAATTACCAAGGGTCTTACAGTCCTGTACACCCTTTCAAAACACTGTATGACGAATTTGTTACCCTTAAGATCTTTTAATTTAGCTTAGATCTTTAAACAACAACATTCAACCTTCGGCAGAATGTGACGTCTAATGGTTCACCATGATTTTTCCTGAATGTTCATAAAGGGAGATAACTGGAGATAGCTTAATTTGTAACAAAAATGACTGAATTTGAGGTTGTGTTCAACGACAAATGAAATCAGAAACATTTATTTTTTAGATACAACTGACACAAACAAATAAGAAATTATGGGAACATTTTTATTACTCTGTGCATATCCGTAATTGTATTATCAACTCTAAAATTTTGAAGCAATCAGCCATTTGTCAGCCACATTGTCACCGAGCAACAATCAATTTATTGCAAGGTACTATCTTAGTGAGCATGGTTTTATGCCACTTTTAGCAATTCCAGCAAATCACAGTAGGTGACACCAGAAATAGGCTTCACACAACGTACCCATATGGGGAGTCCAATCAGGGTCTTAGATGTGATCAATGAAAGCCTTAACAACTAGGCTATTCCATCGTCCATTCTTACTCAGAGAAAATACTTTCTCCACAATCAAGGGATAATCAGTACTTACAGGCATAGGGATCTTGGACAGTTCTCGACCAATACAGTTCTTCATTATGCTCCAGAGGTTCAGACTAAAGTTGGGCTTGTCTGGGATCCTGCGTCGCCGAACACGTTTTGGCATCACATCAGCGGAGGACTCGGAAGCAGATGAAGAATTCTGGGAATCATAAGATACGGATGATGTTGGTGGTCTGGATTTGTCGTGACTTGCAGTTCGCTTGTGTCCTCCCTTCACAACGGACACTGGGTCCTTCTACAATGTCGGACAAACACGACTCGGTTACAGACGAGAGTCAGGACATGAGAGAGGCGATGCCAGCAAGCAGGATGCAAGTTCTTTCAACACTTTCCGCACTTTCCAGTACTAGTCTGGATGTGAGCAATTAGTTCTACATGTTCAGGTCTAAGAGGTCAGCTAGTAAGTCCACAAAAAGCAAAAATATGGTCAAGTTCAGGCATGAAGCTTCATGGAAGACACCGTCTATTGTATTTTGACACAACGTTTCAGCAAAATCCTCTTGTTGCTGTTCAGCAAGAGTGAGTGAGCATGGTTTGGGTTTTAAGCAATGTTCCAGCAATATCACAGCAGGGTACACCAGAAATGGGCTTCACACATTGTACCCATGTGGGGAATCAAACATGGCTCCTCACGTGTATCATGTTTTGTCAAATAGGTTAGTGAGTGAGTGAGCTTAGTTTTACACTACTCTTAGTGATACTACAGCAATAGGGAACACCAGAAATGGGCTACACATTTCTTGTAAAATAGGTGACTGTGACACAATTTGACCCAGAATCGCAACAGGATTTCATACCACAAGCCACCCAGATCAATACTCTGGTTCCATGCACCTAGTTTCCAACCAACCTTTTTGGGCGAGTCTGTCTTAGTGGTGTAGACCCTTGCCTCCTGGGTCACAGTCTCCGACTCGGACTCACTGGACATATCGTTGTTGTAGCTCTCCATGCTGAAGTCGCTGTCCGTGCGTCTGTAACAAGCAGTCTTACATATGTAACTCCTGTCAATACAAAGTGGACTTTGGTGTCCTGTTCAACTTCATAGTCTTAATATTTGTTTATTATGCAGTGTTGCATTCAGCAACATCTCCACTATATGATGGAAACCATCTGGATCAGACAGTATAGTGATATCTACTGTGAGCAACAATACAAGTTGAGTTCACAAGAGTGAGTTTAATTTTATGAGACCTTTAGCAGTATTCCAGTATGGCATCAGAGGACACCGGAAAAGGGCTTCACACATTTAATCCATGTGGGGAATTGAACTCGGATCTTAGGTGTGGCGAGCAAACCCTTTAACCACTAGGCTACCCACCTCTCCTTTATTACACAAGACTTAATGAAGGTGAACGAGTGAGTGAGTGTGTTTAGCTTCACGCTGCTAGAAGCAATATTTCAACTACATAGCGGCAGTCTGTAAATTGATGAGTCTGGACCAGACAATCAAGTGATTAACAGCATGAGCATTGACCTGCCTAATTGGGACACAATGACATGTGTACACATACATGTTGGCCACAATTTCCAAATCAGGAACCGGCTATATAAAGTAATAAGCATCATGTTCTTCAATAATCCAAGAATCAGAAACAGGAAATGACCTTTCATTGCAAGATTTGATGTCATTAACAATCACTTCCTGAAAGTAAAAACAATTCCAACTATCTGTGACTAACCAATGACAGTAAAGCCAAGCCACAAGAAACTAGTGTTATTCATCACCTACTAAGTCAAACAATACATCATTCTCAGGACAACAATCAGGCTACATTAAATTATACTGAACAGCAAAAGAAACGTAAGTTTTGAAAAAAATTAAATTTCATAAAAGTAAGCCTTCATGTTTACATCTTCTATTTAAATCCTTGACAACCTCCCCCCTCTCCAGAGTTGAGTTTCTGTTGCTGTTCAGTATAAATACATCTTTTCTCTCAAACATTCTGTGAGAAATTGGTGCTTTCGGTTGAAAGATACTTATTTCAAGACAACTGACAGTTATGATTAAGATGTTTCTACAACAGTTAGCTATTTAATAATTCTGTACAAAAAAACATACATGCTTGACATGCATAGTTGTGATAATTCTGCCTCACATTCTTTAAACTTACAAAATACCATACAGTTCTGACAGCATACAATCTTTTTAAAAAATGACACATTTTAAAAGTGATGGAAAGACTAAAACTACTCCCTTATACCCATTTCATGAGAAAAAAGATTAACTGTAACCAGCTTTTGAAAATGTTAACTCTAACTGGCCTCTGAAAATGAAGAGTTCTACACTAGACACTACCGTCACAAACAGCCACAAACAATGATAGGCTGAAACAACAATGAATGAATGAAAAGACTAACAGGCAAGGGTTCTCAGAGTTGTCAGGTACACAACTCACCATTCAATAAAACTGTTATCAATGACTGCCTTCAGGGAGGGTACAGATGATGTCAAGTTAAACATACAAACACATGACCTGGGAGGAAATAATTCTGTGACATCACGCACTTCAATGACCCTGTGGTTGAGTAGGAGCAAACTCCACCATGACAACAATACAGAGGAGTACAGACAGCCATTGACAGACTCTAGCCAAGAGAGACATCCACAGACAGGCAACAGGAGTTTCCTGCGTGAGAGCCTGAGGTACAGGAAGTCCAAGAACATGGCACAAAGTGGTATACTGTTATATACCTTACTCACTCACTGAGCAGTGCCAGTATTAGTACATGTTTATTGTTGCACATCATACAGTCCGTGGTGCAGGAGGTCCCAGACTGTTTCACATATTAAGGTTGGGAATCTTGGTAGCTATGTTCCATGGATATATGGGTTTGTACAAGTGTCATGTTCTTAATGAACTCAATCAATGAGATTTAACATGCTCTATGAATAGTAAATGCTGTATTTCATGAATAGGATTTTTGAAGTATCATGTACACAGAATTACTGGAAATCACCCAGATCCTTGCTAAATGACACATGTGTATCAAGCGCATCCGGGCTAATTGGCACACACAGTTATAAAATACGTGGCAAAACAGTACAGTATTCCTGAGCTATATGACACATGTATGATATTCCTGGGACATTGATACATGTACTGTATTTGATACATGTACTGTATTTCTGAGATGTATGACACATATACAGTATTCCTGGGATGTGCGACATGTACAGTATTCCGGGGATATATGGCATGTACAGTGTTTTGGGGATGTATGACATGTACAGTATTCCTTCAATATGTGACATGTACAGTATTCCTAGGATGAGTGATGCAGAATATGCAACAGAAGGTATTCCAATTCAGTTTGTAATATTCCCTTCTGTTGGTGGTGTTGGTGGTGAAATGGTTGTTTATAAATGCATTCCAATTTATGGCAAATCTGCAGTGACGCGCAAGCTTGAGTGTATGGCCACATGTATTAGTCTGGATCAATGCCACTTTCAAGGTGCTTGCAAACTGATGTGGAGAGCTGGGCAAGATAACTACCTTTCATGGCATACCATCAGTTTAATCCTATGACCAACCGTCCACTCTCAAAGCAAGACTAGACCACAGTGGCGGTCGCCATTCAATCTATCTTAAAACAATTTGGACAGAACGATTCATATCCTGATGACAATGAGCTGGCAAAGACTAAAACCCCAGTCAGCCAAACAGAAAGCACACAACAAAACACTGTTGGAGAACAGCTGATGAAACCACAAAACATTGCAAGTGAACAGCCAATATTTCAGACAACAAAACATTACAAGTGAATGGTCATATTTTGAAACCACAAAACACTGCAAGTGAAGAGCCAATATTTTTACAAACAAATATAGCTGGTGAACGACCAAGATGATTCCATAGAACAACTATGCTTTAACCTTGAGTGAGATAACTAGACCACACTGTAAACCAACAAAGATGATACACAGCACTGCTCCAGCTTTAAACTACAGCTAATAAATCAAGGTACATGGAGAGAAGAAAGACGAGAGAACAATGAGTTAGAAAACAGAAGGACATAAAGCTACAAACTCCACTTACAGAAACTTTGCTCTGCATGTTCAAGGAAGAGGAAGAACATTGAGATGACATTGTATGTTAATGCTGAGTAACACAAGTAACACCTACGTGGGATAACACCATGGTCATGTGATAAATGGTAGCTTTGTGAGGGATACACTCTCATCATGGAGGAGACAGCAGTCCTAGTGGCATACACTAATTCAGTAATGAGAACAACGGATGATTATCTTTACAGATGCTAACACAATTAGAGGGATTTATCTAGGTCTGCTCGGGGTAGGAGAAAAGCAGCATTCATGCCCACACCCACAGTAAATATCTGAAAAAAATCATAGATACCAGAAAAGGGCACTTTAATTTTAAGAAAAACTGTTTTAAATTTAACTTAATGTTACAATAGCTTTAACTAAAGTACTGGCCTTGAAGAGACCTGAGCCGAGATTTCCAAATTTCTCATAGCACTAAGATAGTTGTAAGTTAATGTTACTGTATAGCACTTATGACCACCTTAGCGCTAAGACAGCATTGAAAATCTAGGCACAGCGTTATACTGACATGTCCAATACAAGTGACCAAGAGCTTTTAAATTAGTTTTAGATTTCACTGAAACCAATGTGAACTTAAAAACATAAAAATTCTAAATGATGCAAACAATGAGCTAAATAAACATGTTTCTTGAAGACAGCTTCTCAAGAGCACTCCTAGATAAATCCCTGATAATTGTTATTACCCTAAAAATAGTTACTGCTCTAAAACTAATTATAATTATTAGCCTAAAAATAATTAACTCAAGCTAACTATGAAAATAAACATTGCTAGGCAAAGATGATCTGAATGCCAAATAAGTAAAACTTTTACCACTAAAAGGTCTGTTAAAATAGCTTCATTACAGCTAGACAATGCTCCAGAGTACCATTCAAAGCAGTGACCAAACTGCTACAACTTTAATAAATCTGTAAGTTCAGGAGTTACGAGAGCTGCAGCAATAGGATCACTTTGAAGAACGGCCCTGCAGAAGTTCATAGAGCAACATGCTTTAAAGCAAGATGCAGAGATTTCAAACATTCCTGACAATGCCACTACACACAGAAGAGAAAACACGTACCTGTGTCTTTTTTCAGCTTTATGCGGCAGCGCCACTTCAAATTCTTCCACCTGATGGTCCAGGGCGTCGAAGAAATCTTCATCGTCAGATGGATTAGAGCCTGCATGGAAGAGGGGATGTAAGCATAATTCCTTGGTATGAGCTTCAATGTAATGATAAGTTACATGGTAGTTCTCAAAAAAATAATGTCAGTACAACTCCTGGTGGTAGGTATGTATGTAAGGGCGTTACAATCCAGGCAGTAGGTATCTATGTAAGGGAGTTACAATCCAGGCTGTACATATTTATGTAAGGGGGTTACAATCCACTTGTTTATTTGTTTTGTTACATTCAACAATATTACAGCTGACTGATGGTGGGCTGTAAACTAACGGTCTGCTTCCAGTTTCACCTCTTTAAAATTTAGGGTAGGTACATATGATTTTTTAAACATCTTTTGGGGGAAGTCAAGTACAAACTAATAACAGATTTGTCAATGTGAAACCACAGACTTTTTCTATCAGAATGAACACTGTCGTTGCTGGGAAAAAACAAAGCTATCTAAACGCTTATTGTATTCATACCTCTTAAAAAATATATCAGGTCATCACCAGAATTCAAGGGTCAGTCAGGTAATGGGAACCAAAATATTTTTAAGGCTATAGTGCAAGAGTTCCTGATAATCTATATATATTAAAGTATGGACGTTACAGTAACCTGAACTATGAAATTGCTTTAAGACAGTGGGCCGACAGTCGCATTTCCAATAAAACAGTGTTTGCTTGATGAATGATCCAGCACTGCAATGCTGTAACTGTTCAGCTGGAGCAGACAAGACAGATCGCAGATTCTCGGTAGTCCTTGTGCTTTGATAATATAATAGTTCAGGGTAAAACTATATTTTATTATTTTATTATACATTGGGGTAGAGCGAACTCTGTTTCTTTTCCAAGATCCCAAATTCAATACTTTCTAATAATAATTACAATTAATCTAAGACAGAAAACAAAGATTAGGTGACCTAAATTAAGAATCCTCACACAGGCTTAACTGATGTGCTGTTCTATTGATGTGTCTGTCCCTTATGTCAAGACAACCATTACCAGAAAAACAAATCATAAACAATTTGATGACGGTTTACATTTGGGTTAAATATCTTCTCTAAATGATTTTAACTGTATCTGTGATTAATGTATACCTTATGTGGCAATATAAACATTGCATTTCTACTACCATTTCTACATTTCTTCAAGCGACATTCCACGATTGCATTGTGGGAATGTAAACATTGCAAATGTTACTGTGTCACTGTTAAATTGCGAGTCAAGCTGAGACTTTTTTTCTGTCAGAAACAAAAACATAATGTTTCCATCAGTGATGTAAGCGGAGTGAAGCAACTGCGCACGGATGAAGAAAGAAACCGGATGCAACAGAGTAGTTTACTGAAGGAGGCGATGACAACTGACATGCACTGTGATGTCGGTTACATTGTGACATAATGCGAAAGTGTTAGATTATGAGGGGGCAGAATAGAATATATAAATGTTACCAATAAATCTACATAAAGATTCAAATAAAAGAACATTTAGATGTCATTTGTCACACACTAAGCCTCTGAAACATGCACCAAACACCACTTACTGTGCTCATACTATCTACAACATATGTTTATTTATACCACATGACAGCCATACAGATTATATCCTTCCTGGAGCTAGGTGGCAGTGGGACCACCTGTGGTTAAGTTGGCTGGGGGATAAGTCTGCAGCAAGACATACTGACCTAACATCAACGCACTTGACGTGTTATCCACAACAAGCTCAATCCATTTGGGAATCTATGTAGTCAACCCTAGTTACCTCCCCTACCTCAGTGCTGACCCCAAGATGGATCTAGTACTTTGGACCATTGTATAGTGATAGACAAGTCTCGTATGACTGAACAACTGTTTATCAGCTATAGTCTGTTTCATACTCTCTTTGCAGTAACCAACAACCTCAGATAAAGGTCAGCAAAGTGTGAAAATCATTGCCCTTTCAAGTCCATTCAGTAACTAATATTTGGTTAAATTTCCGCAACATTCCGAAAAATAAGTCATGAAATTAAGAATAAGTATTGAGATATATCCTAAAACATTTTCACAATTCATAATTTATTTATTGATTTTACGGCTCTGTATAGCTGGCAATACTGTCACTTGGACAAGTGTTTTTCTGTTTAACAGGGTCACACTCCTCATACTAAACACTAGCATGGAAAAGATGCAGTAAGGTATGCTGAAATGACATATAACATGCCATTCAATATTAATGTACCCTGTCTTGTGGCATGAATGTGTATGTGTGGTGGGAGGGAGGTTGTGCTATCCAGGTGTTGCCAAGCATCAGGTAGGGCAACTACAAATACCATCTTTTAAGGAGTTGTATGATGTACGAGAATCAAACCAGAATGAAGATCCCCATGATCAATATGTGCATGTTTGCCAACAAGAGAAGGGACAGTCAAGTCTTATTTAAACTAGTTTGTGTAAAGTCACTACTGCACCTGAGAAGGCCTGTTTCAAAATGTCCACTTATTCAGTGTTCAGGGATCACTGCAGAGACTTCTGAACATCCCAAACTCTGCCAAATATGAGGCTGACAATATGCTGTTCTCCTTTTTACATAGTAAAACCATTTGTGTTGATTTCTCTCGCACATATTCTATAATCAGAGTATTAATGACATTTTCTTATTCATGCAAACTTAATATGAGATGAGTGAGTGAGTTTACTTTTACGCCGCACTCAGCAATATTCCAGCCACATGGCGGTGGTCTGTAAATAATCAAGTCTGGACCAGACAATCCAGTGGCAAACAACATGAGCATCGATCTGCGCAATTGGGAACCGATGACATGCGTCAACCAAGTCAACGAGTCTGACCACCTGATCCCTTTAGTCGCCTCATACGACAAGATTAGTCCTCTATTTTTTAATTTCAAGCATGGGTTGCTGAAGGCCTATTCTACCCTGGGACCTTCACAGGTCTTAGGATGAGATAATTAGTTTGTTACTCAAAATAACAGCCAGCTGGATGATGGCTCTCTGTACATAAATGAATCTGAACCAGATAATCCACTGATATATGTCCATCAGTATATATGCTATTGGGATAGGATTAGTTTTGTTGTATTACATTCCCATGCTTGCTCACAATAATCAGCTCTCTCAGTTTAATGAATTTCTTTTACCCACATACAATATTGCTGTGTGGGGCATTCTGGGAAATACAAGTTTGAAGACACACATGTTCTGGTCTTAACTTGAAATGGAACGCTGATAGTAACAGCAAGTCATGCTAGCAGTACAACTAATTTCATTCACCTTCAATACATAATAAAGTTTTTAAAGACATATAGATATTCATTATAGAAACAGGTTGGTGTGAAACAGTCTATAGAAAAAGTCAATCAGCTGATTGTTCTTATCAGAAAGTCAGGGTCAGGCAACATGTCACAGTTGATAATAAAGCTAAGTCAGGTCAGTCCTAGACGTTGTATAATAACGTTGTCAGGGGTAGGGCCAAATCTGGTGTACATGTAAATTATGTCATGAAAAAATATCACTGAATAATTTTGTCTGTTTCACAGGTGATAGAAGAATGAGTGAGTGAGTGAGTGAGTGAGTGTTTTTTACACTGCTTTTGGCAATAGTCAAGGCATGTCACAGTGGGGAACATCAGAAATGGCCGACATTGCGCCAAAAAGGGAAATGAAACCAAGGTTTTTGAGCACTAGGCTGCCCCACTTCTCCATCTAAAGAAGAGGTGTGGATAGAAATATATTTTTCAAGATCATAAAGATATCAAAAAGAAGTTAGGTGAAGTTGTTTACTTATTACTTATATCCTTGTTCTCAGAGCAACGTGCATGTATGCCAGCTCATGTATGCAAGAGTGACTATATCTATCAATTGGGACAAATGCCCATTTTGAATGTGTGTGTGTCTGTGTCTGTGTGTATGTGTGTTTGCATGTGTACACTGGAGAACGCGGTGCGAACTCTATATTTTCACGAGACTTTCGATGGTCCTTTAAAAGTTTTCAGGACAAAAGGGAATTGTGCACCCTCACCCACCTCTGGATTCACCTATTTAGTGCTTGTCATACCAGCTGGACATTCATGCATGCTGACTTTCACACACATTAGTGTCACAGTCATAAACCAGACTAATGACACACTAATGACATGCAAGGTGACGATGGTACACTATCAACCAACTGACCCCAATGATGCAACCCATTTGTTTGCCATTTCCATACCTAGGAGGAATTCTAACCAATGATTTTCCTCAGTATTACCTGGGTTTTCTTTCTTGACATTCTGCAGTGATTTGCGTGCCTTGTTCTCCAAGGACACCTGATCTTTGGCCAGCTGCTCCACCATCTCCTCCAGCTTCAGGCGCTGATCGTGCTCAAACTGCAGCACGCGCTGCCACCGCTTTCCGTGCACCTGGGCAAACTCATAGTACTCCGAACAAGCCTGAAAGTGGGATGTATGGAATGAAAAGACACTTACAGAGACTATCCTAAACATCTTTCTCATGGGATGATCACATATTTCTTACAAAGGCATTGGCATAAGTGTAATTAATCTCATGAAGTCTCCCATACTGAATTATATATGTGTCTTCATTACTCTGAACAATAACCTCTGCATGAAAGGAAACAAATGATCTTTGTCTGAAAACTGAAAGGTCAAATGGTGATCGTGTGTGTAAGTTGATTTAATGCTGGAGGAATACCATCGTGGAGCAAATTCAGAACCAAAGTCCTGACAAGCAAATACAGTAACAAATAAACCACTCCACTATCACCATGGCCTGTTTTGCTGTCCACACTACTTCAGCATTTCCATACTCATCCAACACTCCACATATCCCTTTCAGTGGGTTAAAAACCACTGGATCTTTTCATATAACTATAATGAATCTGTCAATAACTTCTTGTCCTAAACTTCTTGTGAGTAGTATAATCACTAAATCTATTTGCAATCGTTCTGCCCTTCAGTCCAGCTTACATTAATCATGGCATTCGATGTTATCCGGAAGAGAGTTGCTCTTTCATTCACCGCCTTCAGCTTGCTAGCCACGTCTGTCATGCTGTCCATCTGCTCAAGCTCTGAAAGGGTCTTCTGTAGGGCTGCACCATGTTTGGCAATGAGGTCATTGCATGTGTTGAGGTCTTCTAGTTTGGCGTTCAGAGTCCGCAGCGTGTTCTGCAGCTCAAACTTATCCGGCTGATGAGCTTCCTCTTCATCACTCTCTGGGAAAGAAGATTCAAAGCAACAAATAAAGAGACTTATCTATCTCGCAATACAAAGTACCGATACCATCCATAATGATACGACTAGTCATAATTCTACAGTTTATCATAAACACAAGCTGTCATAGACTGCTAAAAATTAGTTCATATCAATGGAAGGAACGACGGAAATCAAAAGACTATTTCCCACAAAATATCATTCAATCACATTTTCTAGTTTTACACCCAATCAACATTTATTGGCTGATTTTCGATGAAGCCGTTTAGATTTCTGACATGTGATCTTTCAGCTTTGAACAAGTTACCTGCTTCCAGCATCCTGATGGCTTCAGCCTTTGCCAGTTCCAGCGCCGTCACCCACTTCTGTCTCTCCACCTCCGACGTGGCCTTCAAGTAGAAGCTTTGAGCTCCCCCGTTGGAGATGACAAAGGTACATGAGTCCTCTGTGTGTATGAAAGCGTTTGCCAAGTTGATGGTGCCACGGCAAGTGTGTGCCATCTCCGCCTGGTTCCTGCAACATCAACATCACAGAGTAACATCAACAACATCACAAAGTAACATCAACATCACAAAGTAACATCAACAACATCACAAAGTAACATCAACAACATCACAGGGTAACATCAACAACATCACAGGGTAACATCAACATCACAAAGTAACATCAACATCACAAAGTAACATCAACAACATCACAGGGTAAAATCAACAACATCACAAAGTAACATCAACAACATCACAAAGTAACATCAACATCACAAAGTAACATCAACAACATCACAGGGTAAAATCAACAACATCACAGGGTAACATCAACAACATGACAGAGCAGCAACATTGTTTCTAGAAGCTAAACCACACCTCTTGTCACTTGCAAAGAAGTAATCAGTAGTTGTCACTGCTTTTCTGACTACTGTGACAATAACAGCCATCACTGCCCATGTAGTCACTTCACCTTTGTTTACAGACTTGAGGAGAAAGCTGTTACCAGTCCACTGATGAATCATATCAACCTCCATAACATCCTGGATGATGATCAGTCTGCATATCATCCACAGCATTCAACAGAGACCTTGCTCCTGAGAGTTGTTAATGATCTCAGGTGTCCAGTGGATTCTGGTGACACGGCAACACTAACTCTTTTAGATCTCAGTGCAGCATTTGATACGGTTGATCACTCCACACTTCTGGATATTTTACAGCATTCAGTTGGTATCAGTGAAACAGCTATCTCATTACACTTCTGGATATTTTACAGCATTCAGTTGGTATCAGTGGAACAGCTATCTCATGGTTTGCATCCTACCTCCACAGCAGTCAACTGTCTGTATACTAGTATGTCTCGGGACAGTTTTCTGAGAAGACAGTGTTCTTGTGGGGAGTACCACTACCACAAGGATCAGTGTTATGACCTGTACTGTTTCTCTTATACATAAACTGTCTCAAAACCATAAGCGACAAGTTTGAAATGCCTCATTTCTCATATGCACATGATGTCCAACTGATGAATAGATTTAACGCTGAATCACTAGCAGGCACTCTACAACAAGTTGAAACCTGTACTACGGAAATAAAGTCATAGATGACTGAAAGAAAATAAAGTTAAATGATGATAAGACTGAGTTGGTTGGAAGACAACAGCACGTCAACAAGGTAGATGCTGAACATATGAAGGTTGCTTCTGCCAGTATCATACCATCACAACAAGTTAAAGATCTTGGAGTACATCTTCAGTCTGACATTTCCATGTCTGCACAAGTGGATCATCTGTGTAAGACATTCGTTCCATTGGTACCATCCAAAATACATCACTAAAGAGACTGCACATATCTTGGTCAGTTGCCTTGTGTCTTCCTGCCTAAACTACTAAAACAGCCTTCTCACAGGACTATCCAAAGAAAAAAGTCCAGAAAGTGCAGAATACAGCCACTAGAATTATATGTTTGAGTTCAAAATATGATCATAATTTATGTAACCCACGTGATAAAATCATTGCACTGGCTTCCTGTTCAGTACAGAGTTGACTTCAAAGTTCTGTGCCTAGTTTTCAAGTGTCTCAACAGCCTTGCCCAGTCATATCTCTCATCTCTCCTAACCCAATATGTGCCTTCCAGGACTCTACGTTCCCAGGATCAACAACTCCTGAAAGTACCTAGAGCTTGACTCTCTTCCTTTTCACTAAAGCCTACAATTGACTTTTTCCCTTTTTCTGTAAATAGTTTTAATGCACCATGAGCATGCATGAGTGGGTGGACACTGGCACTTTACAAATATCCACTATTATGTTTTACAGATTAGGACAGAATGCAGCAGAGAGGGTTCGGGTGATCCCAGCACAGTCAGACTGGTTAAGCTCATCATCAGCTAAGGGCCCTCACCCCTTCTACATGCAGCCCAGACAGCAAACGGGACTTCTCCAAGGAAACACTACCTAGTCGAACCCAACAAGAACTTTCCGGAGGATGTGAAGGCTCCCCAACACTGCAGCCTTCTGCATTACCCAGATTGTCAGAGGGGCTGTGCTCCCGGCTGAGAACCCGGCACTCTCCTGATCTGCGCCAAGAGATCAGGAGGTACCAAACCTTGGGCACCGAGAACAATGGTGAGTCTGACGACAGTGTACTTGGGATGCAAGCAAGACTATTATTATTATTAGTCATGACAGTCACAGCTCCATTCTAGTTCGTTGTCCCTACATCGTGTCTGTGTTGTCTGAACAGCAAAATATCAACACGCAATTGGTGCTGTTCTGTATAAGCATGAGGTTGCATTTTGCTGTTGCAAGTCTAATCATACCCTGGTTTGACACAGTATCAACATGATCAGATTCCTAGTATCAAGGAATCAAGTTCATTGCAATTCAAGAATTCAGCTATATATTGTTGCAAATGTTCTCAATGGCAGATACAAATAAACACACTTTCAACACATCCTAGTGGTTAAAGTGTTTGCTCGTGACGACGAAGGCCTCTTTTCAATTCCCTGCACAACCATGTGTGATACCATGTGTGAAGCCAATTTCTGGTGAGCCTAATTACCTAGAAACCAATATTCACATATGTAACCATGGTAACATAATGGTGACTTAATAACAGCAGCATCATGACACAGTGACACATATGTAGAGTAAGTCTTTCCCACTGTAGCACCATTGTCTGGTCAGGTAATCATTACAGATGACAATTATCAGTCCGAGACGTAACTTGTACGCGAGACGGCCTATCGTCTCTTGTCCGCGAGACGGTGCGCTCCGTGGTACTAACTGAAGCGCTTCCTCCTAATTAATTCAATCACCGTGGAACAACCTCGATTGGGTGCGAACACGATGCAGGGTAATTAAAGCGTCCCATAAAATCCCCAAGGGTGGTGGGGTACTTGACAGTCGTGAATGAACAGGTTTTTCGATCTCGGATGCCACGCTTTCGTCATTTGCACTAAACAGATTACAACCTGCAGAATACAAGTTGTTTGTCCGACGAAATATTTACAATCATCCTAGGTTGATGCATACTTGGCCTCTGTATTTTCGATTTTTTCGGCACGTGAAAACATCGGGAAAGCAGAATACCACGCCCAAGGTCGGCTGTTTACACATGCCAATTACACAAAAATCAACTCATCGCTCATGAAAAGGTGATTTATTTCATTTGAATGTATTACTGGTGGAAATGTCAACGTATTCATCTTGCAGAAAGTTACAGAATATTTTGAAACTAATACGACCCCTACCGCATCTTGCATGAATCAAAACTTTGCCAATTTCGTCAAAAGTAATCCTGCGAAAACTATTAAATCATTTGCATATTTTTCGGAAGTGACGTACGTCTATTGTGTAACTCCACACAGCACACTGAAAAAAGGGACTCGCGGTGCCAGCCAAAGCTGACATCTCGTACTGATCAAAATTAGTGTTATACTAAAATACCTGCTTCGATATTTCATTACAGCTCATGGTGTTGACATGTGGATATCGTATCTTCCAGTGTACATATCAGTTTATGCCCGCATTAGCCGTGCATGCTGTTTTACAGAACATACAGTCCCTGTAAACGTGCGCGACTGTTTCAGCCAATCAAATGAAGCGTGAACCCCTCGTATGTGAGATGTTATCCGAACGAAGTGAGCATGCAGTATACACACTATTTTGTAAACACATCTGAAAAAATGTTATTGATGTATGAAAATTAGGCTATGATGCATATCTCTCTGAATATCTCCACGGGTATGAATCTGCAATACTTCATTGCCAAGACGATTACAGCAAACAGATTTGTAGTCTTAGCTAGTGTTCACCATTGGAACCGAACCAAATGCAAACGTTTCTGAACCTCTTGAAAGAGAAATGATGTTTCTTTTAAGACCACCGTAAATAGACGTGCATTGTGTAAAATGACAGAAGTTGGGAAGAAAACAAACTAATTAGACGGTAACTGTTATAAGGTTTCTGGTGAGCGGCTCACTGATCTCGTGTTTGCTTATTGCAAGTTGAGGATGGTGTTCCTCTGTACGGTCCAGCTTGCGAATGATGACTTGTTGATCATGAAAATGCATATAAGTAACTTGAACCTAATTTATGCCTTCGGAAATTGACATGATTTGATAAAGGCATTTAAAAAAAGAAATCACACTTTGTGACATAATTTCGAAATGAAAAAAGTACGAAAATACAAATTTAAATAAGGAAACTTAACGCCCCCTGCAGGTTGTAATATCTTTCGCCCCCTCTTTCGATCAAACTCCATATGTCCTGGCGGATACATTACGCATTCGGTAAGCTCATGATAACTCTACAAATCATCATTTTCTGAAGAATTGTGCATCATGTCGGCGATTTGCTTAACATCCCTCATCCTGGAAGACATCATTCCTCCATCCCCTTCAGTGTGCACAGTATATTCAGGTAAGAATGTGTTGTTTCACTTACCCTGTACACATACAGGCAACTTCAATTAGATCGAATACATACGTATTTGCATACATACCTTTTCTACAACAAAACTAACAACACACATTACCAGATCTACTTCAGGTAAAAACTGGGACTTTCTTGTTTACACATATTCTATGTATATGCTTGAAACAGAAAAGGTTTTCGTTCCTGGAAGACAGCATGGCCAGTGGAAGACAACCAGCCCCGTGTATAATCCTGCATGCTGCGTTGGACTGGGAACGGCCAAATGCCCGTTTCCGCCAGGAGTCAGCAGAATGAGGGAACACGCACATTCCTGAGAACATTGCATTATTTGTTATAAAAACGAAAATGTATGAAGCTTTCACTGAATGTTTTAGATGTATGTAGTACAGCTATGGTTATGAAACACAGGTACATATTTAAACTACATCAGTGCGGCAAATTGTGCTTGTCTTGGTTCATCTTTTTGGCCGAATGCAACACAATTAACTTTCATTTGGATTACGCAATTTATTGTATCACACACGTGACACTGGAGTGAAGACTGGGCCAAACGCGGCCAGGCATAGTTAATGACTGTAGTTGGGTATCACTGAATATACAGGTGGAGGCAGGCAACAGGTGTGATGCAGTACAGCACGTTACTTCAGGGTGTGTACATCTAATGAGTTTGCAGACAGTTTACACGGCTATCTGGTGGACACGGGGGGCGATTGTGTAATTTCCTGTTTACGGTGCCTTTGTCGTTCGAGGTATATTTTATGATAGCTTGAAAACACATAATTAAATGCTAATTATATGTATTCCGTTTCCTGTTTGTGTTTGATAATCTGTTGAAGGCCATAGAAATGTTTATTTTGTGGTGACAAATATTCAAGTCGCATGGAGGTGGGCAAAATAGCGTTTTCTTACTTCATTCCGATTGAACTGATCACGTGATAACGATCTCTCACGTGATAATGAGATGACATATTTATGAGGAAGAAAGGAATAAAATTGTTCCAGATGATTACAAACTCAAAATATTGTCCATAGCATTACTGATCGACGACTTATAAACAGATTTTTATTGCTTAATGTTATAATGTTTTTCAAAGTGTTCTGTTTTGGTATGAAGAGTACTTGAAAGTGCTGTGCGTCGTTGTCAGCACTATCATCGGCCTTCCTATCTTTTACTTTGGTAGATGGTTTAAACAGTATTCATAGATAAAAACAATACATTCAAAGCCAACACAGAAATATATATTTTATGTATATGCGTGAAATAGGAAGGGTTTTCCTTCCTGGACGACAGCATGGACAGGGGAAGACAACCAGACCCAGCTACAGTCCAGCATGTTGGTTTGGACAGCCTTTTCAGCCATCATCTGCAGAATGAAGAAATATGTGCTTACCAGGGAGTTTTGCATTATTTGTCATAATTACGTAACCTTTCACTGAATGTTTTATATGTATTTAGTATAACTATGGAAATAGTTATATATTCTCGGACACAGGTGCATGTTCAAAATTCTTCAGTACGGCGAATTGTATTTGTCCCCTGACAGAATGAAACACAAATAAATTTCACACAGATTATGCAATATCACACACGACACTGTTTTCCAGCAATGATTAAGCCGGAATGAAGAGGATACAGTCAGGCATAGTTTATGACTGCAGTTGATTAGCCCTGAATATACAGGTAGGAGACTGGATACCCATTTATTGGGTTTGGAGACAGCAGACAGTTGACACGGCTGTCTTGTGGACCCTGCCAGCCACTGTGCAGTTTCCTGCTTACGATGCTTTTATCGTCCGTGGTAAACTTAAAAACGCACAATTAAATGCTAACTATTTTGTTTGGTGTTGTTAAGCTGGTAAAAGACAGAATCATGTTTATTCAGTTGTGACAAAAATTCAGTTGATATGTAGGTGAGCAAAATCTGCTCAGGGAAGTGGCATCTTCCGTGTGTAACAGGGATGGCTCGACTGATTTTATTGCTGTAGTTGACTAATAATACAGCTTTGAAACAATGTCAGTCTAAGTAAACTCAGTCTCAATGTTATTCCTTAAACTCCACCACTGAGTTTAACAAAACCTAGCAGAAGGTCGCATCAGGCAACCTTTGAGCGACCTATGACCGTCCAATCAATAGCGAGACGGTTATATAGATTTAACCAATCAGACAACGGCTACTACTTAGGGGCACAGATCTCTCCACAAACAACAATCCGCAGAAAATACAGATATTTGACCTGCGATATATACGCTTTGGGGTTTCTGTTGACATGGTGACTATTGACTAATATTTTTGCAAGATGAGATCCCTTGAATATTGCCAAAACACTGTTTTCGGAGACAGTTAACTCTGTTGTCATGGTTGTAATGTGCGCCGTGTGAATCACCCAGAAGCGATCATACGCTAAATAACATTCGGAATCGTTCGGGTACGAACCTTTTCGAGATAAAAAGTTCAAAAGGTGTGTGCGAATGTCCACTTTCGCGATTTGGAAAGCTGTGTTCTGATTGGTCAGTCCCAAAGGTTACCTGACGCGACCTCCCATAAGGTTTTGTTAGACTCAGTAATGGAGCGTAAGGAAAAGTACTGAGGCTAAGTTTACTTAGACTGGAAACAATATATATGAATACATACATAAATCTCCGTCTAAATAACTCTTTTTTTATCACATTCACGTCATCTGTTTAAAAGTGGAGAAATCGCATTTCTATAATATTACGTGTTGATGACAATGACATAAAACTTAAGGAAATGAGTGGTAATTCCTGCATGCAGTGTGTTCTAGAATACATTTTGCTTAAACTATTAAGGATCATGCAGTCCTCCGAAGTTACTTACCACTTGATGCGAGTGAACATATTGAGCACCGGGTCTGCTCCCGTGGCAAAAGGCGTCTCTCGTAGTCGTAACGATCTTGTGAGTAAGGTTTGAGTGTCTGACGAGCAGTGGGAGGAAAGTAGATGTGTTTCAACGCGATGCCACACCTATGTGCGTTCGTGTACTTGAACAAGTACTTGTATGGTGTAAATCTGCATTGAATATGCTTTCAGAACATGTTAAGTTAATGTTTCAATGAAACTGGCACATATGTGAAAATCGTCGTCAAAACCGACTACTTTTGCCTCTCGAACGTCTGTTGATGTTGTGAGGGCGGTGTGTGTGTCTGTGGCCAGTAGCAGGAAAGTAGATGAGTTTCATCGCGATTGTACACCTATGTGCATTCGTGTACACGAACAAGTACTTATACGAGGTAAATCTGCATGGAACAAGCTTTCAGAAAATATAAAGATCATGTTTGTGTGAAATGTGCACATAGGTGAAAACTGCCGTCAAAAACGGACTACTTTTGTTCGTGCTTCTGGGTAGCGTCTCTTGTACGCATAACGAAATTGTGAGGCCGTTTGTGTGTCTGTGACGAGCGGTGGCTGGAAAGTAGATGTGTTTCATCGCGATTGTACACCTATGTGCATTCGTGTACACGAACAAGTACTTATACGAGGTAAATCTGCATGGAACAAGCTTTCAGAAAATATAAACATCATGTTTGTGTGAAATGTGCACATAGGTGAAAATTGCCGTCAAAAACGGACTACTTTTGTTCGTGCTTCTGGGTAGCATCTCTCGTACGCGTAACGAAATTGTGAGGCCGTTTGTGTGTCTGTGACGCGCGGTGGCTGGAAAGTAGATGTGTTTCATCGCGATTGTACACCTATGTGCATTCGTGTACACGAACAAGTACTAATATGAGGTAAATCTGCATGGAACAAGCTTTCAGAAAATATAAACATCATGTTTGTGTGAAATGTGCACATAGGTGAAAATTGCCGTCAAAAACGGACTACTTTTGTTCGTGCTTCTGGGTAGCGTCTCTCGTACGCGTAACGAAATTGTGAGGCCGTTTGTGTGTCTGTGACGAGCGGTGGCTGGAAAGTAGATGTGTTTCATCGCGATTGTACACCTATGTGCATTCGTGTACACGAACAAGTACTAATACGAGGTAAATCTGCATGGAACAAGCTTTCAGAAAATATAAAGATCATGTTTGTGTGAAATGTGCACATAGGTGAAAATTGCCGTCAAAAACTGACTACTTTTGTTCGTGCTTCTGGGTAGCGTCTCTCGTACGCGTAACTAAATTGTGAGGACGCTGTGTGTGTCTGTGACGAGCGGTGGGAGGAAAGTAGGTTTGTTTCAACACGATGATACACCTATGTGCGTTAATGTACACGAACAAGTACATGTACGAGGTAAATCTGCGTTGAATAAGCTTTCAGAAAATATGAAAATCATGTTTATGTGAAGTGTACACATAGGTGAAAATTGTCGTCTGAAGTCTAATATCTACTGGTATGGCAGCTAACATAAAACGTAAAACTGTTTTTACATCGGTAGAAGTGACCCCCACTCTTAATCGTGTTTTCCAACGATTATACTTCCAACAAAAGAGTAGTCCGTGTGAAAAAATGTTATTCGTGATTTTGTTTAAATTTATTTTACCCCTTTGATGTAACGCAAGAAATATCGCCATGTACATTACGCACGCTTCACACAGTCTCAGACTCAAGACGGATATTTTGACTGGGCAATTTAGTCAAGCATCAGTTACCTCCCATTAATGACACGCTAACCCGGTCACTTCTACGCGAGACGATTCGCGCGGTTTCGAAGAAAGTAAACATGTTTCAACACAATAACAAACATGTGTGCGTTGGTGTGCATCGAAAGCTGCATATATATTATGAATCTACGATAAATGAGCTTTCAGAAAATACTAAATGTAAGTTTCTGAAAATTATGCACATAGGTGAAATTCGCTGTTGAATATCGCCAATTTTTGCTCAAATTTTGCACATTTTTGTCATTTTTGGACAATTTAATTTCCTCTTTTTATGTTTTCATTCACGTCATCCAATAACTTGACCATCTGTCAATGACTGTAGCAAATTTTGTTTAATTATTTTCACAAATAACAATTTTAGACATGTTTTTGTGTGACATGCAGAATTTCTCTCTCCGTGATCAGGGAGTCACGCGTATGAGTGACCCCCTCTCAGGTAGTCACTTGTACGCGTAACGGGAGACCGTCTCGCGTACACATTACGTCCTCTACTGATTATGTCCACTGTTTTCTCTTAACCCTCACATCTGAGAGTAATAAGCAAAATGAAATTTTCCAGGAAAACGTTAAAATTAACGTTTTACATTTCATAAGACCACAGGATTTTTTTTTACTGTAAATAAGCCAAGTTCAAAGTCACTTTTAAGAGTATCGTTGTTTACTGAACTTGATGCTGAAGACATGCATTTCGGAAGTGCGTAGTCTGTCTCACAGTCCCTGAGCCACATTATTTCCCCAACTGCCTATCCTTGACTGCAATGCTAAAGCCCTAAATAAAGCAGGTCCCAAGGTTCAGAATCTCCCAAGTCACTGGGGCTCCTTTGCAATTTACCAGGTAAATATGCTTATTGTTAATATCAAAATTAAAGATATTCAGCAACTAAGCCTTACACTGAGATGCCTAGAAATTTAAGCTAGGCAAATCAGGAATTGCACCAGCTGTCACGGGTTTATGGAATGCCTAAAATGCAAGACCAGACAGCGATTACGGTCCTTTATTCAACTGGGATGCTTTTCTGTATTTTGGTTGGACCAAGTCTGAAGAAAGGTCATGCACATGAAGAAACACTGTGTGTAATTAATGACCACGAAATCAACTTCAAAACATTAGCAGATTTAATCATATTCATGAGTGACAGCTTTCTTTGAAACAACATCAAGAAACATCAAGGCCAAGTTGGACGGACAAAAAACAGTTTAATGTTGACAGACTTCTGACTGGGATCAGCTGCGCATAAACAATGAACTTGGCCATGTTAGACAGTCACAGAACACAGTTTGACTTCTGAATGACATCACTAGACCAGGTCCTCACCACCATCAAACATCATGGCCATGTTAGACAGACACAGAACACAGTTTGACTTCTGACTGACATCACTAGACCAGGTGCTCACCACCATCAAACATCATGGCCATGTTAGACAGACACAAAACACAGTTTGACTTCTGACTGACATCACCAGACCAGGTCCTCACAAACTGCTCACAAACATCCCATTATTTCATTACCCTCTGCAGCGGTTTCAACCACTTGCACCGTGCAGTTCCATCATCACTTTATTGGAATATGATCACACTTGTTACAGTGACTATGAAGGAGAGCTGAGGTGGAGTGAGGTGAAATAATGTATCACACAGCAATCAGTTTGATTGAACCACATGTGCTAATCAGTCACCCAAACATTATAGAATAAACTGAATGGTAATCCTACTCAAGTGTAGAATTATTTGGCATGTTTAGATTGCCTCGGCTTTTGACAGACATTAAGAATAATTCTAAGCTCCACTTGGACTTTCTCATAGAGAATATATTGTTTGAAAATATTTTTAAATGTGCTTACTGTATTGCTAGGACTAAATGTCAGTCTACATATGTGTTGCTGCTTGTATACAGTCCACCTTACATGCATGGGTTTTACTGTGCTGTAACCATGGTGCACACACATCAGCTTTGCCTTTAATATTTGAAATGATGCAACCATCTTTCACATCTGGATGTTGTTGACTAAAGTGTAGGAATAACCATGCACATGAAGGAGGTGACAGAAAGTTCACTTCTTATACTCTCAGATTTATATTTTGGAATTACGGAAATATTACAAAAAGTGTCAGGCAAATGTGTAACACTGCACACAATAAAAATGGCTATCTGAAATATATGAAAGACCAAGCATCTACAAATACTGTAAAAAGTATCATGAAAAGAGAGAATCAATAATGTGGGCTCCTATGCACCCTTATCATATCTGTATTTCTTTTTAACTTATTCTGTGAACATTACATATTTACATTCAGGCCTGCTGAATGTGGTCTATTATGTCCTTTAATTCAATTCTGTTTCCTTTTTTAAACATTTAGGCTTTAAGTTCCGTTTAAGGCAAGTACATATTAAAGTGGGCCTGATGAGACATGCTCTACATCCCTCACTCCAATGAGTTTATGCATATATGTGATGCACTGACCACAAAACACACATCCCTTGCATAGTCTACCCATACATGCAGCTCATCTTGAGCTTTGTGACATACCTGTATGCCAACTGAATCTCTATCATAGAGACATGAATAGTTTCCCTGAGGTTAAATCCTATGTAAAACCCTATGTAAAACCCTAATGTTCAAACTTACAATTATGCTTAAATACTCTAGTGCCAAATGTCAAGGCCACACCAGAACTCCTGTCAATTTAGAATAGTGCTGTCTATGTAAGGTAAGTGTTCCAGTGGGAAAGGTGGTTTATACTGAATCAGAAATATTGTAACAGCTAGGTCACAATGACCTTAGTGTGCAGATTGTAGATGCACAATCACCGAGGCATGCTAGGTCACAACACACATGGAGATTACGGGTTAGAACAAGTCCTCAGCCAAGTACACTGACTGTAGGAGGTGACCAACTTGGTGGATAGCAAGGCTTGGCGTCCTGGTTCAGAGTGTCCTCATGGCAGCATGAGTCATTGTTCATAATATCAATTGTTGGATTGTCTGGTGGTACAGACCTCTGTCTATTTCCAGGCCTCATATCATTTCCAGTGCCTCAGTTGTGACAATGCATACACTGGGTCATAAAAGAGTGAGTGAGTGAGTGAGTGAGTGAGTGAGTGAGTGAGTGAGTGAGTGAGTGAGTGAGTGAGTGAGTGAGTGAGTGAGTGAGTGAGTGAGTGAGTGAGTGAGTGAGTGAGTGAGTGAGTGTTCACTCTGAACCAGGCCGGCATAAGTGATTGAAAGACCACACTATGGAATCCATAACCACTGGTTTGTTGGTTAAGTCAACAAGTCTGACCACCAGATACTGCTATTTGCCTCTTACGACATGCATGGGTTGTAGATCTTCATAAGCAGAATAAGTGTTTGCCAGTAAAATGCAATGTCCCCTGACGCTAAAGAAGAATGATATATTAATAGCACATTCACCACGTTTTACTTTTCGGTCACAAACAAGATGGGTGAAACCACTGATGTCTCGATAATCACCTAATGTTAGCTGTCGGCAAAATCAAAGACATTGGTTTCAATGTTTTATGAGAGAGAGTGATAACAGAAGTTTGAAAAGTGAACAAAGTGTGATGGTTACATTGATAATAAGATCAAGGTCACTCAAATTAACTGTAATGCCCCAATGTAGGCTGTCACCAAATTTTAAGACACTGGGTACAACAGTTCATAAGGTATTGCATTAACAAGTGGTCAAAGTGGTCAAAGAGAAATGGTGACCTTGAAGATTGGGTCAACTGATGTCTGTGTAATCCTTCCAATGTAAGCTGTCACCAAATTTGAAGACAATGGGTACAACAATTTATGAGATATCAATGTTAGCAAGAGTTTGAAAAGTGGTCAAAGATTAATCGTGAAAAATCAAGGTCACCTAAAGTGATTCTTGTTTGTGTAATCACCCAATGTAGGCTGTCACTGAATTGGAAGACTTTGTTTACAACAGTTGATAGGATATCTTGTTAACAAGAGTTTGAAAAGTGGTCAGAATCATGGTGGCCTTGAGAATAAGGTCAATGAGTCATCCCCCCCATTGTCATTCTCTTCCCACAGTGGTTACTTGTCATATCTTCCCACATAACCCGTTCTAATACGACCCTTTCATGGTGTGAGTGTTCAAGACTCGTGATTGGATCAGATTAGTAGTGCAATCAGCGACCTTGTTTCAAAAGTGATCGTTCGCAAGATCTTGGTAATTTCCAGAAGCATCGTGAAAACTAGAACCTCTTCCTGAGCGCGTTACTCAAATGTTTCTTCTAGACAAAACCCAGTCATGTCATATTTGTTTCTCCACATTGCTTGCATTTGTCAAGTTGAATCTAGGTCGATGTAACACGTGTTCTGATTGGACAGAAAAAAAGAGAAATAAATCTGCTGCCATTTTTTGCCGCTAGGGGATTTTATGAGAACCGTGAATTAGAACAGAGGTTCGTAGGAAGATATGACAAGTAACCTCTGTGGGAAGAGAATGCCCATTGTAGGCTGTCACCAAATCTGAAGACATTGGGTACAACAGGTCATGAGATATCGTGTTAACAAGTATCGGGATGTATGTATGTTCGTACGTACAGACGCTGCTGAATACAAACTTCCCATTTTAGCGTTATAGCTTAATCATGAACTTGTGCATGATAAAATAACACTACCTTCAGCATGTTTGTTGTTAAATGCCACACACAACAATATTTTATAACAAACACAGCAGTCTGTAAACAATAAAGTAAAAGTCAGACAATCCAGTCATTCACATTATTATCATCAATTTACACCACTATGATCAAGTGTGACACACCAACTAAATCTACGTACATGATCATCCATCACAGTTAGTCACCTCTTGCAATACACGCAGGTTTCAGAACACCAATTCTAATCCAGAAATTTACAATGGATCAGTTTGATGTGTCAGCAAAGTCTGAACTGAGTTTCAAGTCAACTGAAACGTAATGCACTAGTGTTCATAAACCTGAAATGTTGATCAGCACAAATCTAGAATTACAATGCTGGTTTCCAGTACACTTATGCCACTCAATTTGCAGAGTGAAAGATGTGCCATGAACGATATGACCACAAGCCATCATAACTGTCATCAGCACTGCATTGTCAACATGCATAACGTTCAAGCGTCACCAATCAATACTAATCACAACAGATCTTCAGAACACTGACACAATCCCCTTTAAATTCTAATGACATTTAACCATCCTAACTATTGAAACGATTGGCCATTGGACAACTTGCCAAGTTACGGCATCATATATCATCAATTGGCAACAGGAACACTAACAGGTGCATTCAGCAGTGAGTGGTCGCCATGGCAATGGGCTTACATCAAATATCACACAATACCATGCCATACAAACTGCACTGTATGCAATCTGTGACTTTATGTAGGAGACATGTTGAAAAACACCACAGACCATATGTTCTTTTAATTTCTAAAATAATTTTTTCAATTTGTTGCACTTCACATAAAGTAATAACAAAAACTATCATCTATCTGTGCACACTTATGAACATCTACTCATAAACATCAAGTAAACATCATTTGGGAAATAAGAAAAAACAAATTTAAACCAAAAAGTTAAAAAAAAATGATTTAATTTCCTATATTTTCGGACTACATGGCTCAAGACATCCTTCAACAGACTGAAATAATCACACTTCATAAGATCAGTGTAATATCATGAAAGTGCTTGATTTAAGAGATGCAATTGCACCAGATGTAATTTAGATAAAAACCTAGTTGCACCAGTCATATTCCAGTTGTAGCATAGTCTGTTACAACGTCAGAGGTTTTAGGTGCACATAAAACATATTTCCATGATGTAGTACCCATGACACAATAACAATACAGACACAGCCAATCCCTGTTTACAAGAGCTGTCATAGACCAAACATGTCTATAAATAGCTAAGATCCCTGTTTACAAAAGCTGTCATAGACCAAACATGTCTATAAATAGCTATGATCCCTGTTTACAAGAGCTGTCATAGACCAAACATGTCTATAAATAGTTAAGATCCCTGTTTACAAGAGCTGTCATAGCCCAAACAAGTCTATAAATAGCTAACATCCCTGTTTACAAGAGCTGTCATTGACCAAACATGTCTATAAATAACTAAGATCCCTGTTTACAAGAGCTGTCATAGCCCAAATATGTCTATAAATAACTAAGATCCCTGTTTACAAGAGCTGTCATAGCCCAAACATAACTATAAATAGCTAAGATCCCTGTTTACAAGAGCTGTCATAGACCAAACATGTCTATAAATAGCTAAGATCCCTGTTTACAAGAGCTGTCATAGACCAAACATGTCTATAAATAACTAAGATCCCTGTTTACAAGAGCTGTCATAGCCCAAACATGTCTATAAATAACTAAGATCCCTGTTTACAAGAGCTGTCATAGCCCAAACATGTCTATAAATAGCTAACATCCCTGTTTACAAGAGCTGTCATAGCCCAAACAAGTCTATAAATAGCTAAGATCCCTGTTTACAAGAGCTGTCATAGACCAAACATGTCTATAAATAACTAAGATCCCTGTTTACAAGAGCTGTCATAGCCCAAATATGTCTATAAATAACTAAGATCCCTGTTTACAAGAGCTGTCATAGCCCAAACATGTCTATAAATAGCTAAGATCCCTGTTTACAAGAGCTGTCATAGACCAAACATGTCTATAAATAGCTAAGATCCCTGTTTACAAGAGCTGTCATAGACCAAACATGTCTATAAATAACTAAGATCCCTGTTTACAAGAGCTGTCATAGCCCAAACATGTCTATAAATAACTAAGATCCCTGTTTACAAGAGCTGTCATAGCCCAAACATGTCTATAAATAGCTAAGTTTCGGTGATGTTTGTCTAATAAACTGACTTCCACTTTGTGAAAGTTAGACTGATAACTAGACTGTACTTTGTAATATTAAGTTGCACCTGTCGAAGTAACAAAGCACTTAATCGAGCCCTGCATAATAGTACAACATCAGTCTTTCACTTGTAACAGATCAGCTTCTCTCTCATGAAAATAGAATACATGGTACTTAACTCATGACAACAGTAAAAGATCGGTGTATCACTCATTACGCCTTCCCTTCCCCCAGCTGTTATCATGGTTATTCAACAGCCACTTATCATGATACGCAAGATATAGGGCTGTGTAGCTCATGTTTCTATTTATACGGATCCTTGATGAATAACTTGTCTGAAGAAGCATGCGTTCCACAATTCAACTACGACACAACATCCATTATACCAGTTTGCTAACTACTGTGTGGGTGTCACTTAGTTCATCCTCTAACTGGAGTGGTAATTTAAGTGGTAATAAGAGGTTGGCATGATATGCAGTTTTAGGGATATTTTTTTTACTGTTTAAAGCCACACAATATTCCAGTCATTAAAAGTGGATAACTGTGTCCAACAGACAAGCAAATAATCAGTAATTAAGACATACAGTTCACTCTACACCAATGTGTAGTAAAGTAAACTTTTGCAGTGAGTTGTTATAGTTCAAGCACATGTCAATCACTGAAACATTGAAACTCAATTCTTTACAGACCACTAACATAGAGCAGCATCTTGCTAAAGTCAGGTTTAAACATTTATCCCAACCATAATAACTGCAGTCTTTTCCTCCTTAATGGAGAAACAGAATAAAACATCAATGAATCAAATCAAGTCTTGTAAATGAACAGCAAATCAAACCTAACAATCAACTAATGCAATATCCTGCAGTATAACAGACCCATTGTTCCGTACATCTCAAATAAATAACAAGAATACCACTAAAAGCTCATTTACCATGCATATCAATTTACAACCTAATAAACACAAACAGCATTTCATGGCAAAATGAAAACCACAATGTGCATGTACTGTGAAGCCGGTGTGGTGAATCATCAGTAAGCCATGACAGACTGGTAGCTCACATTATGAATAGCAGTATATTGACAGCCAATCCAGACTGTGACATTCACTGCGACCCAGTACAAGCAGCAGCTGGTTGTCCCGGTAAATGGTCCAGGGCCATGCATCAACGAAACGTGTCTGTATCCAGTGGTCATGTTGTGTGCTGTTCGTGACACAGTGGTCACAAATTAATCATGAGGCATTGGTATAACGCCACTGGCATAATGAATAACTCCCTCAGCTGATTATTAATTCCAGCAGGGTTTTTTAATTGAAAAACAACAGCTGTGCCTTTCCCTATTATCATAGCATACAAATAAACTGTATCTCAATATTGCAGCATGGGCAGCCAGTATGTGTTTAGTCTAGCCAGGCTGTCATGTAGTGAAGCTCATGCTAAGCAACAATGTGATGTGGTTGGTGAAGGGGTGGGTCAAGGTGTGGGTGAGTTGGCAATAGAGTGGTTGGGTAAGTGGGTGTGGGAGCGGGAGAAAGAGGAGCAGGGTGAGTGAGCGAAGGGTGAGCAAAGTGGAGGGTGAGTAGAGTGGACATGAGCAGAGTTGAGAGGGTGGGTTGGAGCATCATGCAAGTGGAGTAGAACAGGATGGGTGTCCATTTAAGCATGTGACTGTTTGGATGAACTGTTGTAATTGACGGTTGAGTTACTAGAAGGATGAACTGATTGAATGGCATTCTAGAGGAACAATTTTTCAGTTTGAAAATGGTTAAAGCATATGTCAATAAATGTCAATGTTTGAAGAATAAAAGGAGTTGATCATCCATAAACACAAGAAGGATGGGTATTAAGTTGGGTTTTTTTATAGGAGGGTGTGGTCTGATGTCATATGATAATAAGTGAGCTTAGTTTAACAGCCTGTGGTCTGCCAATTGATAATGCACTTTGGAATATCCCAACATCTTAACAGACAGTATCAAGTGTGAACCAGATAATCCAATGACTGATGTTATGAGCAATAACATAGTGCACAGAACACATGACATTTGTGAATTGCTATGCTTTATAAATGCATGTATCACTATTATTGATCTATTAAGTCAAGTTATGCTAATATATTGTCAACAAGCACATTTAAGTTGGAGAAAATTACCCTCCCATAACGTATGTGTGAATCGCATATTAGACAAACAGAAGGGGATTGGTCAAACTCGGAATAGCCAGTGAAAGGTGAGTGGGTGATTTAGAAGGGCTTCTCACATCATGGTTCAATGTATCAGTGATGATGATGGTGATATTTATTTTTTTTGTTGGAACCTAGTTTTACTTGGAAGCCATATCAACACAACAAGCGAAACACATACGTCAAATGCCACAGTTTCCACTGGCTTCACCCACTGACTTGACAAGCTGAAAGTGCGAGCGAGTGAATTTAGTTTTACAGAGCACTCAGCAGTATTCTAACTATATGGCAGCCGTCTTTTAATAAACAAGTCTGGACTATATAATCCAGTGATCAAAAGCATGGACATCAATCCACACAATTTGGATACAATGACAAGTAATAACCATGTCGTGAGTATGACCAAGCGGTCATGTTAGACACCTCTTACAACAAGCATGGGTTACTGTAGACTGATTCTAACCCGAATCTTCACTGGTACATGCTGGAAGAGGTCAAAGATACATTATATTACTCATAATAACAATGACTAGAGACACAGGAACATGCACAATGAAAATACTCAATCATGTTTACCATGATTTATAAATACTATGTGAGCAATGGATTAAAACTGGATCAAATCTAGATCTAGCTTGGTTGACACAGACAACAGGAATAGCATGAGAAAGGGTATTAACAAAAGTGAGGTTGGTTAAATAAAGTGTTTTCACAAAGGCATAGACAGCCAACACTTATGAGAGAAGCACAACTCATTCAAAATGACTGTAACTGTATGAGCCTTGTGAACGATCACTAATTCATTTCATGTACTCTTGTGGAATTGAATGAACACTACAAAATTTGGAATTGAGGAAAGAAGAAAAAATAAATTTGACATGACCCAAGATCGTAAGTAAATTATCACAAGATAAGGCACCTCCATAAGAGAATCTGTCTCACACTCCCTCAACTGCACTATTTTCCCGTCTGCCCAGCCTCTTCAGCAGATCTGAATAAATTAAGCAAGTCTCGATTTCCTAAGGTTCTAAAAATTCCCATCCCATTGGCTCATTGACAATTTAAGACAATTCAGAATTATTTTCTCAGAGACTAAGTGATATTCTGAGGGCAATCTTAAACAACCATTCACTTGCATAAGTCAAGTCAGTGTCTTTATGCCTAACAACCGAGTCTACATATCCACATGAAGACCTCCTGAAACTCATGTCAAGCGACAGGTGTGGGCTTCTTGCCACTGACATTTCTGACATAGAACGAGAATCTGCAGGTTTTCACAGTACATCAATCTGGCACAAACATTGCAATATGGAGAGAGTGGAGTAGCCTCACGTTACTCCGAAGGCCCGGTTCAATTCCCCCATGGGCTGGCTGTGTGGAGAAGATTTCTGGTGTCACCCACCATGATATTGCTGGAATTTATTCACGCCTGTTATGTTAGACAGGAAACCCAGAGACAAGGTTCAAGAATTCTTTCCTAGTGGTGATATGACATCACAGATCAATATATAGTATCAGCAGCAGCTGACAGAACAGTTAAGAACGAACGAAAATTAGAACATCAGTTTTTCTGTTCTTCTGAGTTCCAACTGCTGACACTGTTTCAGAAACATTAGCTGGCAGTGCTACAGATCACTGAAAGTGAAACCTAAAACACAACCTGCCACTCTCTCAGACATGCTTCCTTGTGCAGATTTCCCATTCATGTCACACTGCTTTCACACACACATGGCACCATGTTTGTCTCATTAAAAGGGGGATAAGTCTTGGTACATATCGAGTCATCCCGATTTCCTGCTTCAAATGTTGCACTGTTTTAACTTTTTTTACTTAATCGTATTCACAAGTAAACCAAATTAAATTTTTTCTTAATCGTAAATCTTGGAAGGGAAAGTAAAAGTGGAATGTATGAGAAAAGCAAGATTTGCAAACTTCAACTTCTTAATTGTGAATAACATGCCTCCCTACCATTCTTACGCAAGTAATTTAGTAAACCATATGAAAGATCAGGACTTTGGTGACTATTGAGGATATATGCACTACTGTGTTGTATTGAATTGCACTAGTATCCTCCTTTATTGAACAGAGTCAGAACAGCCATGATATTGTAGCAGGACTCGTTATCCTCTTGGTCATCTGGACAAGGTGTCCAACTCAGATCAGAAAGAGTGTGGTTCAAATGCCAGCACCCGATTCAGAACTTTATGGCCGCTACTTTGGTGCCCAACCTGAGGCTGAGACGGTCCATTTAAAGAAGAGCAAACATATATGCCTCAGTACCCTTCTATGCGGCCTGGAACATGCTCTGTTGATGGGGGGAGTATGGAGTCACGACACAGATGACATAGCATTTTTTTGTCTTGATGGGGTCATGAACAAGTCCTCCAACTGCAGATGAGATGGTGGGTGGGTTGATTACCGCCTAAGGAATTTTTATGGACACTCCAATCAGTTAATTCTAAATTTCAGGCTTGATATTTATAGTTCTTTATGTTACAGCAAGTAAGAAAGTATTGCCAACAAGGCTAGTTTTGAACATTTTCTTCAATGCCACTGTTCAAGCCAGTGAAACTCTAAGTCTAATATGAAGTCATAATCCTTTCCAATATATTTCTTTCTAATTCACCCCAAACTAAATATGACTATATATACTAGCAACTGTTATTCATGTCATTGACTGGTGTAAAAATAGTGTCAGTGTGTTTAAGTTCATGTCGGTATAGCCTAATCATAGGAGAAGTGATTACAATACATCCATAAATTGAGAATTATCTATTATCATATTCAACATGCAACAGTAAAAGAAAAGTGGTCACATTGTGCTTGTTATGTGTGTGATTCCCCTTTGACTTACATGCCACCATGGTAGAGCGTCCACTCTGAGTGATAAAGGACGCAGGCTTGATACCTTGTTGCATTGTACAAAAGATGTTAAAATATCGTACTTGTTGGTACCTGCTTGGCACATTAATGGGTACAAGAAAGACTGGTCGGATCAGAGTCAGTATAATGTGTCTGAGTAGGGAATTCATGCTTAACTGTGGCATGGTATCTCAGTGAGCTAGCACTATAAAGCCAGATTAGGTCTGGGCTGGTACAAGCGGCCATACATACAAACACATAGACATCATCATATGAGGGAAATACATGTATTCTCAAGTATGACACGAAATCCCATTTCACCTCATCCCTCTGACACAGTCAAGGAAGTTCACAAGGAAAGGTCGTCTACTAACTAGATTCAAACATGAGTGAGTCACATCAATTATCATCCATCTAGAGATGGACCTACACGTTCAAGGCCACTGCAGCATAATTTGCAAATTAACTGTAACACCATTATTTCCAAATGTAATCTTTAGCTTACGCAACATATTATGAATTCCTTTAGTGTGTCAGCAATGTTAAACGTACCAACTGTACTGTCATAGGCCATTACTCATGCTGAAGGTCATGTGATTGTGACTGACAGGTTGTCTGGTGCTGATGGAGTAGATGAGGCAGATGACGATGAACATGATGAACAACAGAGTTAATAATAACAACAGCAGCAGCATCCCTAAACCTCCAAATAGTGTAAAGCTGGATATTGTAATGATACATAATACCCCAGAATGTGATCAAATGAGACAATATTCTCAAAAAACAAAAATTCTCTTATTTAGGAGGTTCAGTCCCATCTGCTGAGCATTGAATGTCTAAGGTTTTTACATAAATCAATTATTGGGATGGCAATCTGGTGCCTCATTCAGAGTAGGTTTAGTTTTATGCCACTCTCAACTCTATTCCAGCCATATTATGGCGGCCTGTAATTACTTGAGTTTGAACCAGACAATCCAGTGATCAACAGCATGAGCATCGGTCTATCATATCATGACAAATACACGTATCAACCAAGTCAGAGAGCCTAACCACCCGATCCCATTAGTCATCTCTTATGACAAGCATCGGTTACTGAAGATCAATTCTAAGCTGGATCTCACAGGTTCCTCATTCTGAGAATCAGGGATCTAATCCTGAAACCCCGAAGTTCTTCAGCCTATAAATTACGAAGTTCTAAGCATCACATATATATTAAACATGCTAAATAAACCAGATACTGTAGTTCTGATAATACAATGAGAAAGCACCATGATAACACAGTGTTTGACATTATTCATAAAGGTCAAGGAACACAGGAATAAGGAATAGAAATGCAACTTTTTCAAGTGGTGCCATGGCGCACCAGACAGCTAATTTAGCTATGCCTCTGTGAGAACAGGTGTGCCCATACCTCATGATGATTCAGTTAAGCTTAAAACAATACAAGTACACATAATGTAAACCCGCAAATGTGAGAGCTGGATTTTCTAATCGGTATCAAGACTGCCAGAACAGTTCAGCTTCATTATTGTTATTTTCCGAATATTATTATTATTATTAATATTTGTACTGATTTTGGTGACCTAACCGCTGGATGGATTTTGATAAAACTTTCGGGGATGATAGCCTGTATGCTGAAAGGAATACATTGAACAAAAAATCCCGACTTCCGGCTTCCAGTAAGGGCAGACAACCCAAAATGTGAAAATCTTTCACCCTGAATGTCTCGAACACTATCAGAGATAAATGGACCAAATTTTCACTCAATGTAGACAACCCTATTCCCCATCAATTAAACATGCAAAGAAAGTAATCAAGCTGGTGAAATTTTCCGCTATTTGGAAAAAACTGCAATTTTTGCCAACTTTCTCGTTTTGACGGTGCCTGTCTTTGAAAATCTTCTTTTCCTGAACGGTATATAGCAAAATCGAGTTTGATACACCGTTAGAAAGCCCATACCCTGGAAAGTTTAATTTGTTCAAGGCATCTTGATATCTTAAAATGGTTTCAGAGGGTTCATAAAGATGTCATAACTCTGCGAAAACACAATGGATTTCATCGTTCAAGGTACCAAACCGTAGATAATTAAATGGGGAACATCTTTGCTTCACATTATGGTTATGTAAAAATCAATACTTGCGTCACAATTTTCGTATTTCCAGCTAGAATCAACTCAGGTTTTAACAAAATGTTTTAACTTATAACTCTGAGCCAACCCAACTAGAGTCATAAGTTAACAGATCTACTATTAAAGTCATGGGGTCTTGCTTTGATTTTGTTTGTCTGTTTGTTTGGCAATATTTAAATAATGGAGTCTGGACTAGACAATCCAGCTATCAACAGTATGACAGTCTATCTACACAACTGGGACATCAGGACATGTGTTAACCAATCTGTACACTAAGTCCCACCTCTTGCAACAAGCATGGGTTGCTAAAGATCAATCCTAACTTGGATCTTCATGGGTTGGGGTGCATACATCTTCGATATCTCCAGGGTATACGTTCCGATAAGTCTCCACTATACCCTGGACGCATCTATGGCTCTGCCCGATAAATCTATTACCTCCCTTTGTTGGCTCCGCCTTCTCACAGTAGCCAGTCAGCTAGGCCGCCGTTATAACCGAGCTTGCCAGTGTCAGCAAAGGTAGCGGTCGCAACTGCGAAGGTTTGCTCGCAGTGCGACTCAGATTTTAGGGTAATAATACAAGCAAATTGACAGGTCCGAAACTTTAAAACAACACATGCACGAACCCCTTCTACCTCTTCCAAATAACCTCTGCATTGTTTCCGTTGCCAAGTATAATCGGTTAGATAATTCAAAAAACGAAAGTGAGTTGTCATTGGTTCGCTCAACTTCCCAGCGTAGACACCTGATTGGATCAAAAGACAGTCAAGGGAGGTAATAAATTTATCTGGCAGAGCCGTAGATGTGTCCAGGGTATAGTGGAGACTTATCGGAACCTATACCCTGGAGATATCGAGGATGGGGTGCATACCATAACCTCAATATTATAAGTTGAATATTTATCAACTCTTCGACTATTTATTGATACAAAGATCCACTCATCACTGAACCCTCCACAAACATGATAAAGTTTAGCAGGTATTAGGAAATGGGCCATTTTGCACATTAGAACAAATAATTGCCCATTGACAGTTCGAAGGTTACTATTAATACAGCAGCAGTGGTCAAATCCAAAAATGCCAAATAATACTATAAATGGCCCACTGTCAAAGTTCTCTATCTCTAATCCCTCGTTTAGCATTTATCTGTCTCTCAGTCCTTAAAAGTTACTTCCCCCTCCACCTTGCTCTTTTAATGATGCAAACGACCTAAATGAAGGAAGTCTAGATTTACCATAGCCTTTTCTTTCACCTACCCCCATTTCAACATGGAATTGTTTGCTTGGAAATATTTTTTTAGACACTATGCATTAGCCTCTTGAAATGTGAAGAGACTGTGATTGCCCATTAATCACCTCTCTCTGACTTGATTACATTATACACCAGCAGTCTGACCATCAATCAGGACAATCAGCAAATGATCAGTAGATTCAATAGTCCAAGTTATTAACTACACATCCAGTCCAATGGTCAATTAACACTGATCAAACAGCAGTACTTCGCACTGCACACATGCTTAATCCTGCTTGTCCCAGAGAAATGCTACTAGACTTCAGTTATTCAAAACCAGAATACATATTTATGTTTTAAAAAGGTAAAGCAGTCATTGGAAAGCTTGCAATGTATATTCAAAAAAAAACTTTGAGTGAATATAACAGATCCACTCACCAGGGACATAATGTAGAGGTTTGAGAATTCTTTATTAAGTGGACATTGCACATTATCAGTATGAAGATTATTATGACCAAAGAAAGTTTTTCAAACCATTGGCATGAAACCATGACTGCAAAATCACAAGATGATAGAACAAGTATGTGACAAGCAACAAATCTTAAGTGTATAAAATGTACATGAATACCCCTTAAACACTGTGTATAACCTCACTCATCATGTTTATATTACTTCCTCTTCTGCATCATGTGTGATATATGTCACATATTCGCCTTTCATGAGTAAAAATGTGCTCTGTCAACATTATAGAGTCATCAACATCCGTTCATCAACATGCTACTGATTCACTTCCAGTTTTCGTTCTACCCATACCCTATGACATGCTTCATAACCATATATCACACTGTCATATGTTATTTTTTACAAGTTTTCACTTTATGATTCCCACAAATGTCATGTATGATAGGAAACACGATCTGCATAACTATGTTATTTACTACATCTACAAGTCAACATCATTATGAAAAGGTGTCAACACGGATACGGACCTCTGAGCACATCGCCAAACTACTATCCCGACTCACATAACTGATCAGGTGTAAAATAATGCATAGTATCTTACAGGACTTGAAGATATGTACCGGCATAGTGTACATACTACCCATGCAGTGTATCTGGTTCACCTTAACCAACACTTCGGTATCAACAACTGGTGATATGAAACGTCTGGAACCAGATTTTTTTTTCAAAATTAAGGATTTCATGACTATTTCGATTGTTATGTCTTGAAAACTGTACGTTTCGAATGCAAACATTTAATACCACATATGTATTACTTTGCTAAGCTATCAAAATAGAAATAACGCAATGAAATAAATTAATTACCACACCTGTAATATGACAAAAGTCCATTCTGCAAAACGAACCATCTCTTCTGGTAACCTTTCAGGTAATTTGTCCATTTGTAGAGCCAGCCTCGATACTGAGACTGATGTGGCTTCGAGTCCGACATCCTGTCAGAACTCTTCTTTGTATTTGGTGAGCTGTTGACAATTTTGACAATTGAAGTCAATGACAAATAATATCAGTCCATGTCACGCAAGATACCGTGGCCCAAAATGGCCGGATTTGGAATTGAGAGTATTGGATGCACAACTTATTATATTGGTGTAGAGAATGAGATGGCGTTCTGTTGACGTTTCCCTTGTAAAGTATGCTATAAATATGTAGCATAGCAATATAGCAACTTGGTTGTTGGACAGACAGTCTTACCACTTTTCTGACACAACACAGTTTCCTAGATCATGTTTTTACTGGAGATGAGAGCAAACTATTTTCGTATGAAACCTTTAAGTATAATAGTGCTCTTCAGCACACTGCCATTAAAACATTCTGTATAAGTCTCGTGCCAACATTTTACTTTATTTTTGTTTACAATTAAGAGTATGTTCAAAGCATAATTACCTCAAATTTCGTTTATTTTCCGATTGTGTGTGAATGCATCCATCGAATGCGAATTTCAGTTCCCTTCAATCGGTGACCTCTGCTTCAATGTCTTTTTTTTTTCACTATATGAAATCTGAATGTCGCATATGTGTATTGTTGGACCATAAACATCCCAGTCAAAGAAGCCACAAAAAGTCAAAATGGCCATAGAAAAAGTCAAAATTGCCATTTTTATATTCATTTTTTATACTCATAACATTATTCCATGTGGCATTATTTAATACGATGGTGTAAAAATGAAAAACAAAATGACAAAAAAAGTTTATGGGACAAAATTTGATGTTTATTACACATCAACAAATCATATTTTCAACAGATAACAAGGCATACATATGTAGGATCTTTCTTCATGTGCATTCACTTTTGTGCTATACTGAGTCAAAAAAGAAACTTCACAAAATGTATTTTTTTAAATAATGAATAATTTTTCTCTGACGATACATCTCTGTATTTCAAATGGGATCCGTATCTTTGGACTCTAGAAAAACGTTAGCAAAACCCACTCAAACCCATCCATTAGTCGTGGAAATGACGTTCGTACCAAATTAGGTTTTGCACGTGCAGGCGATCACGTGATCTTCGCATCCAAGTGTTCTTCATTTGCACGTGTTTGCATTGGCCTCAAGAATTGCAAAAAAAACCAACAGTTTTAAACCACAGTTCTAACGGTACTTCAAATGCCACGATTGTCAAACGTGAAACGTGACCGTGCCGTAGGCATGCTGCAAGCGGGAAGATCAGTTTTTGACATCGCAAGAACAATGGGATGCAGCCGTCGTACTGTGTATGACTTGCGAGGTCGTCTACAACAAACTGGCACCACTTCTGATCGCCCAAGGTCGGGTCGTCCACGTGTGACGTCATGAGCTGAAGACAGTCACATCGTCCTACGTCACCTACATGACAGACTTCTGCCGGCTACACAAACCAGGGCTGAGATGCTTAGAGGTCGATTGTGCTCACAGACCATTCGAAGTCGGTTGCGGGCTGCCAATCTCCAATCACGACGTCCATATCGTGGGCCAATACTGATGCTGTTTCATCAACGTCAACGTCTGCTGTGGGTCCAACGTCACCTCCGATGGACCCAGAAAGACTGGAATCGAGTCGTCTTTAGCGATGAATCCAGGTTTACCCTCAGATTCGCGGACAGCAGGCATAGAATCTGGAGACGGCGTCGTGAACGGTATGCCTAATGTTGTGTACCGGAAGTCGGGGGCGAAAGTTGCATGGAGAGGGGGGCAGCTTTCTGTCGGAACAACCGTTCCCGACTTCTGGTCATTCGTGGAAACCTCACAGCTCCTGCGTACCGGTGCTCACCCCTGAACTCATTCCTTTCGTGGTGGCTCATGTCCCAGGTCTACAGTTCCAGCATGATAATGATCGCATACCGCGATGTTGGCACGAAGTTTTCTTCAAAACGCTGTAATCAACGTCATGGACTGACCATCGAGGTCCCCTGACCTTAATCCAATAGGGCACGTTTGGGGTGCACTTGGGAAAAGGTTTCGTGGTCTTAGGAATTTTGTACTGCCTTGCAACAGCATTGGCGCAGATGAGTGACGGTGTTTGGCAGTGGTGAATGCGCGGGGCGGTCATTCACAATATTGAACTGAGAAATTTCGAATTCTTATTCTTGTGACTTGACATTCTGTATACCAAACGTTTTGGAACGCCGATGTAGCCTAATGGAACTGTTTGTGACACTGTCATTGTATCGAGTACACCACACAGCAATGAAATGATAATAAATTTAACCATCTTACCATATCTTGTTCTTTCGTAGCGCCCTGAAGAAAGAATGTGAAGTATCTTTTTTGACTCAGAATATTTACTCAGAATATGACATCCATGTATATCGGTTCATTCCACTGGTCCAGTCAGTTGGACACACAAGCGGCGATTGTAGTTTTGCCATGGCTGTTTCCTTCGCCTGAAAAAATATAAGAACAACTGTAATAAACACAGAGATTAACAATTAATTGATCAATTACGGCTTAATTACACGTCTGGATTCACATCTTAAAAGGTTACACAATGTATGTAATCACAGGCTGAGTGGTAATAAACGAGCCAATGAAAGGATAAGTGGTCATTTTATAAGTCCTCTGCATCTTATCTTCATCTTCACTTGTGCGTCTTGAAGTTTACCATGTTCTGTGCAATGGGATCATGGTGAAGAGAGTGGATGAGCTTAGTTTTACGCCGCACTCAGCAATATTACAGCTATGTGATATATCGGTCCTTAAATAATTGAGTCTGGACCAGACAATCCAGTAATCAACAACATGAGCATCCATATGCACGATTGGAAATCGATGACATGTGTCAACCAAGTCAGCGAGCCTGACCACCCGATCGTTTTATTCGCACCTTAGGACAAGCTTAGTCGCCTTTTGTGGCAAGCATGGGTTGTATGGTGAAGAGCCCTTAGTAAAGGTGTCCAGTCTGTCTTATGATCATTTACTCCAATTCAGCTTTAAACCGACCCTTCGCTCTGAGGGTAACCAAAGTGTTTCCTGTAGCATCGGTGAATTAAAAACCATCATAATTAAAAGCAGAACTGCCATGTTCTTTCACTTATAAAAAATTAGAAGAAACAAGTCAAGTAGACAGACAGTATAGGTGCAGCAGAGGTATATTCACTGACGCAAATGAACTTGTTATAACATAAGTTGTTGAGTGAATAGTACATAATACGAATCGTTGAGCTATTTCCGGTAAATACATTACAACTTCCGGTTATGATAAATGCGGAAAACTTAAATAGAAGTTCAGACATGGATGGAGTTATATCTGTGATAAGATGTTTGTAACAGTGTGTTAAACTGACGATAACTTCGATGTAAGTAATTATCTGTGAGGTGGTCTAACTTCCAACTCTGACAGAGTGAACTTGTTAAGGAAATGTCAGCCTGAATGGCAAACTAACCAACCTTTGAAATCCTTTCCTCAGTTTTCGTGGAGTTGGAATTGTCTCAAGATACGCCACCAACGTTTGGTTAGGATTAAGTTCGGAGCTGACAATTTCTATTGGAGCTCTGGGTTAGATTTTGGGGCGAAAGGCTTTTATAGGAGACTCCAATATCTCTGAACTAGTTGACATTCCTACAATACGAAATCGGCTAAATCTAACAGTGAACAGCGCCATTTTACGAGTTATTTGTCTCTGTTCGTAATCGTTGTTGTTTTAATCTATTACACCTGTTAGGTCTCTGATAGGTAGTGTAAAATCCAGGAAAGTGAGGTTTTTTTATCATTATGTGTTTTTCCGAAACAAATAACTTTCATTATGTACAAAATATAAAAAATGTATAAATACAATGCAACATATGTACCCTGTGCATGCATAACACTATATATCATATATATACTCTGTACATGCATATAACCTCCCTCTTCAGCAACCTATGCTTGCCATAAAAGGCGACTATGCTTGTCGTAAGAGGCGACCAACAGGATCAGGTGGTCAGGCTCGCTGACTTGGTTGACACATGTCATCGGTTCCCAGTTGCGCAGATCGGTGCTCATGTCGTTCATCACTGAATTGTCTAGCCCAGCCTTGATTGTTTACAGACCGCCGCCGTATAGCTGGAATATTGCTGAGAGCGGTGTAACAGTACTAACACTATGGCTCACTCATAACCTCCCAAGTGTGAAGTCTTTGAAGGGCATTTAGAAGTGAAATGCATAAGAATGAAGATTTTATGGATATCAACTTCTTTATATGAGAACACAACGTTTCGGAGTTAATGCTTACTCCTTCATCAGGTGTAGTTTTCACTTTCTCATGGAGGTGCTGCTTGGTCTTCTCTGCCAAGGACTGGGTCTTGTGGTAGAGGTCAGGCTCGAGGGTGTCTTGTAGATGGCTTCTGCTAGTTTCAATGTCTTTTTGGAGGTGGGACTTGTGGCGGCGTAGGTGCTGTATCTGGTGCTTGACTATTCTGGTGCTGGCATTGTGGAGTATCTTGTTGATGGCGGGTGATCGAGGGACAGGAGATGAGAGTTGAAATCCTCTGGGAACGAGGTTGTTGTCTCGGCATCGTAACAGGAAAGTTAGATGATTACTGGTTTTCACAATTTTGCTAATAGAACGGTTGTACCTGTTGATGGATGTAACTGCATCATCTCCATGTTGATGTCGTATCAAGTCTGTGAAGGGCATTTAGAAGTGAAATGCATAAGAATGAAGATTTTATGGATATCAACTTCTTTATATGAGAACACAACGTTTCGGAGTTAATGCTTACTCCTTCATCAACTTCTTTATATGAGAACACAACGTTTCGGAGTTAATGCTTACTTCTTCATCACCTGATGAAGGAGTAAGCATTAACTCCGAAACGTTGTGTTCTCATATAAAGAAGTTGATATCCATATAATCTTCATTCTCCCTAGTGTGGTGATCATGGTGATATAGCCTATTTTTACATTGTGTTGTCCCTTCTAGTTAAAATGTTTTATATTTAATTACTAGTTTTACATGTATATCTGTGATATTCTAGTTATTTTACTGTCCTTTTTCAACAGATTTTTAACATATGCATACATTTTATCTAAATGTTAAATGTTCTCATCACGATGTGGCCGAGATATTGCCGATGTGATGTTAAATTTTAACTCACTCACTCACACACATGCGTATAACCATATGCCTTGCACCTGAATTACACAATACATCATATACATCCCATACATGGATTGCGGAAAGAGTTTCTTCTGTTCCCTATATTTTATTTGTAACATGACCGTACCTTATCGTATCGCGGTACTTGACATATCATCAATCGGAAATTATGAGACCAATTTTATTGTAGAATCCGATGATTAATATTTACCAAAGGAGAGAACTCCATCGTATAGTGGTTAACAATAAAATTCATTCCGCAGAAAATAAATATAGCTCATGAGATCAATTCCGCTATATTTTTGGCAGCAAGGACATGAGGACAATGTAGTTCAGATGGAGTGGGAAGGGTTGTATATGAAATGTAAATGTTATTAGTAGGTATTTCATAGATGCGGGTCAGACAGATTCCAGATTTTAATGTTAATAATTCTGCTGGATAATACTTACGGAGATTCGATCCATCCTGTCGGTTTCAAAAAAGCAAACAAGCCACTGACGTTGGTCTGTCGATTTACATACAAAATTACCTCTAAGAGGAATGTCTAGCATGTAAAACTGGAAAAACTGATTTGCCACGATACCATGTATGCTGCAATACAATGAGGTCCACGTATACAGTAAAATCATTTATTTTCGCGCCTTTTGCACAAAAAAATTGTCCACGAAAATAAAACCTCCGCGAATAATTATGATATGTATATGTATATCATACACTGTGGTTCGACCCTATATATTGCAATTGTTGTAATAGGTTTGGTTAATATATTAATTTTGGATATCCCAAAATATTTCCCTTGGAAGTAAGCAAAAATTCAAACTGGAAGAAAAAAGTTCGTTTTGCTCTAAAATAATTATAGCAGGGTCAGGGGGATGTCATGTGCAGCATAGTGGGAGTGTAGCTTTCTCAAAGAAGTTAGACCGATATATTAACAAGTGTTTTTAATATTAAGGCAATAATTCTTTATGGTTTTGCAAATTTCACCAAAGAAAATTACACCACCATTTGAACATTTCTGTGTTGTTGTCTTTGAACTGTTGGCTGCAATGATGATTATGAGTTCAGTTGCATGATTAAAACTAGTGTTGGGACCAAACGAAATCCACTATGGATTATCAGGGGCCTGGTGACGAATGATTATCAATAATAATCAAAAGATACACATTTCACATTTTTAATGTTATCACCAATTTTAATTTCTTTTCCTCAGATTTTTGCTAATTATTGTTTATATATATATATATATATATATATATATTACTAATACTGTTACACAATGACATACATGCATGCAGAAAGAAAGTGGAATTAGGGTTAAAATTTTACAATGCACATAGCTTTACAAATTTGAGTACATGTTTATTTGCAAATATCCTTCCGATTTAACGGTTAGTTTACTGTATTCAAGTTTGTTATACTAAAACAACAAAATTCTGTTCAAATATGTTTTTTTACAATAGCTCATGATATTTAATCCTTCTTTTGATCAATTTTCAATTGTTTTTAATCATGGTAAATAGTCTGACATGATTTGCATTATGGTTTCCTTACACTGAGACATACGAGGGTTGGCTGAAAAGGTCTCAGTCTGAGTGTTTTTTCCCCACCAGGTAGAGACAGGTGTTTGCCACCAATGAGGACAATCATTTAGTGAATCATAGACACAAGAACTACAAACGTACTAATAGTTTTATCTCAACTACAGCTCTTTTGGTAAACCTACCCTCTGAAATCATCAGAAATGGACAAAATTGAGTCCAGGGCAGTCATCAAGTACTTGCAAAAGAAAGGGATGTCCCCAACACAGATACATGCTGACATGGTCTCCACTCTAGGGGATGATGCTCCTTCATTTTCCACAGTAAAGAGGTGGGCTGCAGAATTTAAGCGTGGCAGACAAAGCCTTGATGATGACCCACGCTCAGGAAGGTCTTCAACAGCAACCACTCCAGAAAACATCACGCGAGTGCTTGATATGTTGATGGATGATCGACGATTGACTACTCGACATATTGCTAGTGTAGTGGGCATCTCTCATGAGAGGGTTGAGCATATTATCACCAACGAATTAGGAATGACTAAAGTTTCTGCAAGATGGGTGCCAAAGCTCTTGACAGCAGAACAGAAACGTGTTAGGTTCCAGACGTCCCTTGATGATTTGCATCATTTTGAAGCAGATCCCGATGATTTTGTGGCACGATTTGTAACCATGGATGAGACCTGGATACATCACTTTCAACCAGAAACAAAACTACAGTCAAAACAGTGGAAGCATCCTGATTCACCAGCTCCGAAGAAAGCCAAGTCTGTTCCTTCAGCTGGAAAGGTGATGGCATCAGTCTTTTGGGATTCCAGGGGTATTCTGCTCATTGATTATCTTGAAAAAGGTCAAACTATCAACGGCAGATACTATGCTGATCTACTGAACCAGTTGCGAGAAGCAATCAAAGCCAAACGACGAGGGATGATCGCTAAAGGTGTCCTCTTCCACCAAGACAATGCGCCTGTTCACAAATCGGTGGTGGCCATGTCAACAATCCGTGATTGTGGCTTTGAACTCATTGACCATCCTCCTTATTCATCTGATTTGGCTCCTTCTGACTTCCACCTGTTCCCCAAAATGAAAAAGGAACTCGCCGGTCGCCATTTTGCAAGTAATGATGACGTCATTTCCGCTGTGACTGATTTTGTTAGGGTAGCTGGAGAAGATTTCTTCCTGGGATTCGGGCCTTGCAGCATCGCTGGCAAAAGTGTGTGAACTTGGAAGGGGACTATGAAGAAAAATAAATTACAAACGTGGACTTTGTAACTTTTTTTCACAGTGAGGCTTAGAACTTTTCAGCCAACCCTCGTATCCATAAATAACATTTCATAGTATTAGAAACAATGTCCACCAAATCAGCTATGTCAGCATTTGTCAACATTCACTATGAGATTATACTTTGCTCTTTTAAATTTCAGTTTTTAAATAAATACCATTTATGAAAGGTACTGAGTATGTTAGGTTTGGAAATGCAGTGATTTAATTACGCCATATTTGGTGAACAACATAAACCATTTGGAAGTGGCGATAACTGCGTCTGTTATGTTAGTTGTATGGAAAGAACGATATGTATTACCACACTTCCTGTTGTCTCCATTGTAGAATAACATGATTGGCAACTGTAAACGAGCAGGATACACTGGCAAATAGCTAATTAAGTCTTTGAATGTCATTTAGAAGTGTAAATACATAAGAATGAAGATTTTATGGATATCAACTTCTTTATGAGAGAACACAACGTTTCGGAGTTAATGCTTACTCCTTCATCAGGTGATTGAGAAAGGGATACAGAGGTGTATTTATATGTACAGGTAAAACAATAACAAAGTAACAAGTGGAATGAGTTAACGAAAGCTAGTATAAACAAGCACTGATAGGAAGCCGATAGTTAAGATAACAGTGATGGAAGCCAACGGTAATGCATTACAGTTGATTGGATATGTTTACATAACATGATTGGGGATAAGGATGGAAGCCAATGGTGATACATTACGCATGATAGGATGATGTACATAACACACGATAGGGGGTGAGCATGTATACATGAGGGTTGGTGATGTACAAACACAAGTATGTACTCGGGTAGATAGGCTATACATGAATTACATAGATAGAATGTACACAGGTAGATGAGATTAATTTATCAATAAGTCCCAGGCACTTGGTAGGTACACTCCTTGGTCGCGGTTGATGGCTGGTTTCTGTCTCCGGATCTCGATGGCCTCTTGCAGTTTCCTTTGGCGCCAGTTGTTGTTGTTGGTAGATAGTATCCTAGTGTCCTCCCATCGAATTGAGTGTTCAGGGTTCTTGAGAATATGTTCAGAGATGGCCGATTTCTGGTCGAGTTTCCTGACTGAGGTCTGATGTTCCTTCATTCTGGTGTTGATTGGTCTCAGCGTTTCTCCAATGTATAGGTCGCCACAGTTGCAAGGGATCTGGTAGATGCATCCTCTCGGGTTAGGGTGTTCACAGCTGGGTCCTTTACCGTTGGCTTTTAGGTAGGTCTTGATGGTCTTGCCACTGGAGAAGGTGACATCGATGCTGGCCTTCTCCAGTGGCAAGACCATCAAGACCTACCTAAAAGCCAACGGTAAAGGACCCAGCTGTGAACACCCTAACCCGAGAGGATGCATCTACCAGATCCCTTGCAACTGTGGCGACCTATACATTGGAGAAACGCTGAGACCAATCAACACCAGAATGAAGGAACATCAGACCTCAGTCAGGAAACTCGACCAGAAATCGGCCATCTCTGAACATATTCTCAAGAACCCTGAACACTCAATTCGATGGGAGGACACTAGGATACTATCTACCAACAACAACAACTGGCGCCAAAGGAAACTGCAAGAGGCCATCGAGATCCGGAGACAGAAACCAGCCATCAACCGCGACCAAGGAGTGTACCTACCAAGTGCCTGGGACTTATTGATAAATTAATCTCATCTACCTGTGTACATTCTATCTATGTAATTCATGTATAGCCTATCTACCCGAGTACATACTTGTGTTTGTACATCACCAACCCTCATGTATACATGCTCACCCCCTATCGTGTGTTATGTACATCATCCTATCATGCGTAATGTATCACCATTGGCTTCCATCCTTATCCCCAATCATGTTATGTAAACATATCCAATCAACTGTAATGCATTACCGTTGGCTTCCATCATTGTTATCTTAACTATCGGCTTCCTATCAGTGCTTGTTTATACTAGCTTTCGTTAACTCATTCCACTTGTTACTTTGTTATTGTTTTACCTGTACATATAAATACACCTCTGTATCCCTTTCTCAATCACCTGATGAAGGAGTAAGCATTAACTCCGAAACGTTGTGTTCTCTCATAAAGAAGTTGATATCCATAAAATCTTCATTCTTAAATAGCTAATTTATCTATAAAGAAACTTTTATATCATTTGGTTGAGGAAGTCATAAACAAATGCTAAAAAATGGCGATAACTGTTCACTAGCCTGTACAGGCCACACTAACTTTTTACTGGAAGTCACACATGTTCAGCATTCATTGTCAAGTCTGGTCATCCGGTGAGCAATATACGAGTTGAAAAATGTCTTTTGATATAGTGTCAAAGTTTTCATGGCTTGAGTTATTGTGTATTTGACTGCAGGAAGAGCTCCATTGTCCGTGGTATTTGTTATGTCAAGAGATGTGATGACTTGAGTTTATTGTTGTAACTACAACAGTCACAAGATCAGGTTGTCAGGCTTGATACTTCTTGGCACACATCATTGTATCCCACTTTTATAGATTGATGCCCATGCTGTTGATCACTGGATTGTCTGGTCAAGACTTGTTTATTTTCAGATTGCCGCCATATAGGTGGAATATTGTTGAATGTGGCATTAATTATGGTAATGATAGTAACATATTTGTACAACTCATATGTCTATGCTTAAGTGCTCAAAGTTCTGAGTCACATCCTTATTAGCCTAAATAACCTAATCTGCCTGTGAAGCACTAGAAACTTGCCTAAGGTGGCACCACATGCAACACATGTTTGTTGTGGGGCAGGTCTGGAGTCCTAGAAACACTCAGGAATCAAAATGCCAAACACGGTCACCCATCCAAGGACTCTCTGCGCTCAGTGTTGCTTCAAACTGACTTTTAGGACCACACACCAACAACAAAACAACCAAACATGTATGAGACTGCTGAATGAGTACCTGTGTCTGCTGCCTGACAAGTAGTCAGTCTCACAGTCCCTGAACCACATTATTTCCCCCTATACTTGCCATCCTTGCAATGCTAAAGCCCAAAATGAAGCAAGTCTAGATTCTCCATCTCAAGGGCATTCCTTTTCAATTTAAGTGAATTTATTTGTCACCATTACAAATTATGTATATTCAGAGACTAACCTTAGTCATCTTGACAAGATGTAATCATGAAACTGGCTTCTATGTCATGTTTAGAGTCTGTGGTATCTGACCCCTGACCAGAGTTTGCTGCTGACAAGATGACCTCCTCCAGCCAGGTACTCCAGTTCTCCCTCCTCAGTAAAAACATTCTGACCCCCGAGGAAGCTGAGCTGTATGAGCTTGGTCAGCTTGGAGGCATCACTCTTGACCCTGGTGTGTTCAAGTAAGTAGCCATGTCTGTAGGTTATGTCTTAGTCCATCTGTCAGTCTGAGGCTGTGAACATGTTAGTACACCTTTCTAGGTTCAATGACTATGATGAATGACGAAATAACTCCAAATACTGCACAAAACATAAGCATGAAAATAGCAGAACAGGGCATGATGGTTTCTTAGTTCAAACAACGTTTTCTGTGATCGATCATAAAAACATCAGATGGGTACAGAGGTTTCAGAATCAAGTGTCTTATTTTTAAGTTATGTGCACTTATCCCTATTTTGAGTTATATTATCATTCATCATTCTCATTTGAACCCAAATGGACTGCAACTATATCAGTGAGACAAGGCTGGAACTTGCTATACATGCTTCTGCATAAGTATGGGATTTAGAACTTGAAGAAGATAAACATTAGTCTGAGAGAAATTTGTCTGATTTTGCTGCGCAGTTCAGTATAGATTTGTTGACATTGTATCCAAAGACTGATTACAATGAGAAGATGAATGAAGGTTGTTTTGGTGCATGTACAGAACATACCATTTTGATGCTGATTTTGAGGGTCAAACGGTATTACCTCAGCTTGTGTTTGAGATCGACATATGTGTGGTCATATACTTAAGTAGATAAAAAGCAGATGGATTACTTGACAGTTGCCAATAATATATTTCGTTGTTTTGGGTTGTCATCTGTTAGTGAAGCGGGAGGAATGTTAAGGGTGTTTACATATTTTATAGAGGTAAAACAGTACAGTGCATGTTTCAGTACAGGCCTTTGGTTCGGTATATGAAAATTTACTTCCAGGAAAATAGTGGTGTCTAGCCAAGAAAAGCATATATTTTGACAAAATGATTTGATTTCTAGATATGTTTGAAAAAGTATAAAAAGGTGAATAAGATGGAAGTACTTAAAGAGAAAATACTGAACGTTTGTATTGCATTGCAGTATACCAAATCAAAGACAAAATACTGTGGTTCTACTAGCACTGTGGTATAATATGTCACCCCTAATATTTTACCTGATGTAAACTTTGCAGAAATGATAAAATCTGTTTAGAGTAGTGCAAAAACCAGGTATAAATAAAGTTTAGTTTGTAGTTGTAAATTTTTCACATTAAAATTTCAGGATTATCATGGACCTTCTGAAAATGAATGTGGCACCAACAGCCATTCTGCATATGCTGAAATCCATGTGTAGTCAGCGTAAAAAGAAGCACACAATCATGGACGAAGAAGTCATGGGTCAGAGAGGTTCAAGATCAGCAACGAGTTCTGGAAGTCGGCCACGGCAAGGATCTGGTTCCAGGAGAGTGGAAGCCCGGAGATAGTGCAGCTCTGTTGAGAATCAGCCTGAGGACTTTGCAAAAGCTGTGTTAAAGAGGAACATGGACATGTGCTAATTGGAAGCACACAGTGGAGTTGTGCGATTGGAAGCACATAGTTTTCTAGCTGTCTTGAGACTGTCTGTGACACATCAGTCCAGTTCACCCATCAGAATATTTTGTACTCCCAAGTTTGATGTCATTGACGGGAATTTATAGTATCAACTCAAAGTCATTATATACATTGATATGTATAAATATTAGTCCTATACATGAAGAACGTGTGTTTTATCTTCTTACTCTTCATCTTTGTCATTTTAATCTTGTTACAGTCCATTGGAGTCAAAGTCTCCCCAATGAATCTGCATTCCAGCTCAAAAACAAATAATCGTAGGTGACTCAAACTAATGCCAAAGTAAATAGGAGAAACACTCCAACTCTGCAGAATTTTGGTATAATTTTTGGCAACAAAATATAAATGTTGTTTAACAAATCATCATTTTCATTCAGTACTGCAAGATTTGTGACAAAGGTGTAGCAACAGTCAAGGTAACAGCCAGGTAAGTGAGAGGCATGGGCAAATTTGTTACGTGACGATTTATCCTGCTGAGTGATTCATTCATCTCACACAATGAAGTTTACTGCTTTTGTTAAGCTTTAATTTACAAGGTCTACAACTTCTTCAAGTCTGAAACTCAACAGGGCAGACCACTTTATGCACTTGATGTATTTCGTAAATGTACATCTTGTGCTGTTGGGGTTCCAGAGTAGCAATTGAAAACCTTATTAAAACAACGATAAATTCAAACTTCAAACATGAGTGCCCAGGTGGGGGGTGTATCAAAATCCATGAAAACTGAAAATCTTGATTCGTTTCAAATACATCTTGTCCAAGACACAATCCGAAGTTTGTATAGCAAGAACGGACAGTTATCATTACGCATATTACAAAAAGAAATGGAAACTCAACATTCCCTCTCAGTATGTAAGTACCAACTTTGGAAATTGCTTCATAAGGTCGGATTTCAGTACACCAAAGCTAGCGAGGAAGTGAGACGTGTTCTTTGTGAAAGATGAGAAATTGTGCAAATGAGAAATAATTATTTATGCACCATATGTCAAAAGAGAGTAGAGAGGTCTGATGAGACTTGGGTGAATGCAAGCCACACTGCAGAAACGTAGTGGGCTGCTACCACTGAAGTGACATGTTCCAGAACACTGCCAGAATGCAAGCCACACTGCAGAAACGTAGTGGGTTGCTACCACTGAAGTGACATGTTCCAGAACACTGCCAGAATGCAAGCCACACTGCAGAAACGTAGTGGGATGCTACCACTGAAGTGACATGTTCCAGAACACTGCCAGAATGCAAGCCACACTGCAGAAACGTAGTGGGTTGCTACCACTGAAGTGACATGTTCCAGAACACTGCCAGAATGCAAGCCACACTGCAGAAACGTAGTGGGTTGCTACCACTGAAGTGACATGTTCCAGAACACTGCCAGAATGCAAGCCACACTGCAGAAACGTAGTGGGTTGCTACCACTGAAGTGACATGTTCCAGAACACTGCCAGAATGCAAGCCACACTGCAGAAACGTAGTGGGTTGCTACCACTGAAGTGACATGTTCCAGAACACTGCCAGTATGCAAATGGGTGTTTTCTTGTGTTTAGCCGAGGCCGATCGAGATTACCACACCGAAATGAATGGACAGCTTTCTATGGAATGGGTACAAAAACAGTGTGTACCGGCATTGCCATCTAAGAGCTTATCTGTCATGGACAATGCTCCATATCATAGTTTCCAGGATCGTGATACGAAAGCCTTAACTTCAACTTCAAGGAAGTAAGAAATCATTAAAATCAACAAAAGAGCACCTGTGTATAAAACTGACCAGTATCTGAAATCACCAGGTCATGAAATCTTCCGTTTGCCTCCTTATCATTATCACCCCCCCTGCATGTAATGCGGTGGGATATAGTCGACGCCTCGTCTGTCCGTACGTCCGTAATCATTTTGTTTCTGGAGCATAACTTGGAAATTGTTAAATATTTTGAGACTAAACTTGACAGATATAGTAATCTCAGCTTATGGTTGTGCCTTTTGCTATTTACAGATTTTTGGAAGTTTTGTTTTTCAATGGAACATTTTGGTGTTAGTCTTATCATGGGGTGGGCTTTGTTTCCAGAGCAGAATTTAAGAACCGTTCCATATTTTTCTGCAAAACCTGGTAGATACATCAGTCAGAACATAAAGTGGTGCCTTTCGCTATGTACAGGTTTCTGTGATTTATTATTTTCTCGGTTTCCATGGAAATGTTTCGGACATAGTCTCAAAAGTGAGGTGTGTGTTTTGTTTCCGGAGCAGAACTCTAAAACTTCTTAATATCCGTCAGTAAAACTTGGTAGATATGTGTGGCAGGCCCCAGAGTGGTGCCTTTTGCTATTTACAGTTTTTTGCGATTTGTCATTTTCTTGGTTTCCATGGAAACGTTTCGGACTTAGTCTCAAAATGGAGGGATTGGCTTCATTTCCGGAGCAGACCTCAAAAGCCATTTAATGTTTTTCTGCAAAACTTGGTAGATGTATCAATCAGAACCTATAGTGGCGCCTTTTGCTATTTACAGGATCTTGTGATCTATTATTTTCTTGCTTTCCATGGAAACATTTCGGACTTAGTCTCAAAATGGAGGGACCGGCTTTGTTCCCACAACTCGAAAACCATTTCATATCTTTCAACAGATCTTGGCAGATATTTGAGTCAGATCTTGAAATTGTGACCTTGCTGATTACAGATATAAGGCATTTATAATTTTCATGAATTCCATGGAAACAATTCAAACTTAGTCTAAAAAGACAATGAGTAACTGTCAGATGATTTGTCCTTTCAAACATGTCGGGGCTTGGGGGATATGTCATCTTCTGATGACTCTTTTTGCGATTTGAACCTGACTGAACTGATCTGGAGAATCATCAATGGAGTAACACAATGTTTAAAATGACAGACATTCCAAATCTAGTCCACGAATCCATGGCTCATATTTCACAAGAGACGTGGAAAAATGCTGTGGAGCATCAGTACTGTCTTCAAAGCGGTTTACAACAGGCAACCATCAGTCCAGTTATCATACGAGTGCTCTCTGACGACTCTGACAGCAGCGACTCTTTGCCCAATTCAGAAGCACAGTGTGATGACTTTTAATACCATCCCCAACCAATGAAATCAACACCGCACGTGCCTCTCACTTACCTGGCTGTTACCTGAGCTGTTGCTACACTCATGTCACAAGTCTTGGTGTTAGTTTGAGTCATTTACAATTATTTGTTTTTGAGTTGGAGTGCAATTCATTGGGGAGATTTTGACTCAAATGAACTTGAAAAATAAACATTCCTGTGGCAGAAAATTAACATAGAATTTAATGTTAATTGATCAGCATTAATCGATTAGTACAGTGACATTGCTTCCTTCAAGAAGGGATGGGTAAGGTAGGAGAGTGGTTAAAAGGGTTCATGCATTGCACATAACACCCATGGGTTTAATTTCCCACTTTGGTACAATGTGTGAATTTCTGGCATCCTTCACCTAGATGTTTCTGGAATATCGGTAAGTGGCATAAAAAACTCACTCAAGCCAGCTTTCAAAGAATTAAAATTCTATTCACACACACATTTTTAATTCCTTTCACATATAGTAGAAGATGGTGTGCAACAAATGTTACGTAATAGTCAGCCTTTTGTGCATCAGCACTTATCTACCACCTGTGCCCGTGTGTCGTGTTTAAGCTGTTATCTACTACCTGTACCACACTGGGGGTGTATCAGCTGTTATCTATCATCTTAATCAGCCCAGTGCGTATCTGCTTTTATGTACCACTAGAGCCAGCCTTGTGTGCATCACCTGCTATCTACCAGGCGTAATGTACCACCCATGCCTGCCATTTGTGCAACAGCCTACCTTAAGCAGTTTAGAGAACATTTGATGAGACATTCCAGCTCCTTCCTTTGGTGTGGAGTAGCAATTTATCAGCCTGTGACGTTGCAAGAAAATATCACTAATTTCATAGCTGTTGTAAAACTAACAACAGACTATATATGACCAGGTAAGCATTCATTCAGACGCCAAAACTCTTAGTAAGAATGTGCACCTGATTGGGCAGGTGGTCTGTTTCATGGTCTGAAAGTAGGTTTGAACTGGATTTCAGGTATATATCTTTTTGTCAGTTTCATGTGGGAGGCCATTCTTAAGTGATGCAGTCCTTGGTGTTTACCACTCTGACGAAAACCATGAACATGGGGATGACACTGGTGACCATGCAAGGACACAGGATGAGAACACAGGATCAGAGGTCGTTGGCATCAACACCTTGATGGTCATGAAACCAAGGTTCAAATACAGTCACAAATATCAGTAAATTTTTCTTCAGTTTTGAATCAGTTTTAACAAAGTGATTGGTAGACCATGGAAGGAGGGTGTTGAAATTAACTTTGAACAGTGCCCCATTTGAATGTTATTTTATTTAAGCTTTCTGTGAAAGGATATATGTCTTTGACATACACAGCATTGTGAAACAAGAATAGTTATGGTGGTGACACCATGAAACATAATTGTTGCAAACTTGAAACCCAGTCTCATATAATTCTGGCATGCCCAAAGCAGTAAGCAACACTTCAGAAAACTCTGCCTGTTGTGGTCCTTGTCAGTATGTATTATATAGAGTGTGAGTTAAGAAATATTTAGCAATTAGCAATATTCCAGCTATATCATGGCAGAGGACACCAGATTTGGGCTTTACACATTGTATCCATATGGGGAATCAAACTGGGACTTAGCTGTGACAAGGTAAAAAGTTTAACCAGTAGGCCACCCTACTGACGATTCTATTTCTTTTGATTGCTTGGAATATCAGGTCATTTCAAACAGCAATATTTATCATGTGTTTCTGAGTGTTCACCTTCACCATGTTTCCGTAAGTCCCAAATTCCTTTTGTCGTACAAAGACAACAAACACAATGTACATTGATTTGTTTTTTATATGAATAACAAGATAATGTTAACAGTGATGTACATCCACATGAACCAGTCTCCAGTTTCTCAGAACATGTCATGCTGGGACATACGAACCATTCACCAGATGCTGAGCTACTGGGATCAGACATGATACTCCGAAATGGTAGAAACACATGGACACCATCCAAACATCCACCCACCCTAAACTAAGGTATGGTACAAACACATGGACACCATCCAAACATCCACACACCAAAAACTAAGGTGTGGTACAAACATACTCAACTCCTGATGAGGATACTGTACTAGCTGACAGTTTATGAACGCCTGTGGAGAAAAAATATATCCTTATAATTATGTTTATTGCATGAAATGAAGTTTAACACCCAGTATTTACCCATATCGCATCAATTTTGTACATTTTCAATTAAGTCCAATTTGTCAACACCTTGTCACTCTGTATACCCTTATCAAATATTGAGTAATATATTAACCAGACACCCCCTTCCCCTAATACAATACTAAGACATACATGCAAAATACATCACCCTTTCTCCCCAATCTACTCATTCAGACGTCACACACTGACACTCCACTTTGACTTAAAAAACAACACTGACACTGACAAATAGCACTCATGATTTCCACTCATGTAAGCATACACTCTCATTACGCATTGCACCAAAATGGTACCACCCTCTCACCCACACATCCAGTCAAGAAATAATCTCTCCCTACAAACTATGTGAAGCACTTGAGACATATCATCATCACAAATCATCAAGAGAAGTCAGACTGTCTGTACCGTCAAATTTGTCTGTTGTGAATACTACCCTTGGCAATATTCCTGCTGTATGGTGTGATACTGAAAATGAAAGGTTCACTGTCACATTCAACAGACTCATCAAACTCTCACCATTGTTTAATAAAAAATATGATGAAATGCTCTGAATACCTACATGACTATATTACATCAGAATTTTACCAAAAATTCAGTTTGCTTTTATCATGTATATCCTACATGTGTATGTCATTTTCATTTAGACTTGACATAGAAAATGAAAGAAACCTAAAAATGTACAAAAATGCAATCTGCATTCTCTAGGAGTTTAAAACATCAATGACAAAACAGCATTAATTAAATCTGATTCAGCAAACCAATGTCTTGAGAATAAGGAAGTCATATATTAAGTACTTCTGCCATTGATGTCTGTCAGCAGTAAAATGTTAAAAACAAAACTGAATACACAAACATGATTTATCAGAAATACCCTATCTCTGAACTGAAAGGTGAAACTACAGGTAGATTAAATAAGAACAATGATCTAATATAAACTGGTGTCACTACTGAATTCGTCTGACCCGGACTGTTGATGCACCATGACTACACATTCAGCTATAATGGAACTCATAAATGTACATTCAACAAAATATCTGTACCACACAGTGTCTGAAAAAAAAACAACAAAACAATCAGATGAATGAGACAAGATACAGGCATGTTGATTGACATGAGGAAGTGTTCAATTCCTGTCTGTCCCTTGACAGTGGGTCTTGAAGATACTTCATACAAAACAAGTTTCTACTAACATATGTACATCTAACTGCGACCATGTGTCTGGGCTCATGGCAGTTTGTGGGTGATATGTTCAACACATATTGTCCTTATGCAAAATTTCATCATTCTTAAGAAAAAAAAAAAAAAAAAATTGAGAAAAATCCCTTTCTATGAATCCAGTTGAAGAAGTTTGTAATGTGTACGTACACAAATGAAATGATTTTTGTTTTGAAACTAGTATGTTTCGACTAGTCATCATCTGAGAGCATTTCATACTGAGCAGAGTATAAGGGCACAGGTTCCTGATCACGGGAGATGACAGAGTGTTCAGCTTCCACGATCATGCTGGAAACTACGGGCTGAGCAGGGGTGGAGTAGGAGTAGCTACTGACGTCCCCTGACCCTGGGATGACTGACGCCATGCTTGTTGGCAGGTCAGAGCTAGAGTGCGGTCGGTTGTTGACATCAACTCCCAAGAAGCTGGACTCCACTGCTCGTGGACTGCGAGATCGTTGAACGTAAGACATGGAAGAGAGACTGTCTGAACCCCCTCTGCTCTGGCTGGTATTGTCTGCTGCCTCATAAGAAACATCTGTGCTACACTGAGGACTGTTGTCATGAACACGAGGGGAGCTTTTGGCAGACCGAGGTCTGTCCACCATCTGACCACCTGAGGAGACGTCTGCTCCTGTGGAGCTGCCAATATCAGACTCATCGATGACCATGTGGTCAGAGTGAGTGCTGTCGATGCTGGGGTGAGAGATATTGGAACTGTCATCAGCTTCTCCACTCTCTGCTCGCCCTCCAAATCTGCTGCGTGGAAAGTTCCGTGACTCAGGTTCCCTGCTGTGGTCCATCCCCAAGTGGGAGCTATCTGACACCTGCTGACCCACAAGAAAACTTGCGTAACCTTGAGCCTCATTCTGATCTTTGCTTTGTGAGCTCACCTTGTCTCCATCTCCACTAATCCCCTCATCAACAGAACTACCAATGTTTCCCTCACCTTTGCTGCTGCCATCGGAGCGGTTCTCAGAACTGTCAACATGTCCCCGTCTTGGACTCCGTGATAGAGAACTAGATAAAGCCATGTAACTACTTGGAGTTTTCCTGATTCCCTCTTCCTCCGGACTATCAGGGAAGTCGTATTCTGATGACTTCGTTTTCTTTTCTGAAGATGAGGCTTTTTGCATATCTGCAGCAGATGAAGGGCGAGGCAGATCTCTGGATGGAGCTGCAAATTTGCCAGGTGGTCTTGTAATGCCCCGCTTCTTGGGCTGCTGATAGTGTGGGGTAGCAGCAGTTGCATGGCTAGCCTCTGAGGATTCTGCTGCTGAAACAGACACCATTGGTCTCATCCCAGATATTTGACGATCATCTGATTCCTGAGATTGGGCCGCTGATGGATCAACTTGAGATGAACTGCTGGGGAAAGCTTCTTGCTGCTGCTGAGATGTTCTTCCATCAGGTGGACCGGGTTGGGAGTCAGAAGACCTACTGTCCTGATGACCTAGTCGTCCATCTCCTGGTTGCTGACGAGCATCTTGTCGAGTGTCTGGAAGCTGAAGCAGTTGGCGGTTTGACGGCAGAGGCTGGCTGGGTGGCATCTGCTGCTGCTGCTGTGTCACAAGCCGAGAAGCTGTTAGCGAGGGAGACACCGAGGACTCAACAGCATGCTGCTGCTGATTGAGGCGAGACTGAGAAAGTGATGGCACAGAGGACTCTATCTGCTGCTCTGACTGACTGGGACTGGATTCCTCCATTAAAGCTTTCTCTATTCTCCTCCTCATAAAGTCCAAGGTGCTGATGTTGAACTCTGTCTTGGCTTTAGTAGCGGGTGTAGTCTCGGACGTAGTGGGACCCTGGCCACTGCTGTCGGCTGGCTGGTGGTGGGGGTGGTGGCCTGCCAAGGTAACCAGAACGCTAGATCAGTCAACTAGAAACACAAACACAAAGCATATAAGGAACATCAAGCAGTGAGGGATAGTGAATGTGGCTGTTATCTGCTGGTGTCAACAGTTTAACTGTTGTCAGTCTGCGAGGTCAAAAAGGATAGCAGGAGGGACCTGTTGATACAAAAGATATTCCAACACTCAGCAAGGAGGATTGGTTTAGAAAAAGATATCCCAAAAGGTTAGCTAAGTGGACTTGTTCAGCCAATACATATTCCATTTGAAAAGCAAGGACCTGTTTAACACAAGACATTTCTAAGGTTAGCAAGAGGGACCTGTTTAAACAAAATATTCCACAGGTTAGTAAATGGGACCTGTTTAGTTAAGATATTCCAAAGATTAGGAAGAGACCTGTTTGGACATAAGAAATTTCAACAGTTCAGCAAAGAGGACCTTTTTAGGGCATACTCAAAGACTTAAATATCTTCACATCGAAAAGCTCTGATCTTCTAGGGGCATGCTTTCACATTACACATCCTAACATTGAAGAGCATATCCTCATATCGAAGAGGCATTTCATAAGACTACATATCCTAATATATTGAAGGGCCATACCATAACACTATATATATCCTGATATATTGAAGGAGCATACTATAACACTATATATATCCTGATAAACTGAAGGAGCATACATGACACTATATATATATATATATCCTGATATAATGAAGAGACATACTATAACACTATATATATCCTGATAAACTGAAGGAGCATACATAACACTATATGTATCCTGATCAATGGAAGAGGCATACCATAACAGTAAGTATGACGACATTCAGTGGGCATATGGTTCCATTAAATACCTTCATACCCTTGCATCAATGTCCTAACTAAGCCTGCATACTATCATATACATATCTTGACAGGGCATGGTCATCATGTCACACAGAATACTCTGGTATAGAACTGCAAGGGGCTTATCCTTATCTGGCATGACCTACCTACCGAGTTCCCCTGACAGCCTGTAACTAAATGGCTCAATACATGTTTTTATTACCTAGAAGGACAAACATAACAGGGTTAATATTTTTCATACGATGCCCTCCGGCAAAATATCACTTTGTCGTGGTGATGTCACATCATGAACAATGCCATGACGTCATGGTTCCTCTGACATTGCATTTTACATGCGGTGATGGCGGGTAGTCAGCCCATGTTTGAAAGTAGATTTGGGTTTATTTTCCTCAATTTGACAACTTTGGTCATGAACAGAATATTATATTCATGGCCACAATATACTATGTTCATGACACTCATGCCTAAATATCGGTATATCCCATCACTCTCACTTGGAAAATACCAACATTTAGGCACTCATGTTCTAAACACAGCATGACATGGACACTCATATAATATCCTCTATATACTATGGTCTCACTAAACAAGGAAACATAAAACATCCAAAGCCAGCAATTAGAGCACCTGTTTCAAACAGCATGTATATAGGTCATGGCAAAGGCCTACTGCAAAGCTGGCAAGCTCATTCTGGTCAGCAGACTTCTTGCGTGTGGCAACGTGTACAGACAAATGCAATATTAGAAATTAAATATTAGCAACAAAACGGACTGTGTCACACAGAATTTCTACAGACTGCAAAATGAACAAACCCATAACAGATTAAAAATTTTTTGTATGCAATGTTTAAACATACTTTCCACCTTCAGTGGCAAGGTATTCTGCTGGAGGCATGAGTGATAGGAGAGAATGAGTGTGGTTTAAGGTTGTTCCGTGCTTCCTTCAGATATATTCTAGCTATATCAGTGCTTGGAGCACCAGCTATGGGCTTTACTCGTGGGGTATCAAACCTGGTCCTTTGATGTTATGGGAGAACACTTCAACCGTTTGAGGTAAGTGCTGGACTTGAGAAATGTTATTGGTAATATGACAGTTATTACACGATACAGGCTACAATAACCATAAATCTTGCTGGCCTAATTTCCTGTTCGAAATTTTCAATTCCAATATATGATATCATTTGAAAATAATCTATGACATTATGTTGACATCAGAATTCTCCGAAACTGACCACTAACTTCTGATCTTCAAACATAGACAGTTTGTCTTAACAAGTTAATGAGGATTAAAATTTATGACAAATATTTATTACAGTTCAGGGCCTAGATTTTTGAAGCTCTCTCAGAGCTAAGATAGTCATAAGTTAATGTTAATGTATGACACTTACGACAATCTTAACACCAAGAGAGCTTTGAAAATCTAGGCCCAGTTTGTATTTCTTACCATTGTACCTGCCTTATCAACAGTATTTGCATTGTGTCTGCATTACTGCAGTACTTACGTCAACATTGTGGAGGATGCTGTGAGATGGTGGAGAGAAGAAGCACTGGAGTAGAAGCCATGCACACATTCCCTAAACATGGAGGACTTGCCTGTGTTGTAGTCTGGATCTTTCATTGTGTTACTGCTTGTCTAAGGTGTGACAGTGAGTGATTAAGCGAGTGGGGTAGGTTTTATACCACTTTTAGCAACATTCTAACAAAATCATGGCAGGGGACACCAGAAATGGGCTTCAAACATTGTACCCATGTGGGGAATCGAACCTTGGTCTTCAGCGTGATGAGTAGAAGCCTAAACCACAAGGCTACACCGCCGCCAAAGATGTGTGTGAGTGAGTGTTACTGTTTAAGGAGTGACTGAGTTACTCAGCTCCTGTTTAAGGCATGTGTAAATTTGTTTCAGTTTAAGGAGTGAGTGAGTGAGTGAGTGAGTGAGAGCTATATCAGGGGTGTCTGCAATCAATGAAGTTTTGCAAACAGTTTGTATCTTGAATGAACAATGATCAATGCCGGTCAGACAAGACACACTTGTACCCAGGTACACTATATGACCATTCGTTACAATGAACTGCTTAAGGAGTGAGTGAGTGAGAGCTATATCACTGGTGTCTGCAGTCAATGAAATACTGCAAACAGTTTGTATCTTGAATGAACAATGGTCCATACCGGTGAAACAAGACACACTTGTACTCAGGTACACTATATAATCATTTGTTTCAATGAACTGCTCAAAGCATGTATATGGTGCCTATGAATTACAGGGAGTCCTTGGTCACAATCTCACGTGTCTTAAGGAACAGTTATAATAGAGCTATTCTATGTAGCCTAAGTAGCAGATGGACATATGGCAATAAAAGATGGAGTGCAGCGGCTGAAGGGCCGGAAGGGGTACCTGTGAGGAGCACGAGCAGCTGATGACAGGAACACAAGCAGTGGCAGCAGTGAAACATAAACTAGAATAGGGTAGAAAGTTAGAACACCTGCGAATATGTGGCATAGGGCTACCTGGGGTGGGAGAGACAGGCTCTATGACGACGCTGTCCAGGTGTTGCTGGCTGGGCAGCGATGACGGAGGTGGCTGGGGGGAGCGGGACTGGTCGGCGTGAAGCCCACCCCGCTCCATGCCTTGAGGACTGTTGTGTTTGCTTGGTACCCGCAGGCCCTCATTTTCAACCCCTGAGTGAGGGGAGGGGCATGGCATAGAAGACGAGGACAGAGATTCCTGGTGGCTAGAAGCTTCGATTTCCTGCTGCAAATATAACACAATATCAATCACGCTTCATACGTTACACTTGAGCAGTTTGATGAGTCAATAGGCAGTCCTAGCAAATGTGAAACTTAAAGCTCCTAAGACTTTAATTTGTTAACTATCTTTCACAACTGTTAATGTATTTGACATCACTAGTGGCCAGTGTCTTGAGAGTAACAGTACTGTCATCCAGATTCAGCAGCAGGAAGTGAGGTGAAGTCTTGTGATTGTCATGTCAGGTGAATGAAATAAATTGAGGGGGAATAACCCTAGTGAATGAGTGATTGCATGAATTTAGCTTTCTGTCCCATTCAGCAATATTCTGGTGCCAGTCTGTAAATAATTGAGTCTGGACCAGACAATCCATTCATTGATCTGGGAAACTGGACTGGGAACAGATGACAAGTCTCAATCAAGTCAGTGAGACACCCAATCCCATTAATCACCTTTTATGGCAAAGGTTATGGAAGATAAATATTCTAACCCAGAGCTTCACGGCTAGTCAGGTCAGGGAAAACAACAATGTCACAGTGGTATGCAAACCATTATAGTGCAATTTCACCTTCAGCAGAATACAGAGTGAGTGAGTGTATGAGTGAGTGAGGTACGTAGGTTTCAAGCCGCTTTGACAATATTCTATCAATACCATGGCATCGACGCTAGAAAAGGACTTCACACATTTCATCCACATGGGGAATCAAATCCAGGTCTTCAGTGCAACAAGCAAACGCTTTAACTATTACGCTACCCAACCACTCCCAGTTTGGTATGATAATGAATTTTGCAGTCTAAATAATCCTAATTTTACAGGTAAGTTTCATACATGACATTATTTACACTGTCTCAACCATAGAAATGGCCTCAAATAAATCTATTAAACGTATTATCAGCTGTACAACCAAATATTAGCATCCTACACCAAAAACACCTGAAGTGTTATCATCAAAAAATTCTTGGACTTTTGGCAGTAACACATACACACTCTATACACATGGGATTTGTCAACTAAGTATGGATACTGTAAGCATGGCAACATGTATGCCTTTAACTCTGAAAATGCATAAGCATTACATTACATGTGCCCACCTGCTGCTGTACCCTCTTCTTCCACTTGGCGTGGTAGACCTGTTCATAGTGAGGGTTGCTTGCAGAGTAACTTCGAGGCCGCTGAGGGTCTGATGAGGAACCCACCTCAGAGGGGGATGTTCGGGACACTGGGGGCGTCAGGCTTGTCATTAAAGATGGGTGTGGCTCAGCTATCAAAGATGGAGTAGAGGTCACAGGTTGTCCTGGGGCTGGAAGGTAAGGAACTTAGTCAGCAATATCAAATCCATATCTGTACAGTTTATGTGCAAATAGTTGTCAGCAATATTTCAGTTTTATCCATGAGACCTGATGATTACTAGTTAGTTTTCAGCAATATCAAGCCATATACTTTGTCACCATAAAAACTTCAGCCATATTAGATAACAGTTAATCATTTGCTTGGTTGATGTTTAACACCTTACTCAGCAATGTTTCAGCTGTGATGATGGTGGTTGATGTCATGAGCAAACACATTACCCTTTGAGGTTATGACATTGTACGATTACAGGTCCTGAGCAAATGATCCATCCAGTCACCTTCAACACCCAGCAGAGGTTGCTGCACAACATGCATGGTATCTACACAGATGACTTACTTCCACTACTGTTGATTTGGCTGAGGAGACTCGCACCTTTGTTCTGGCCCGACCTTTTGCTGTGGTAGTCGTTGATAATGATTGCATCGATGTGTTCCCCAAGAGTTATGGCCTTAGATGAAGATCCTGAGCTCTGACTCCCTGCATGACTGGTCTGACCATGACCTTGAGACTGTGAAGAAGCTTGCCCATGACCCTGAGAGTGGGGAGGTCCAGGATGACCATGACCTTGACCTTGATGCTGCATCTGATTCTGACTTTGACTAAACTGAAGAGCCTGGGCCTGGGCCTGAGCCTGAGCCTGAGCCTGAGCCTGAGCCTGAGCCTGAATCTGAATCTGAGCTTGGGCCTGAGCTTGTGCTTGTGCTTGTGCTTGTGCATACTGCTGATTTGCCTGCTGTGCTGCATGGAACTGACGTAATGCATTAGGACCAGGGATATGTCCAATTTGAGGGCCATTCCCTTCCCGGTCCAACTGTCTTGAAGCCATGGCTGAAATAATCTGTTGTCCCGAATGAGCTAAACTTTGTCTTTCTGCTTCCATTTCAGATCGTGACTGCACTTGAGGATCACTGTGGTACTTGCGAGGTTGCTTGTACTGCCCCTGAAGACCAGGATCTGATGTGTCCATACTCTGAGGTGGTTTGTTCATCTCAGGCTGTCTACTCATCGGTGGTGTTGTCCCAGCAGCAGGTCTACGCTCATTCTTTTTTTCTTCAGGGTTTGCATGATGGATCTCATGGGTGATGATTGCATCAATCAGAGTCGCTGCTGTCAGGCTTCTTGCAGCAGTGCTAGTGGATGTTGGCTGGGTGACTGTATGGGCCACAGCGGAGTCCTTCTGGAAGGCTGAAAGGATCATTGCTGATCCGGGCAGGTCTCCGGTCATTTGACGGATGTAGTTTGGATCCGTCATTTGTCTCTGGGGAGTGGAGTCTGAGGATGATTGTACTTCAGCCTGTCTTGGTTCTCTTTCAACATACATAGGTTCATCTCTGTCCCTTACATCCCGGACTTCTGGTTTAGCGTACATCATACCTGATTCATGAACCATACGTCCATCTCTCTGATACATCTGTGCCTCTGGCATCCTCTCATGCTCCCTCCGGCCATGTTCTGGCATCTGTCGGGCATCGTACGCCCGGGGTTTCTGAGAATGCTCCTCTCGCTGCTGGAGCTGGTTCCAAGGACCAGACATGCCCATCCTCTCCTCCTTCTGCTGGTCAGGGTACCGATACTGCATCTGCTGACTTGGGGACAGTCGAGGTCGGCTGTTGGGGTCTCTCACCATCAACATGGTGTGTGACATCTGTGCTTCGGCATGCCTCTGTTCTGCTTGTCTGGGAGACATGGCCTGTCGCTGAACACTTGTGCTGTCAGGTCCACTGCTTTGCTGTTCAATTCGGGAGGACATCATCTCTGACAAGTGGGGTGGCTTGCCAGTGCCCATGACAATGCTGGGTCTCTGAGGGTGGTGCTGGTCCAGAGGAAGGGTGGTTGCTGTGGATGTGGGGATGTGATGTCCATGGGGGCGGCCCCACATTCCTTTTTCATCCCTTGGGGATGGTGTTGCTCGTGGAGGTAAAGGTGATGTCTTTCCTTGAGCTCGGTCAGCAGAGGAAGCTGGAATCTGAGCTGGATTAACATAAACAACGTGTTGCGTGTGTACAGGAAAGATAGCTTGCATCCTTGGGTCCATGTTTCGAGGATCAACATTGCCTGGGAAGTTTCGAGGTGCATTTTCTCTTCCTCTTGGAGACAAACGTCCATCTTTCTCTTGAGCAGCTGGGGACCTTCGAGGCATCTGCTTGGCAGTCATATAGTCACTCATTATTGTCTGCTTGGAACTGCTGTAGGGCTGCTCTGGATATTGATACTGGTAGTATTGTGGCTTGGATACCTCCCCTCTTTCATAGCCTCCAGGCACAGGGGGTCTGTAGGGACCCTCATACATGGGATGTCCTCTGCCTATAGATCCAGGGTCAATCATTCCTGGCATCCTCGGCATTCCCTCAGGTGGCATCCCTCTCCCAACACCCCCTTCACGGTTCATGGGGGTTCCTTTAGTGATTGATCCTTCCATTCGTTGTGCAGCAGATGGTGGTGTTGGCTGCCGAGAGACTCCTTCCATTCTTCTTCCGATAGGGCTTGTGGTCATGGGGTGACCCACAGGAGACGGGGTGGAGTGGTGACTGACCGGTGTGCCATGGGTAATGGAACCTGGGGGTATCATGAGATGAGGGCCCCCTGGGGGTGAGCGGGTCAATTTTGGGGAGGTTTTGGCTGAGTTGTTAATGAGTGGTGGAGGAGGTGGAATTCTGGAAGCTGGTGATCTAACGGATTCAGGTCCATAAGGAGAACTGCACTGTGGGGGAATGCCTCCTCGCACTGCTGGAGACAATGATCGGCCATGTTCAGGAGGATACAAAGATGGGGATTTGTCTCTCATTTCTGGCTGTCTTCCTCGACTTGCATCAGACTGGTGCACAGATGGAGTCCCATGGTGTGAATGGGCAGGTGGTGGCACAACCATCTGACTAGGAACCCTTTCAGTTGCTCTTGTGTACGAGTCAAATGAGCGTTGTCTATGAGGATCAAAGTCACGGGGGTCTCCTTTGTAGCCATGAGGTCCTTTGTCTGTGAAATCAAGAGGCCTCCGTGACAAGTCTGTAGCATCCTTGGACTCCCTGTGATCATGTGGTCCTTCTCTCTCCATGTGTCTGGCCATGCCGTAAGGGGGCATGGAACGTGAGTCACCCTGCATGGAAGTCATGACTGGCTCTCGCTTCTCCTTGCGCAGATCCTGGGGCATCCCTGAGTTTGACATTTGTGCAGCTGGTGGTCTCTGGTTTGGGTCTGAAGAAGGTGGTCCTGCAATAAGAAGATGAAGATTTATAAACCACACTTGGTTTCCACTGGTAACATGTTATGTAACATACATAATATTGGGGACTACACTTTCTCAAGCTGACATTCTAGTACCTTTGTTGGATTGAGTCCAATCCAGGATTCAAACCCACATGCCCAAAGACAGGCCAGCACACAAACTCAGCCACCTAACCCGCTCAGCCAATGTGTGTAATCCCAGATATAACATATGTTACACTTGACCACTTTCTAAATGGCATTGTGTAATTTTTAACATGTTATTGCATTACAGTTTAAAAACATGTGACTGTCTCTGTATTAAGTCAGTGGATGGTGGTCTGGGGGTTATAAGTGAGTGAGTGAGTCTGGTTTTATGCCGCTTTTTTAGCAATATTCCAGCGATATCACAGCGGGGGACACCAGAAAATGGGCCTCACACATAAGACGTCAGCCACCATCCAAAATTATCTACACTTAAGATTTATACTGCTACAAAAAGAAAGCATCACCAAAGATTCTGAACGTTTAAAAATATCATCACACCCTCTGACATTAATTTAATCACTTTCTCTCGTCACTGCATATGGTAAGTGACAGGCAGCCACTGCAAGATAATCAACTTACTGCTCCTGTCCTGCATTTGGTCAGAGTATCTTTCACTCGGCTGTCCCAGGTTCCTCTCGATGGCTGAGTGGATCAAGTCTCGAACACATGCCGGCTTCATTGGTTTCTTATCCATGGCAAACTGCTGGGGGTGGGGTGAGATGGCACTGCGACTCCCTTCAGAGTGTGTGCTAGGAGGGCGTGGTGACAGGCGGATGTCTGGAGCCATCAGGTGGCTTGGGAAGGGAGAAGCTGACTTGCTGGCATTGGAGAAATCAATGACGTTCTGATCCCTCTGACTGGGATGCCCTTCTGGTCGGAGGTTTGCCCCTGTGTTTGGTGTTGAATGTTGTGGTTGTTCACGTGGGGCAGGGATAGGGCTGGCACTCAAGGAGATGGGAGGAGGCTGACTGATGGGGGTGCCTGTGTTTGAGCGTGGTCTTGGGCTCTGAGATTTCAGGTCATTCGATTCTGCTGCAAAAGAAACAAACACTGATTAGACACATAGATCTATCAAGTCGTACTGATTATATTCAATTTTTTCATTTTTTTTTATTAGGATACTTCAGACAATTTATACTATGTACATATACATATCTTGCATTCCCAACATGTTCCAAAAGTCAACTAGGATTTGCACAAAATAAAAAATAAACACTGAAGTTCTTGTTGAAACAAGTTCAACAGGAAATTGATAATGCTTGGCCAACAAGCATGTGTTACTGCTATATGTGTCATGGTGTTTCTCAAGCTGTAATAGTCATATTAGGGCTGGCTACAATTATTGATATTCATGAACATTGTCCATTGGAAGAACAATTCATGATTATTGATATGAAGATGTTGTGTCTGATAATTTGTCACAAAGTTACATAAAGATAATGCTTGTGCTCGGTATGGGTACAAAAAGGACTGGTTGGCTCGCAGTCATTATAACATTTCTGAATGGGGTATTTCAATGAGTTAGCATGATGATTCCAGCTCAACTCTGGCCATACATGCACGCCCCATCCACACACGCACATGCACGCAGTCATATGAGCGGAATACTCATAACACCATTTCACATCACCTCATCTCTAAACTATGTTCAAAATGCTGCTCAAATTTCACTTATCTGATACTTATCAATAACAAACTGATATTCAGGTAAATTAACAACATCTTTTACCTATACTGAGATAGACAAAAACAGTTATTTTGACTTACCCGTTGGCTGGCTGACTGGCCTTGGTGGTGGTGGTGGGGCTACATGTGGGGGCGGTTCTGGGTGGGGATGGTGTGAAACAGCCCCTGTCCCCGGTCCTGGCCCTGGCCCCTCATCAGCACTCATTGTGGCACTGCTGTCGTTGTCAGGTATGCTTCGGAGGCTGCCCTGGCTGGCGCTCAGTGTCTTGTTGCGTGAGAGATTCTCCTGCGTGAGGCCAAGGGTTGGCCCTGGGGGGTCCATCTCAGTCTCCCTTGGAGGCTGGATGGGATCAATCTTTGGAACAGAATCCTCACCTATGAAAAGTAACATACAATTTACCACCAAAAACCAAACCCAAGGTCGATTTACACAAAGCAACAGCCACACTCAGACAGTTGTAAACTTGTTAAAATTACTTACCATCATAGGGAAATTCGAACATCTCACTTCATATTCATTTATATGACAGCTTCTATCTGTATGTAACCTGTGATCATCAAATGCCCTTTCGAAAATGCTGTTCTTATTGTTGCTGATGACAAGATTCACCTCGTGACTCACCTTCATCAATGGGCAGTGTTGTAGGACTGGGGGCACTGGCAGTGTCGGAATCATCATCTGCACCATTATCGTCATCACTGGACAGCATCTCTGGGTCTGAGGCTGCTGTTACAGTCGATGCCACACTTTCAGAAATAGATGTTGTTCTCTTGTCAGCCTGGTCAAGGTGAATAAATAATCATGATTCTGAGCCTCTCAACTACAAACATCAAATAAATGAAAGACTTTTAAAGTGACTTGGGAATCTGTGTACACATGATTTATCACGAATTAGCCAGAAATTTGAATCATGTTTCATCATTGTGTGATTTTGACCTCATATGATCAGTAAGGGAAAATGGGATGGGATAGCTCACCTTATATTCTCAACAAATATGTAATACAATATAGATCCAACCTTTGAGATCCTGCACACTGTTTGTTCAGTTTTCATTCAAAATTACTCCAAAATGTAATTTTCTGATTAAAACTGACTTGTGCTTTTTATACTTATCTTCTCCCTCTATGCAAAGACAGTGGAAGTTCCTATCTAATTAAGCCGGATGTACAATACACTCATACACTAGTGGCTCGTAGACATCACTCTTGAGGTGTTGCAGTAAAACCTTCAAATCCCGAATCGGAGCCTGAAATCTGCTTGGTTGGTCTTCCAGCTTCAATGAATGTAGTAATGAGTGTAGTTGTAATCTTCCCCTTCAAGTCAAATGCTGTGCTCAGGCGAGTAGACACTGCCACTGTGATAGTAGTAATGGAGAGAGTAGAACTTCCGGTATCATGGCTTGAATCTTGTCTCAACATATCCATGTTACGGAGATTCTTCTTCCCCGCAATGTAGAACTTACATCAGATCCAACTCTGACTTATCAGTAATCTTCCGGTACTATGATACTGTTCCACGCTTCAGTCATTCATGAATATTCATGAAGACAGTCGGTGAGGTAGTACGTACAGGTACACCCTTCATCAGTAATAAAGATGCTGCTACCAGAATCTCAATGATATGCCGTGAAGATGCGTCATTCTTCGTCTTCAGATCGCCAACACTGAAAGTTGTGAGCAAGCTGCCATCCTTGTGAAGTCTATTTATAGCTGGCTGGCTGTCATGGCAGAAACTGTTATCTGTTGCTGCTGGCCTTCAGACAAACAATGATGAATCTGCTGTTAGAAGACCTTTACACATCGTAAAGACAATCGAATGACGCTGTAGACGTCTTCTGGCGTTAAACGGCGAACGTTAGAATGCTCCTTCCGTATACGACAGTCTAATAGAATAATTCATATTCCCCGAATACGATCGCACATGCATGGTCTTGTGCAGGATGTTAAACGGTGATGACAACCCGTATCTTAAGCCATAATGTCTTGATGAAGCATGTGGGAAACCCTACCTGCTGAAGTGCTGAAGGTGCTTGAGAGCAGCAGTCACCGAGTTGATTGTATAGTAAATCTTCAAGCATTGAAGGACTGGATGTGTTGATGCTGATACTTTGTCACAGTGTGGAAGACCGTAGATAAGTTGTCCGCTACCATAGATATCGGCATAATCGGAGGGAAGTTCATGATGTTGAAGTCGTTGTTGATCATCCTGTAGGTGACGGTATTCTTTGGACTCCTTCAATGGTGAAGCAAAATCGAGCCCAGTTGTAATCCGAGATGTAATCTCTAAGTCCGAGAAGACGACTTCTTTTTTACTCTGATGCAGGCCAGCGACGTGCATCCCTGTCATCTCTATTCTTCCATGAATGCATTCGAGTGGTCCGAAGGGTTGAATGTTGTCCCCGTGTCGAACGTCAGAGTGATCTTCATGTCTGTGTGCATCCCTGGAATGGTCTTCATTTCATGAGTGCTTCCATGCAGCTCTGCGTGTGAAGTCCACATCCGACGAAAATGAAGAACGATGACGTCTGTGCTGATCGGGGATGCAGTCGCTTTAACATTGCAGCTGTTAGCGGGATATGTGCATGTACGCACGTGCCGTGTCCAAACTGCATTGAGATGAGACAGCTGATGGTGACGATCTTTGTGAATGAGAGCATTCGTATGCTGCATCCTCTTCATTTGACAGAACCATAGCAGCTGTCCAACCATCACGCAGGACGACTGTAGTAGATGATGACTGACGATTTCCTTCCTCTTCAAATCAACTTTCCATAAGGTTCATCTTGAGTGGAGAATTGTTGTATGAAGAGGCTGGTGTCAAGGGGCTGCGGTGTATGAAGTGACTGTAGAATCGTAGAAGATGCATCTGACATGTAGCATGTAGATGCTGTGGATGTCTGTGTTGATAGCAGAGTCTCTGATGATTGCAGTATTGTTGCAGATGCAGCTGATGAAGGTCTAGCAGATGCTGAATGTTGAGCTGACTTGCTAATGCTCTGTACCACAGGGAGTAGGAACAGAGTCTCGTCATAAGCATCTTGTTCGTCGAGTCGGACGATGTCATCACTGACAGACTTCGTAGAGGAGCTGGTCCATTGTTTCAGTGATGACCTAGTAGTTGAAGATTTCGTCTTGGAGGACATAGAAGACTTCAACTTCTTTGGCTGAGACGATATTGATTCTGAAGAAGACTTCTTCTGGGAACTTCAGGGATTTCAAGTGTCCCACTACCTCCGCATAGAGGAAGGAGATAAGTATAATAAGCACGAGTCAGGAAAACCTTACAGTACATACAAGTATACTTGTGGCCCAGTTCAATTCTTGCACATAAAACCTATGTCAGAAACATTTCTCAGGGTTAAATGCGAAGAGTACAAGTAAAATGTTTCGAACATCTGTAAGAACTGTGTGGTTGAGAAAACGACAGAGTGTCTTGCCTGTTCATGGGTACAACTGAAGGTCTCACCTTGTCTTTGTGTTCCTGGAGAATGGCCTCCAAGTTGAATTTCTTCTTATAGTTGAAGTAAAAATTCTTGCACTGTGCTTCAGTCTTGGTGCCTACCATCCCGGCTATGGCAGACCAGTCTCGACCATGCTCCCTCAGACCTGGACACAGACACAGATCATGATGACCAGGCAAGAATGAGTAGGTAGGGATTTAGCAATATTCTGGCAATACCAAGGAGGAGGACAGTAGAAGAAGGCTTCACATATTGTTCCTATGTCAAGAATTCTAGGGCGTGATGAGCCAACTTTTTTTCAGTGTTCACAAATGGTGTTTCAAAGTAACAGTGACAATGGGTCCTGTAAGTTTCAGATGTCTGTCCATATCATAAAACACACATTTCAGATTTAACATTTCTTTTTATAATTGGCACTGACAATAACAAACATAGTACTTATAAACAGCAAACAAGTGTCACATGCCACAAATAACAACTTCAGACAAAGTCACTGTGAAATATTCTGTCAGACACTGGTGACTGGCAGGTTGGTGACTTTTATCTGACCATGAGCAAATCTGCTGAATTTGTCAGAGGATCAACTCTATTTGTGAACATTGTTTTTACCAGACCAGGCAAAAGACACACACTTGGAAGTGAGGCAGGTTTGCGACAAATGATGGAGATGGCACAGAAAAACTTTTATGTGCTCCCTGTACACCTGTCTGTTCCCCTCTTTGCACTTCTCTCTCATAACAAGGAGTGAGTGAGTGATCTTTCAATGACAGTTTGTTGAGCAATTTTCTATATTTTTAGGACAAAAATTCTGCAAGAAACTCATTGAGTAGGTCTGATGTTTTGATTATGATCAGCATTTCATTGAGTGTTTTATGTTCAATAGTTTTCGAGTCAAACGGACTGCAGACAGGTTAGTGTTGAAGCATGTCACATGAAGCATGTTTTGTTTTCTGGAACCTGCACAAATGGATACCAACTCACCGTTCTTGGCTACCTCCATCTCCTCCTCCGTCCACCGTGAGGTCTCTACAACTTCTACAACCAAGATATTCACTTTAAGAAGAACAAAAGCTTCATCTGGTTAATCATTACACTGCTGTTACCTATGACAGATATTTGCTTCCCAAGTTACCAGTCAAAATTATAAATGAAAACCGAGAACAGTCCTTGTAAATGCTCCTCACATACTTGGAAATATTGTTTGTTTGTTTGCTGTTTAATGCCGTACTTAGCCATGTTCCAGCTATGTGACAGCAGTCTGTAAATAATCAAGTGATCAATGTGATGAGCATCAAACCATCAATTGAAACTGGGATACGATGACCTGTGTCATCCACCCAAAACTGTTAGTCACCTCTAGGACGACCATGAGCACTGAAGACCAATTCTACCCGGATCTTCACGGGTTCACAGAAATCATATTAATGGCAGTTATCAGAATTTCAAAAGAATACCAACAGGATAATTTTTACAGTGTTATTCTAGTGTTGTTCTAGTGTTATGGACAGTTAAAAGTTAGGGCTGTGGAGTGTTAGTATTCCTCACCGTCCATGTTTTCTGGGACCAGTGCTACTATCGGCTCATTTGTGTGTGGGTTGGTGCCGAGCTTACGTGCTATCCGATTGAAGCAGGCAGAACAGCACTTGCTTATCTCATCTGTCAGTTCTGTAACATCCAGTCAGTCACTCCAAGTAATCTTGTTTCATCAAGTCATGTAATTTCTATTTGATCATGATAATATCTGAAATGTTTTCTTTCCTAAAGCCAGAGAAAGCATTTTCTATTGATTACCCTGCAAAACTAGCTTGTTGGTAGGTACTTTGTAGATCGGAAATAAAAAAAAAAATTATTACAGTTGAAATAAAAATTAATACAATAATAATAATAAAAAAAACTCAAAATTCTAAAAAATGTCTATTCATGCTTCTGTTTTATGTATTGTATATAACTACAACAATAAAGACACAGAAATATCTGTATTACTTTTTTTATTATTGACAACACTTGACACACAATTTGTACTGATGCCCACACATTCATTTCGTCACAACACACACAGAGACACACTTCAACCAATTACTCTGATTATACCTTACCCGTGACAGTGTCCACATACAACCATGCACATACGTAAACATGTATACACCAGACCTGTGACAGGACACACATACACACACACACATACACATGTGACAGTACATTCATCCACACCTGTGACAGTACATACATCCACACCTGTGACAGCACACACACACACACACACATGCACACACACACATGCACACACACACATGCACACACCTGTGTTAGTATATACATGTACCTAAGACAGTGCATACTCACACCTGTGATAGTCTGTACCCACACATTGACAATAAACATACACCTGTGACAGCACACATACCTTTGACAGTACACACATCCACACCTTGTGACAATCTACGCATGTCTAAGACCAATGGATACTTACGCATCTCCTTAATGATTGGCTCCTTCACTTCAGCAGTCAGTTCACTCCACTTAGCTGGCAGAGGGCGCAGGCGCTTCACTTTACGCTTGGGCGTCTTACATGTAGGCACTGGACATCTGGAAAAAACATCCAAATATAGAGATGTATTTGCCAATGCTTCACCAACAAGCCTGGTCAGTGTTCAAAAACTCAAAATTTCACCATCATTTTAGATGAATTTTACTCCATGGGGTAGAAATCATAATTTTATTCACACGAGTCTCAAAAATGTTCCACACATCTGTAGTTCTGGACTCACTGTGTGTATCTGCGGCGAACAGAACGACATCGGCAGCTGCTGCACACCCGCATCTCGGGCTTCACATCACTTTCTAACATCCCATAATTCTCACAGTTGCTGCGGGTGAGAGGTCGACTCATACCGAAGTGTTCCAGCTGGACCTTGCATACTGCACACTGGTGTACCCCTCCTGTAAATAGTTTACTCTTTGTAAGTACTAGCTGAGCAAATGGGTCACTTTGGTTACGAACAGCTTACTACAGTACCATAACAGTATCTCAGCTTGACAAGGGAGGATAGCCTGGACTGTTGAAGCTGATTTTGGTTATTAATTTTAGGGATGGATATGGGGGAGCTGAGAGAAAAAGGGGGTACAATCACATTATATGTGCACATAAATGGTCATCACCACCCCTATCCATATGTCATAAACTGTTCCTTAAGTAAGACTAATTACAGAACACTAAGGGCAAGAGAAGTGTTCTTTCATTGCTATAAAAGCAGCATTCTGCAATATGCCAGCCACATGATCAGACCATCCAGTCAGTGACTCATACTGCAAGGAACAATTCCTGCCATCTTAGTACTGACACTCTACAGCTTTGTCAGGAATCAAACCTGGGACGTGGTGTGAAGTTAAATACTGATCTTTGCATTGTTGTTCATGAAGGCAAAGGAAAGTCAGCTGTCTAAAAACATACCTTCACCCTCTGTGGTTGCCACGGTCACCTCATCTTCAGATGATTCTTCTTCTGCCTCCTTCTCATCTTCCTTCTTGGCACTGTTGGAGAAAATTGACCAACTAACAACTTTAGTAACAACTAAATCATGAATGAGGAATTGGGTGCTGACAAAGCAAGCATGGAAATGTGTGTGAATCATTCAAACCCATTGCATTGTCAGGCATGTTTTTGTTCAGTAGTGCCAACCCATTTGAGAAAGTTCCATGTGATAAGGAGGGTTAAAAGAAACATTTTGTCTATGCAAAACTAAACTTCAAACAACTTGAGGTAGGTTAATCGTATCTACAAGCATGGGGTAATACGGGTTAAACTGAATTGTGACTCTCTAATAATTCCATACAAATACATCCATGATACAGTGGTTTGGGTGTACTGCTGAAGTGTGGCCAGAAAGACATCACATGAACACTAGAGGTGACTACTGATGGGGAAACAACTACTGTGATAGTGGGAGTCTAATACAAAATACTGTAACTTCTAAGAAATTTAAAACCCTCACCAAGTAAACATAAACTCAATAAAGCTGAAAGTCTGCACTCAACAATATAACAATACAAAACAACGTAACCATTTAATAAACATAAAGTCAATTACCAAATTATAGTCACAAATACTAACAATGCATCAATAGTTTTTTCGTTCCTACCACTGATTAACTGTTATCAAATACTCAACAATTGCAATCCATCGATACCGAGTTACTTACCCAACGAGTGTGACGTACTTAGCGTTGTCATCAGCATCGTCTTGGCGTTGCTGGGACTCTTCCTTAGGTTGCATGGATGGTTGCTGAAACAACACAGCAGTCATGTTATCTGTGGCTGTAGTAAAGACTGGCTGTCAGTGGCAACTGATCAAATGATTGAAGTGACAGTAAAATGTCCACCTGTGTCAATGTCAATGGGTCAGCAGAATGTGGTGTGATTTCTTTACATGAGTGAGTTTAGTTTTATGCTGCTTTTAGCAAAATTCTAGCAATATCACAGTGTGGAACACAAGAAATGGGTTTCACATATTGTATCCACATGGGGAATCGATTCAGGGTTCTCGGCGTGACAAGTAAATGCTTAACCACTTCGCTACCTCATCACTCCATGTATACATGAACATACATGTAATCTAGTGAGTTAAAGCATGAAGCATTGATCCACGCAGTTTGGGAACCAATGAAATGTGTCAGCAAAGACAGCAGGTCTAAACCATGCAATCTCATTGGTTGCCTCTTCATGGGTAGTAACATGTTGAAGCATGCACTATTGACAGTTTGGGTCAAAGTTAAAGGGAGATAATTATGGTCAGGGTGTTCTGATTGTCAACAGTTGATGCCAATGCAGCAAGGATGAGTCAACTGCATTCTGTCTGAGATTCAGACAGGTAACATTGCATCAAATAACAACACAGAGAGGGGATTTTTTGCCTCCATTAGCACCTACCTGTGACTTCTGCAGTGAACGTTTTCTCTTCATGTTTTGTTTTCGTAATAACTGCTTGTAGTTATCACTTTTCTTGGTGAGATAGTAAAAATGAACGCATTCTGCCACCGTCTGAAAAATAATAATAATCATCATCATCATCATCATCATCATCATCATCATCATCATCATCATTGACTTAAAGTGAATTTTTGGCAAGGTGGGTTATTTTCAAGCATATAAAACAGTATATTCAAAATCTGATGCTTTTCCCGGTATATCAAAGAACAATCTATCACATGGCGAGAAAATTGAGGGGAGTTAAGTCTTACTGTGCTCACCTTCCTTGGAAGATATTGGGCAATAAGGCCAAAGTTCTTTGGATGCTGGAGGTATTTTTCTTTAAAAACTTGTTTTTCATGTTCTGTCCACTTGTTGACTATTTGTTTCTCCTTATAGTCTCCCATGGGGTCCTCGATCAGCCCATTGTTGTTGATGAATCGGAACTTCCGCTGTCGAGCGTCCAGCATCATCGGCGGCACAACAGCATAGCTCCGCATCTTCTTATCCTCCTCCTGTAACCATGCACACAAGACAATGTAGGTCTGTGAGCATTGGCAGCACACATATATACACCAGTGTCTAGCCATCTACAGGGTTAATGTCCACTACAACATGTAACAAACACCACAGGGACAAAACACAAAACACTGCAAGCAATCTTTGCTTTCACCTAAACTAAACTTTCTCAAATCAAGGAACAAGTCAGTACTACTTAATTTGTACATGTGCTACTTTACCTCTAATAGGGATATCATAGGTAACTGAGCATGTCTCAAACTAGTTACTTACATACTACTTTTACTAATAAAAACATATATAAACTGAACAGTAAAAGAAACACCAGTTTAGAAAAAATGCAATCGCATAAAAGTAAGCATTCCTGTTTATGTCTTCTATTGAAAAACTCTGGACAAAAAGCAAGAATTGCATTTCTTGTGCTGTTCAGTATATATCTACTAATAGGGATGACCTAATTATTCTATGACATATCAAACTAATTATTTAATGATAAAAAAAACAGATAATAATAATAAAAATAACCAGCATACATATATTAAAAATATGCTTAACAGAAACTGTATCTAAAAATGTGTCCCTATTCAGATGTATTTTTCCATGATAATCTGAAATAAATAAAAAACACAACACAGAAAAAGCATTACATGTCTGAGGTGAGACAAAAACATGCAACTGACATCCTAGGTAGTCGACACGGACAAACAGCTCACGGTTATCACTGCCTCAGGGCCTTCCCATCATGCAACAGGAACGCTAGCTACACAACAAACCTCCTGTTCATGTAATCCATCCATGATCTGTTCGAGCTCGGCCTCGCTCCGCGCATATGCGATACTGCTTCGGGCACCCACCCTACTGAGGAAGCAAAATGAAACAATAAATGTTGCAAGTTGGCTGGCAGCAACCTGAGCAATGGATAAAACTCATGGTTAGAAGCCAGGGATGGACAAGCAATGAGTGAGTGAGTGAGTGAAAGAGCAGGGGAGATAAACGCCATTTCCACATGTATTTCAGTGTTATCACAGCGCATCAGCATTGTGTTCAGGTCAGACTGGAGCAGTGCAGGAAGAAAAGCATGGGGGATGGTGCTGACAGCCCAGGTATCCTTGTTGAGTCAATCAGGGATTCATTTCAATGATAATCGATGTAAGCATAGTGAGGAATGCAGTTAACTCAAATGTCTCACACAAGCATGAAATCAATGAATGAATATATGAAAGAGAAACATGATCCAAGTGGAGTGTGCAAAATGAACATGTACCCAAGAGCCTGTGTCTACTCTACATATTCAGCAAGGGAAAATAAAACCTTAACACCACTTACAACAATTTTGGCTTATTTGATTTTCAAGTGATTATAAATATTTCACCCATACTGCAATATTCAACTGACATTTATGAATGTTGAAAAGGCAAATATCTGATGATATCGGACGATTGATTTTCTTTGGAAAGGTGAAAAGCACTGGCCATGTTGATGATCCCTTACCACTAGTTCTGCAGCCTGTTACTGTATTTGGCCGAGTACATATAATCGCTTTCTTCGAATGTAAGATTTGCTTTATATAATTACTTAATTATTTAGTACATGTAATTCTACATCTAGCCTGTCTGACTTTTAAAGTTGAAACGTTTTTTTCACACTATGGCTTAGTGGCAACCAGTTTTGGCACAAGAGCCTGTTTCTGGTCTGAGATGTTTCATGAAACATGACGTGAGATAATGGAGGGGAAATGGTTTGCAGCCTTCAAAAACTAAGACTCAGAGTGGAAAAAGAAACAGTGAATTGTTTCCCTTTACTTAAACCACATGTCAGTAGTTAAAGTAGTCAACTTTCAGCACTACAGCATACAGGCGTTATCATAATGTGTAGCGATATGATATGTATCTTGATGGTATAGGAGCAACACAATGTGCATTTCAATACAGTACTCTTATTTCATTGAAACTCTCCCATTTCACAGGTAAGTCACAAACTTCAATAATTTGTTTTCCAATTTTCGTGAGAAAACATGAGATCTTTCAAAGAGAAAAACACTGGTTTGGGACCAGTGTGCAGATTTGGCATAACCAACCAGGAAACACTAGAAATATGCATCAACAGTTTGTTACTATTCACATTTTTTCATCCATTATAAGCTTGTGATGTTGTAGATTGTATGTACAGTAAAATACTTTTATAACGAACTACAAGGGATCACTGAAATTAGTTTGTTATATCTGTAGTTCGCTATTCGCAAAAATCCATTGAAAGAACAGTAAAACACACTATACTGTACAACACATTTCTACTCAGTTTATAACATATAGTGGTTTATTCAGGACTTTTTAAACAGTTCGCTATAACCGTCAGTTCGTTATATCCGTGTTCGTTATAAAAGTATTCTACTGTATTACAATACATGAGTTGCACAATAAAGAATCTCCAGCCTCATGTTACATTACCATACTGCTGAATTGTTATACTACTGCTACCGCAACATTTCAGAGGAATAACAGTGTCAGGAAAACATCCCTGCGTGGACAATGTAATACACTAGATATCGTTGGATGCTTGGAATCTAATAAAGCCATGAATGTCACACAATGATTAGTTAACCAAAGAATTCAAGTGAATGACATGAACTGTTAGTTTTTTCACTGTCAACAATATTCAAGCTAAAATGGCAAGCTGTAAATAAATGAGAAGTATTCTAGAGATTGATATTTTGAGGATGATCCATGCAGGTGAGGTTGGATAACATGCCATAAATAAAGTCACTGAGTGTGAGCATCCAATCCACTTCATCATCTCTTACGATCATCAACTGTTACAGAGTAACTCTTTCTAACTGAGGACTGCTTTAGGGCATAAGTCAACAAATGAAGTTGCTAACTGATCATAGAGATCACTAATCACCTGCAGAGGCAGACTTATTACCTGGCAAACCTCTCCTTGTCTTCTCGAGACTTCTTTATTTCTGGGAATATCTTCTCATAAAATTCTCTCATTTTGGCATCTTTGGCTCTGAAAGAAATGTGGACTGTCTATTTTAACAAAAGAGAAAATTCCACTGTTAGCTTCAAATACAGATACTGATTGCTACAAGATCCTAAAGATTAGAAGCAAACAATAATCAAAAACTCCATCAGTAGAATGAAAATCGTTTTGATGTGAATATTATTTTGACAAATTCTATGTGTACCATCTCATATCACATGTCAGAGGGGTAAAAAAAATACATTATTGGGTCTAACTGATTAGTGAAATAAAATAACTTTACAAAGCCATAACGTAGGTTAAATTGCTTATAAAATCAACAGGAAATTTGCCTTGTACATTGTTTCTCTCAGTTCAATTCATTTGAACGTGTGGTTCAACAGACCCTGTCTCATTTCTTGAGTTGTGTCCTGTTGTATAACAATAAAGACCATGGGAAATGTACAAACTATCAACTGAGCTGGAGACACAAATGTCCAGTGTATTTCAGGACTTGAAACTTCACCTTAAAATTATCTTGTGAATAAAAATTTGGTTTATTAGCATGGCCCGGTTACAGGAATTCAGGTATCTATTCAGGGAGGTCAACCTCAGAACATTGAGTTCTCCAATATTACCAAGAGTAGCCTCCCTTGGAAGTGTTCTTACTTTCTCTTGGCATTATTCTCCAGTCTTTCCATTTTCTTTAGCCATCTCTGCATCAGCTGGTCATATCTCTCCGTCAGGTATCGCTCCTGGACACACAAACAGCAGGGTCATAACAGGGTACTCTCTGGACTGTAGCAAGTCCGTTTCATTTGTCTGTTGCACTCAGCAATATTCCAGCCATTGGGTCTCCTTTCCAATACATATGGATTTATTTGTTATTTCTTTTTCTCAAAAGTATTTAGTTTCCGAGACTAAGAATCAGTCAACCACATTACCTCTTGTGGTCTTCCCACAAAGAGATCAAAGGGAAATCTTACCCGTATCTTCCTGGCCTGGTTCCTCTTCTTCAGGTGAAGAATCAGCCGCTTCTTGAACACCTGGAACCTGGTAAAACAGACAGAGAACAATTATTATGGCTTTGTTTAATGTCGTACCCAGCAATATTCCAGGAACATGACAGTCTTTCAGAAACCAGGTCTGGATCATACCATCCAGTGACTGATATTCTGTTCAATGATCCACTTTGTTGGGTTACAAGAACATGCTATCAACCAATCAAGTTTGACACCTTTTGTGACCAATAGGGGCTGGTTGGACATTGCCTCTTTGAGAGACATTTCCAAGTTGGAGTACTTAGGAAGGATGTCAATACATGGTTGGACAATGTCTTTATTAGCAGCAATGTAGGTTAGGTTTTACCACTTGTGTGATAATGGTGTTAGACGCTACAAAGAAACATCTTGCCTACTGTACTAAAGAACTTGTTCATTCATACATTGTTATCATTCCTTCCTGATGGGTCGTCACTCAAACCTGAAATTTCCACTGAGCATAAGGAGCAGGTGAATCAAGATCAACAAACCAGCATAGTCAAATGGGCTAAAATATATATGATTTTTAACAAGAACCAAACCTATCACTTTGTGAAAACATAAAGACTAAGTGTGACATAATCATGGCCATTCACAAATACCACGTTACATGCCACTTTCAGAAAATTTTCAATCAAATTCGAAGAACTAGTAATAATTTGTTCCTTGTTTCTTAATTAATTTTTTTTTAAAGTTGCTGATATGCTTACATAAAAACAAAAAAATAAACACATACATATACACCAAACAATGTGTGTTCCTTTCATGGCACTTTGCAATGTTCCTTTACCTTCTAAGAGTGAGTGAGTGAGTGAGTGAGTGAGTGAGCTGAGCTGAGCTGAGCTGAGCTGAGCTGAGCTGAGCTGAGTTTTACACCACTTTCAACAATATTCCAGCCATATTACGGCAGGGGACACTAGAAATGGGCTTCACACTTTGTAACCATTTGAGGAATTGAACCCAGACCTTTGCCATGACAAGCAAACACATTAACTACTTAGCTACCCCACCACCCCAAGAATGTATGAGAGTATTGTTGGGGTGATAAAGATCACGATGATACTTGGTACAGAAGGTGCACGTCTTAACAAAGCAATTTCCTTGACGTAGCTAATTGGGCTGGGGATTAATTACGTGTGATGGTACGATAAGCTTGTAAGATAGACAGATGGCCTAATGCTGTGTTTCCTGATAACAGCATGGGCTTACAGCGAGTGTTCCATGAAGACTTTCATGAGTGACTGACATGATTAAATCTTCCCTCATAATTCTGTCGAGTCATAAAAGTGAGGAGAAAGATACATATTTTAAGTCTGTTGTGGTCTATAACAGGAACAGTAAGTCTGCCATCATTCATTCCAATCAACACTTTTCCCCCTTTTGAATTGATGTGAATTAGTCAAACAGAAGAAACAAGGCATTGCATATTGGTACTTCTGCATACAGCTCTGATCTTGATCTGGGAATCCCACTGAATGCATTTCTAACTGACTCCTCCTCTGAGTGAGTGAGTGAGTGAGTGAGTGAGTGAGTGTTGCATAATGCTGTAGTCACCAATATTCCAGCTATATCAGACTGAGCGAGCAAGTTTTCATGCTGTTTGCAGCAATATTTCAGCTATCAGACTGAGCGAGCAAGTTTCTCATGCTGTTTGCAACAATATTCCAGCTATATCAGACTGAGTGACTAAGTTGTCTCATGCTGCTCGCAGCAATATTTCAGCTTTATCAGACTGAGTGAGCAAGTTCTCATGCTGCTTGCAGAAATATTTGAGCTATAACAGAGTGAGTGAGTGAGTGAGTGAGTGAGTGAGTGAGTGAATATTATGCAAAACTGTAAAACACAAGAAAAGCTCACTGTAATACTTAAGCTTAACATAGACTTACAACAATCATGTCCTACTCGAACAATGCTAAATCTGCATATAGATCATAATTCTCTGCCTTACCACAGACTTTTGAAAATTGCAGTGCTAACAGCAGTACCCTCTTGAACAAACCAATATAAGCACTAGTATGATGATATTCTATGCTTAAACACAGGCTCAATGACTGGCTATGGCATGCCTGGACTTACTTCTTCTTGTTCTCGTGGTAGATGGCAGTATCCGAGGGCTGGTGGTACAGAGGCTGTGGAACACAAGACAGGCAATGTCAGGAAATATGATATACATAAATTTGGGTAGTTATACATTCTGTCACTCTATAACTGTGTTAGCACTATGTTGAAGGGTGCAGTCTGAGGTAACACTGAGCATAAAGTAAAAGACATTCATAACATACACTCTTAACATGAATCCATGGTCATATGCACTTGGTATACATTTTAGTCAAATTGGCTATGATCTTATATTAGTGGTCCTTTTACATCCATTACAACCTTAGATTACCGCATAAGAAATGATTGGATAATACACAGTTAGATAATGAAATAATCTAAACGAAGTGTCCTTGATAGCTCAGATTATTTTTCTGACTTACCAACTCAACTTTGGGCCCAAGTTTATCTAAAGTCTTGTGTGCCTCCTCAGCCTTTTTCTAAAAGAAATCAACACTGTATAAAGCTGGGATTTATGTAGACTTACTGACAGTCTGCAGCAAAACAAATAATGATCACACTGGATCTGAAACATAGGTCTAAAATATATGATCTGTTTCTGTTTTCAGCACTTCTGACTTTAGCTTCATAACGTAGTTACCCTGTTTCCAGAACTTATGACTTGTACTATATGAACAATGTATCATTGTCTTCAGAGATGATGTGAGAAATATGAGGTATATTACCCTGTTTTCAGCATAGATGATCTGTGCTATGCTTTGGTGTTTTGTCTCTGGCATGGCCAACTCTGGTGTGACAGGCTTTTCCTTCTTGGGCTTTGATGTTTCTTCCTCTAGGGCTTGCTGTGGACAAAAGAGGGTGATCAGCACAATGTAGGACGACAAGAGCATTTGGTTGGTTGTTCTTACACATTACGAACCGGACAGTAAAGTTTGTCTGGGAGATAGTGGGTGATATGAGCAGTTATACCCTTTGGTTGTTGAGATGTGATACAAAGTATCAAATGAGGGAGTTAAGTAAGTGGGGATGCTGTTAGATAAGGACGACTGTCACTGATCCCTCTTTGAAAGGGTGTTCAAGATTACAGCACTTATTTAACACTGTGGTCACTTTAACACAACCACCACTGTGTCTTCTATTGCCTATGCTACAGCTGCTTCTCAATGGTATACTGCTGTTTTCTGAGACATAGCATCAGTCTACAATTTGACCGACCACATAGTTCAATGAAATTGTTATGTCAATATTTGAAAATCAATCACTGAAAGTTAATAAGAATGAAAGTTACCTTTTTCTTCTTGAGTTTCATGATATTCTGCTCCACCTTGGTGATCTCACGGTCCACTCTGGATATGCCTTGCAGGAGTTCTTCCTTGAAGGTCTTGCTGGCCGAATCCTCAGGAGGAAGTGTTGGAGAGATGGCCTCCACCTGAGGGTTGTATGTCGGCTCCTGTGGAGTAACAGTAATGTCTTAACTGGGCTTGACATGACAAGACATTACATGGGTATATCACAAATACACAGGAAAAAAACTTGGACAGGAAATCCAGTGATGAAGTCAGTGAGGGTTGTATTTCAGCAATCTGTCTGAAATCAGAAATGACAACAGCTTCGAACACTTCACTAAGATGGGAATCAAAGCTGGCATCTGGCAAAGCTAAGCCCTGACCAATTTCCCACTTTCTGAACAACATAGAGCAGAAAAGGGGAAAGTGGCACACTAAGAATGTAGAAAAATGCAGGCAATGCTTGTTCCAAAGTGATGCTCATCATATCAATTACTGGACTGTCTTGCTAAGACCCACTTCTTTACACTATGCCATGATATCTGCTGGACAATTACTGGACTGTCTGGCTAAGACCCACTTCTTTACACAATGCCATGATATCTGCTGGACAATTACTGGACTGTCTGGCTAAGTCCCACTTCTTTACACAATGCCATGATATCTGCTGGACAATTACTGGACTGTCTGGCTAAGACCCACTTCTTTACATAATGCCATGATATCTGCTGGACAATTACTGGACTGTCTGGCTAAGTCCCACTTCTTTACATAATGCCATGATATCTGCTGGACAATTACTGGACTGTCTGGCTAAGTCCCACTTCTTTACACAATGCCATGATATCTGCTGGACAATTACTGGACTGTCTGGCTAAGTCCCACTTCTTTACACAATGCCATGGTATCTGCTGGACAATTACTGGACTGTCTGGCTAAGTCCCACTTCTTTACACAATGCCATGGTATCTGCTGGACAATTACTGGACTGTCTGGCTAAGTCCCACTTCTTTACACAATGCCATGATATCTGCTGGACAATTACTGGACTATCACTAGCATGTGGTGATGCTCCAGAGACATTTGTCCTGAAACTGGTGAACATGGTCCAGGTTTGATTGTCAGCAGCCCTCTTGCAGAACACTGCAGAAACGGCTGGAGGTGTAGAGAGTGAGTGAGTGAGTGAGTGAGTGAGTGAGTTTAGTGTTACATTGCTTTAAGCAAAATTCCAGTAATATCACAGTGATGGCCACAAGACATTGATTCCACACATTGTGCCCATGTAGGGGTTCAAACCCAGGTCTTTTAAGTGACGAGTGAACCCTTTAACTGCTAGAGGGCAACACGAGTATGCACGCACCCCTTTCCTTTCTTAGGTTATCCACAACCCTAAATCATTTGTGTTTGAATCAAGACAGAGAAGATTGGAAATTGATGTTGAAGAACATACCAATAACCTAGGGGGAACTGTGAAGATTCTACTGTTTATACCCCACCAGGAAATAGCCTGAACACCAAAAGAACAACTCTAGGCTTTTTGTCAAGTTCCTAAATAGAAGACACAAACATGAATGCTTACTTATATGAGATTTCAAATCTTAAAAAAAAATGCATTTCTTTTGCTGTTCAGTATACTAGAAATCTGCAAAAACTGTCTTGTTAGGAGTTTTGTTCATTATTGACATGTTTTTATGTCAATATGATTGTAATAAAATCTTACAAATATCTATTGCCAAACAGGAATTGTAAAGTGATGGATTGTAGAGTGAGGTTTGTATAACATACTGAGTGACCATACCATTACACCACTAAAAACAACACAGTGACTACGTACCCTCTTGACTTCTGTCTCCCCACGGATGTCGATGTGCAGCGGGTGTGTGAGATCATGGCGGTCAGTCAGTCGGGGGCGCTTAGGACCTGGTGGTGCATTGACATCGACAGCCTGATGGCCACTGAGAGCTGCCGCCGCGGCTGCAGCTGATGGAATCACGGTTACACCTTCCTGGTTGTAGTGAGAGTAGTGGTCCGAGCTCCTGAAATAAAACATTGGGCATGAGAAAACTGTTGCTGCAAGAAAACACATTCATATTCAGACAAATGTAACATAGGTTATACATGGTATTAAAGAATCTTGTACTTTTGTTAGATTGAGTCCCATTTGAGATATGGACACTCACTCTCAGTCAGGCATTTAATTACATGCAAAAATTAGTAGCCTCCTAACGTTCACATATCTGACAACTGGAAAGATTCCCACAGCCAAAAGCGATGAATACACAATGACAGGCAGGAAGTGTTCAAATGTGCTTTATTGAGAATACACTCCAAACATAAACATATTTACCTTGTGACCACTTTCTAAACAGCTTTGTGTAGTCACATTCTGTCACTTAGCCAAACACCCGATATAGTGTGAGTGGATGTTAGTGAGTGAGCGAGCGAGCGAGCAAGGTTTTATGCTGCTTTAAGCAATATTCCTGCAGACACCAGAAACTGGCTTCAGATATTTTACCAATGCGCGGAATTGAACCAACTATGGTTCAAATTCCAAATATGCTTGGGCTTTTTTGGTTTCTCATAGCCGTATGCAAGCATTTTACCAAAATGGAAAACATTCAACACTTTGTGCTTTCCTCCAACATCACTTGCATGACAACTGAAAGCAACTTGACAAAAGTACCTAAGTACATTTATCCATCATGGCTGACGTACCAACATCCAAGAGGTGAAACTTAGTCGATGGGTCTGAGGAGGCCCTCCATGTTTCTAAACTCACTGATCTGAAATGTCTTTATCCATAGTCTTGCATCCATTCCCTTTCCCTTTTGAAAGTAGGGCTCTCAATTTCCTCCTTAAAATTTATCTAATAATGTAAAGCAATCATTCTTTACAGGAGCCCTTAAAACAAATATAACCATACAGAAATAAGATCCATAGATAAATGTACTCTGTGATGGAAAAACTGAATGAGAGCTATCACTTAACAAAGAAACTGAGGTACAGGCCCTTTAAAAACTGCTGAAACTAAACAAACTGTCAAGAGCTCAAAAGACATTAGCATAGATTATGGCAAGTTATATCTTGTGCAACACTGCTGGACTTAGTGCAGTGCTCCTCCATGAGGTTTGAAGTGCAGCTTTTGTGATCTGATTTGTGGGTAGCAATTACTACGACAACATGAGTTCATTATGAAAGCTCCTGAAGTCTGCAAATCATCTTCATTCCTTCTTTCACGGCCAGCAACAGAATCTTGATCAGCTTAATTGTACGTTCCACTGCTCGCCTCTAATCAACCAGACTTCCCTTCAGAATATTTCCAGTACCTTATCAAAGAAAGGTTCATTTCTGGATCTTGCTTGCATGAATCCATCAAAGCTAACAGCACTCGAACTTTATCAGAAACAATCCCTGTAATCCCCAAATAGATTTGTCATTTTTCAGTTCATCCAATTATAGCCCAGCTTCAGCTGTCCTGTCTCCATGTTCGACTCCCTGCCTGAGAAAGTGTTGAGGTCACAGAGTGTATGAAGTGATTTGCAGGTCTGTAAAGTGCGGTTTGGCACCCTGCTTACCTGAATTCCATTATCATTCAAGAATAAGCCCGCACTGGGACGCAGTGTCTACACCCGCCTCCTATCGACAAGTGCCAAGACACTAAATTTATCATAAAGCAGTATTTTAGGAGCTCTGGTAACATTGACAAATAAATTTAATTTATGGATTTTATTATTTTTTTCAATGCAATGATTGATACAAGTGCTAGTGATTTTAACAAGGAGATGATAAAGTCAATGAAACCTGCCATGTAATAATGCTGCGTCTATCCATCTGTGTCAGATAAGTCTGTACTTAGGGCCTTGCATTTCGTCTGCATAGTTTATTAACTTGTTAAGCTTGTAATAAAAGTTCTCATGAAAAATAAAATCAAAAGGACAATATATTTGTCAAACCACTAAAGATCACTTTTACTAGGAAGTACCAGTCTTGTATAGTCTAGCTAGTATGACCAAAACAAGGCTAGGCATTTCAAACTTTTTCAGCAGTAAACAATTAAAATGCTCTAATGATTAATGCATGACAAGTTCACTGCATTAATATTGTTTAACTTCCAGACCAAATGAGTACTATACAGTAAGAACCAAGTAAGAACAATGCAAGTGTGGTCTCATACCCTGATAACACCTTATACTCACTTCAACAAATCATGCCTCATACAAGCACTTAGACTTGCACAAGTTATGAGCTAAAATTAGTATTTTAAATGAAACATACATAATAGACTGGCGTCCTTTTACTGTCCACTTATCTAGACTTGTCTCCTTAAATGACAGAATTACCATACATCTATGGGCTTAGCACGTGGTGCAGCCTTGAAGCAAGGCTACCAATTTATATCTTGTCAGATGTATAGAATATTTGTCTGGCGGCTCCTTCATGGAACCTACTTGTCTCAGATTCATAACAAAAACCAGAAGTGTACAACATACACTTTACAAGTAAGAGTACATCTTCCGTGTAGATCAGCTGATGGGTTAAACAACACATCCGCTATGCTAGCACATGCACGTGAAGACACTGACTTCTCAGCAAGTGGCTGGGTGAGGCAGCGCAGCACTGATTGTTATCCTTGATAGAGCCCCCAGGTACAGACTCGTGCAGACTGACACAGTATCTCTTGCCTGGCTCCGCACTCACATGACATCCTTGTCATGAACCGAGGAAACATACTTCCCCTTCTCTTAAGTCAGCTGAAGTTGATCATTTGTCATGTAAATCACAGAAAGGGTGACAAGAACTGCAAGAAATAACATGGGAATAACCAAAAGAAAGAGATGATGAACTGGATATGTACATTTGTTCCAGATGGAGTGTACAAGCATTCAGGGATGTCATCACTGACAGAGGAGTGAAACACAACGTAGGCAGAGTTATGCCATGGATCTGAGTGAGTGAGTGAGTGAGTTGTGAGTAACAGTGGGTTTTGTGTGTGTGTGTGTGTGAGAGAGAGAGAGAGAGAGAGAGAGAGAGAGAGAGAGAGAGAGAGAGAGAAGAAGTAAACTTGAACAGTAGTCTAGTGAAAGCAACATAGTGCAACCCTCAAGCACAATTAAGTTGTTGAAAAACCATAGTCACAAAAAACCATTGTTCACATCAATTTCTTTAGGTAGACAGGAAGTCTACTTGGCACACTATCAAAGATAATGTCCCTCACTCCAAATCAATAAACATCAGTCCAAACTGAACTTTGTATACAGATATGAAATGTTCTTCTCTTTGTACACAAGTACGTCCATGCATTTGGCCAGTGCTATTTAAAGCAAATTGAGTGAAGCAACAAGACGCCTAAATAGCCAAAATCTAAGCTGAGAGGTTAGCTGGGCTCGTCACTATTTGCCTCCTCTGTGAGTGATTGACTAACACATGTTAAGCAAATGCACCACATTTGCTTATAGCCATTTAAACAAACTTCTAAGAAATTGAAGCAAATTTAAATCTGTTCCTCACTGGCATTGTGTGTGTGAGTCATGATGAGACCACAACATGTAATATTATCAAACATGACCTCTTCACCCTGACTTCGGTAAATCCATTACGCAGTTCTGCTGACTTGCACATTTTCCACACAGAACAGAAAAAACATGTTTTTGTTAAATGACTTGAATTAACAGCCATGCATATTTTTTCTAAATGACCCCACCCTCCCTTCACTCCCCAAGACATAGAAGTAACAAAACAAAAACCTACAGCACTTGTGTAGTGTATACTTCTCTATTTCCAATAGCATGACCTAGATGTCATACAGTGTAGATGTCATACAGTGTAGATGTCATACAGTGTAGATGTCATACAGTGTAGATGTTAAGGGACCATTCATAATTTATTGCTAGCGGGGTGATGATTATTTTTAGGGAGATTAGTTTTACACTAATTTCTGCAATATTCCAGCAAGGTGGTTCAAAAGCTGTTTGGAACAGTTGTCTTATTCAAAGTAAGCAAATGATGGCTCAACAGTCATAGGCTTCTGGAATACCAAAGGGACACAACTCCAAGGGGCGCTAAGACTGAGCCTGCTGTGTCCACCAAATATATTCTTCAAAACAAGACACCAAGAATAATGTAATTTGCTTTTCTTTTGTCCCTATCAAGACTTTTCACATAGATATGACAATTACCAAGATGGGGTAATCAAACCCTGGTCTTCAGAGTGATGATCAAATGCTCTAACCACTATGCTACCCCACCGCCCAGGACAGACAATGAAACAAAAACAACTGTCAATCTCAGGACAATTTCTATCAATGGGGGACATCCATTGTTGCTTTTATTGTCAACTGCATATGACAAGCTTAAAATGCACCCTACACTGAATGAAACTTGACAGAAGTCATTATGAATTGTTATTGTCAGAATATCAGCTAAAAAATGGAAAGTTTTTTAAATGCCAAGTACAAAGAACCATCAATAATAGTGTAACCTTTACATCAGACACAGAACTTTTTGTATTTTTGCTGGAGGAAAATACATTCTCCTTTTATGCTTCCTTCACATTTAACATCACTCTTGACATTTTCATATACATGAAACAGAATTTTTTAAAGCATTGCATTGTGAAGGGGTTATTTGGCAAAAAATATTACATAGTTAAGTGGTGATATGACATGGAATATTCCATATTCAAGGGGTGATATGAAAAGGGGGCAAGAAATATATTTCATAGTGAAGGAGTTTTGGAGCAAGCAATATTACATAGTGAAATGGTGATATGGCATGGTTATAGTGTGAGATGAGAATGGAGCCAGAATTGTATTTGGCAAGTAATACTACATAGTGAAGGAATGATATGGCACAGCATATTCCATTCTTAACGGGTGATATAAAAAGGGTCAAAAAGATGTTTCATAGTGAAGGAGTTATTTGGCAAGTAATATTACATAGTGAAGGGATGATGGCAGAATATTATATAACATCAGAGCTTATTAAAATGAAACAAAGTCATGACATTGCACTTGATGCATTTCAATAGATATAAACGACAGAAATGGAAACTTGCTGCAATGTGTCTTTAACAATAATTGCAATATTGGAAGTATTTAGGAAACATATATACTACATGTATAAACAGAAATCAGTATTTTCGAACACAATTATGATCAAACATGTTAAAAAGGATGGTATTTTAGGAATGTTCATCCCATTTTTCAGATTGTGTTTCTTGTCAGTGTGACAGATATCGTGAGTTAAGAGAAGAAACATGGAGTCTACCACACATCCCCCTTGGCGACAAAGCGTGCCATTGATCTAACACTTGACATGGGACCAGGGGAACGTTCGTTCGCCATGACAAGGAGCCCCCAGTGCATGTGTGTAAACCATACAATTGGTCTGAGAGACAGGAAATCTCAAACATTACCCACAGTGAAGTGTTCTGGTGCAATCTAAGATCAAAGGTGCTGTACAGCTGCACCAATATCTTCACACCAGACCTATGGGTTTGGTCACATACTGGCACAACTATATTACACTGACTGACTGAGTTTGGTTTTACGCCGCCTTTAGCAATATTTCAGCACCATCATGGCAGTGAACACCAGAAATAGACTTCACACATTGTACCCAAGAGGGGATTTGAGCCCAAGTCTTAGCAGTGATTGAAACAATTTTTCAACTCAACCTTAAAGCCAGGCTGGTGGCCCATAAATGTTACCTGCCCATCTTGAAAGTTGCCTGCCTACCTTTAAGTAACCCTCTTTTTGACTGGTTTTTATTGAACCATGTTTCTACAGATATCCAGTCATAGTGTAGCTTACTAAGCCTGCCAGTTTTAGTGTCCTATTGCTATCTTCACTGGCTGAAGAGGTGTCCATGTATAATTATAAAATATGCTCGTAGCTTTCATTCATCTTTAAATCAAAATATGGCATGAAAATTAAAATGGAACGATTGTCCTGAGAGTGAACTGAAAGTAGGTCAATCTTCAGCCAGACAATCGGGCTGGTGGAGATAATTTCCAGGCAGCTGACTCAAAATTTACCGGCCACGGGCAGTCGGGCAGGCCATTATTTCGATCACTGGGTCTCAGGAGTGACAAGCTAACGCTTTAACCACTTGACTATACCATATCAACAGATCAACCACACACATTAATACAAAGAGTGAAGATCATTTCTGGTGTAACCCGCCGTGATATCACTGGATTATTACAAAAAGCAACATAAAACTGAACTCCATCATTTATGAAGGTAGATAAAAACACAAGTGGACTGGTAACCAAATTAGAAAACATCTTGTAAAGCTGCCTTTCCTCACAGTAAGTGCTTAAGAACGAACAATGTCTAAATTTATCAATGCACTTTCCATTACCGTGGACTGGACAATTATTTGGACTCATGTTTCATTTTCTTATCAGGCACAGACAATCCAGTGATCGAGATCATGAGTTGTTGATGGTTATTCTATCATTTATCATAATGGTTACAATTATTTTTTTGAAAATCTGTATAATTACAAGGGTTGATCGAACTACTAGTTGCCATGTTATTCCTGAGCATAGTCAATATCTTTTTAGACAACCTTTATCTGCTCTAATCGAGTCAGACCACATAAACTTCTAGTCCAGAACAAACCAAGTTGCCTAAGAAACAAAACAAACAGTCAGTGACAGTCAGTGATGACATAGTGGATGAAGTCAAGCAATTCTATTTCTGTGTTTCAAAAGAACAAAGAGAGTCAGAGTGGATCTGCATCAACAGTTTTATCACGTCCTATCACCTCGATGTGGGTGGCTGTAAAGTCTGAAGTCTTGTGGATTTGGACTTTCACTGGTTTGAAGTATTCTAGCTATATCCCAGCTTCTAACAATGTAGCAATGTGAGGAATTTAACTGAAGCCGTTTGTATGGCAAGGTAACTTTCCCAACTGTGTATACAATGAACAAGAGTCCTTGACATAGACTTCATCAAGGTGGAAATTCATAGCTTAAATGATAATTTCTAAAACAATTATAAATATGAGTTCAAAAATATCTGCAAATAAAAAGAACAGACTGATGGTTCCCACTTCTAAGGCAAGTGAGTTTGTTCAAATTTGCCTCTGGCCACCCATCAGGAAATGGGTACCTGGTGGGCTGTCATGTGACGATTAACCTTCTAGTACTTGACACACAGCTTGGGATATTCAGGGTAATAATAATCAGATTCATTGGTTTAAGCATCCTTACTCTGTACTTTGAACAGGATATGAAGCTTCGAAAGGTGAGTTATAAATACTTTTAATTGTTATTATTTCAGCAAGTGCTACCTGTATTCATTGAGGCAAGTTAACCAGATATTTACAGTCCAAGTAACAATAACATACATGGCACCCTCTACAAAGCCTGAAAATCTGAAGCCCACTGGATACCTTCATTATTAGACAAGGTGAGTCACACAAGTGGGCTCATACCAAGCTGCGCACTAAGAATCCTGATTTCCAGTAATACTGGAAGTTGGAGAATGTATTTAGAAATTGAACATTAAGCCTGTGTGCATTATATCAAAGCATAACTCCTACAGATCAAATTTGTCTGCCATTATACGACAAAGTCACGATACAATGTAACAAGAGTCACTTGAATGACATTAGAGAGGGAACAATACAGCAAAATCATACATATAACAATAGACTCGGTCAAGAGATCTTGCTCACGTTAAAAAGTATAACAAAATTTAAAATGATTTAAAATTTTGCAGTGAAGTTTTGGATACAAAATAATATCTATCACAATGCATTGATTTTTTTGTTCAATTTTTTTTTATCCATTTTTTAAAGCAATCTCTACAGATGAAAAATTTTTAATGTCATGCGTCAAGGTAATGTTGATCTAGCATTTGCGAAACTCCAAGGTCTCTGACAAATCCAGAGACTATAAACCAATATAATTATGGTATCAGACAATACGGGATAAGGGCATTTGCACACTTTTCTAAAAGTTTAATCTATTTATATAATTTGAATGAGATCTTTAGAACAGTTCAGAATCCAAAAACAGAACATGGAGTATTTTGTTAACTGGATTATCTGTATATTCTTTGTTCCAAGGTGTGAGACAATGGCCCACCACCACCACCATCACCAATCTTGTATGTGTATCCTCAAGTCTTACAGAAAGTATGTTGGTTGAATTCAGATATTTTTTGGTTTCATCTAGTTGAGGGGATACCACTCGGGGCACCACTTACCGTCTTTCATGTTGTTCTTAACTGTTACACGATATATAACTTGTAATATTGAGGTACTTGTGGGTTTCAGAGTTTGCAGGAAACACTATCCAACCATCAACCCTCATGTCTGTTTATCCTCAACGGTTTCAGAAAATATAACTAATTGTGTTTAGGAGATACCACTCCACTCCAGCCTGTGAAGATCACACCACTCCACTTCAAGGTGTGAAGGAACTACCACTCCAGAACCAGGCATCTTGTCTGTATACCCTCAACTGTTATAGAAAACAAGAGTTTGCCACTAATATGGCAATGTCCCCAGCTGCTAAAGAAGAATGAAATATTTTAACACATTCACTACTTTTTACTTTTTGTCATACACAAGATGCGTAAAATGACTGGTGTCTGTATAACCACCCAATGTAGGCTGTCAGCAAAATTGAGGACATTGGTTGCAATGTTTTATGAGATAGTGCATTGACATTAAGTTCAAAATGCAGACAATGTGTCGTGGTCACATTGAAAATTCAAAGTCACCCAAATCGATTGGTGTCTACGTAATCCCTCAATGTAGGCTGTCACCAAATCTGAAGACATTGGGTACAACACTACATGAGATATCACGTTAACTTGAGTTTGAAAAGTGGTCAAAGAGTTGTGGTGACCTTGAAAATAAGGTCAAGGTCACCCAAATCAATTGGTGTCTGCATAATCCACGAATGCAGGCTGTCACCAAATTCGAAGATATTGGGTAAAACAGGTCATGAGATATCACGCTAACAAGAAACGGGACGTACAGGCACTGCTGAATACATAGTCTCTTGTTCCACGTTGTGACAAGGGACAATAAAACTAGTAGTGTTTAAATAGTTTAGGTTTCAGAATGTATAGGAAACTTTACCCAGCCAACCCATACGTTCATTCACCCACCACTATTTTAGGTAGAATAGCCAGTGGTATTCACATTGGTTTGGTTTCAGGGTCTGAATGAAACACCACCCCACCCTAAGTCTCAAGCATGGGGTCCTACCTGTCCCTCTCAGCGGCCGAAACAGCAGGCTGCGCATGGTACTCCGGAAGTAAGGTGGGGCGGCGCTTACCCAGGTACTCTGCTTCTCGCATCCGGTCTCGAAACTCACGATGTTGTTCAGCCTGAAAACACAAAAATATTCCTGAACATATTGCTTCCATCACCAAACTTTGGCACTTTTTCATTACAAGAATGAAGGAACAACCAAACGTGAGACTAATTAACAGAGTGAGTGAGTGACTGAGTGACAGTGCAGTTTTACACGGCTGTTAGCCATGTTAGAGCAATATCAGCATAAGGGACACCAAGAATGATCTTCAATGGCTGAACCATGGTCTTCAACATGATCAATACAGGCTTTCACTACTACACCACTCCAATGCACCAGATGAATCCATAACGTAATATACATAATGGACATAATCAATTCATGTCATAGTGAAAAAGAAACAAAACACAGAGGTATTATCTCACTGTTCTGATCAAATTATTCATAACAATTTCATATGCATTTATATGTTTCCTTACACCACTAACCGAAGAGGTTTCATTGAAAATCTGAATAATTTACCATGAGATAACCAAAATACAAAATAAATTGCAGTGATGTAATATTGCACATGATAGTGGTGTACTCATCATGGTGGTGCACTCAACATGGTGGTGTACTCAACATGGGTGAAAAGTGAAGGAAACTGAAAAACACTTAAATAAAAGACATCGGAGGTGTACAGAAAGCATGAAGATTGCATGAACACTTCCATTAATTATACCCCTATGGTGGGCTACAGTTCAAGGTGCAGCAAATGCTGAGAGGAAATCCACAAATCCATATGGGGTAATGACACAGAGCAACTTCCTATAGCAAAAATGTCTACACTTTATAGAGGTTTGTCTCAGACCTCAGAATCTTTCATGTTACCCGAGTATCTTTGTCAAGTCAGGTTATCTCTATTCATGAGAAATAACACACAAGTTCCTTCACTTCTTTTGAACCGCATATTCGGCAAAAGTAGAAGCAGGTCTTTATGGTCCATGGCACTTTCAAATTAGAGAACTAAAACTTTACGAACTATTTATATGAAATAGACTTATAATCTGTCCATTTTCACAACTGCATCTACAGGACTCGCAACACTCTGGGCATACTTCAGACTGAAATGTGCCAAAAAGGCTGATCTTGGGGGTTTGCAGGAAGCATTTCTTTAAACATATTAACATTAACAGGTCTTTCACCCAGGTGGAATGTTACTGAGAGTTGTAGGTCATAGCAATAGAAATAAGTGGCCAAAAAATTCATTTTTGACAGAGACTTTTTCATACTAAAACCTCCTCCTGACATTTTGAAAATTTCACCCACATTATGAATTTGAACAAATCTGAAGTAAGCAAAATATAGTAGTGTCCTATTTTATTTTTTCCCTGCAATTGTAAACATGACATTTTCAGCAGACCAAACTTCGGCTTATCTACCATGTCCTCTTCTTTTCCAATATCCATTTGACACAGATCTGTAGAAAGATCACAACTAAATTTAACATTAGACGAAAAAAAACCCATATAATTGAAACATGTAACATATAATTTGCATACGAGGGCATCATTAGCTTCATAAATCTTGCGCATGAAATTTCCCATCTACCAGGCGTCCCTTCAAATGTAGAATACAGTGCTGTGAATGTTGTCATCACATCTTGAGTACAGTACAGGCAGGTTCATAGCATAGGTAATCCATGGTTATACAGCTATGGGCTGACACTGTCAGTAAATATTCCACATGTACTCCAGCAGTGAATATAGTATATACTCCAGTATAATGTGAGTGGGTGACACGTCAGTCAAAATATATTAATATTCATGTGTTATACTCCAGGAGGAAATGTAGTATCAGTATATACACTCCAGCATAATACGAGTGAGTGACATTGTCAGTCAGTGTATACTACTCTTATACTCAAGTGTTATACTCCAGCAGGATATGAAGTGTCAAACAGTATATACTCCAGCATTATATACATGTGTAACACTGTAGTGAAAATTTCAGTTATACTCCAGTACGGAATACAGTGTTAGAGAGTATCAGACAAAGCCATACAGCATGTATTCCTGTGTTATACTCCACCAGCGAATGCACTGTCAGTCTGCATACACTCCAGTATAACAATATTGATAAGTATCCTCTTAGCACTGGGGACACACCACCAGTCAAGAAAAACCTTATGTATACTCCTGTCTTAGACTGCTGCGGTCCAAAACTGTACTACAATCATGGAGTACTATGTCATAAATAAGGTAACAGTGTTATACTCCAGGGAGGTATTCAATGTCACACTGCATTAACTCCAGGTAAGAATCCAATGTCCCATGCATGTATTCCACATAGGGAATGTTGTATTGATATATTCTCTGTGTGGGGAATATGGTATCACGCTGCCATCACCCACTCTTCCCACGTCACTCCAGGGCAAGGCCAACACAGACTGTAGGATTGGTTCAAGTGCCACCAGCAGTAGGAGACTACACAGCAGCTACAGGGTAGGAGGGAGGCAGCAGTCAGGCAGGCAGACAGCAGGCCAGTGTTGTCGTGTCAGTAGCATATGTGGATGGATGCTGGTGGGTGCAGGGACATCACGCTGACTTCTCCCTGTCTAGATGCTTGCTGTCATGTCTTATTACTACAAATGCCTGTTGTGACTCCGTTACAGACTTAATGCATGAGAGGCTTCAGTGCACCAACTCGACCCCAACTTGGAGTAGATGCATGAACATCCTGTAGTATCAGGCACAGATCACAAGCCCAGCATATAAAACACACACCTTCTTCTATCAATCAGCATTGCAAAGTCAACAATTCAGCCAGCAACTCTATCCAATGTGTATATCCACCTTGCATATTCTATGGACTTTATATCAAGGAAAGGTTTCAATAATAGGGGCAATATTTTCCATCTGGTTTCCATTGAGACATAGTTGAGGCTCCCCTATATCATGTGATGGGTGTGCAGCATTTCAATAGCCTTCCTTGGTCATGAAGTTCATATCCCCTTATCACATTCCCCAGATTATCACTAGTATAATGAACAGCATAAGAGTGGCAGTGTGTAGTGTTGGTTGGCAAGCCCGGTCAATAACCTGCGTATACACTGCTGACAGCATACAACAGCTCACAACACAATGTAGTGTTAACATACATGATCAACACATGTATACTGCAACGAATACATTGTGCGGTGAATATGATATGTATCATCAATTTTGGTTAATGAATTTGAATAATTATTCACCAATACAATATTATAGAGAAGTGAATGACACACAGTATGGAACGTCCATGTTAACAATATTAAACAATAACCACTAATGTCATGCCACTCAAATTTGGTTTGTACTAGTTATAGTCAACAGTCAGTAGTAACCATGTGCGGCCTTGGCAAACTAACATGATTTGCGCTACTGCAAGGCCATCCTTAGGCATCTCAGGACATAAGGGTTCAAATAAAATACAGTAAATAAAAAAAAAAAAAAAACAGAAAAAGAAAAAATTGAAATATTCGTTGATATTTGGTTCTGGAGACCAAGTATAACAAACTGAACTCATGAAGGGCAACGGTTTGTTTTACCGAATTTGCGAGTGAATCATAACAGCGTAAGTGTATACACAATAACAACTGACATTAAAGGAGCCCAATTTATACAAACTACATTTGATTGAATGATTGAGACCCTGGACAGTATTTCTGTGATATCCCAGCATTTCAGGTTGATGTAGGAATAGTATTTAAACAAGCAATGAAGGTAATAAATGTTCATCATTTTGGGGGCACAGGTATGGTGATGACAAATCTGTTTCAAATCAGGTGAATCTATCAAATTCTTAAAAACAAATGATCACACATTTTCTGTCAGCTGAAATTTTAAACAGGTTATAAGAAATAAAGCAAATCAGTGTATGGTGCTCATAATCAAATCATCACAACATGGTCCCATTTATGGACCTCTGTCTGACCACCCATAATTCCCAACCGCTTGGAGAGTTTTGTTTGTTGTTTAATGCTGTACTCAGCAATAATCCAGCTATATGGTGGCAGTCTGTAAATGATCGAATCTGGACTAACATACAGTGGATTACCATTTAACAACACAGACAACACACATGGAATAATATCGCTTTCATATTCCCCTGTCATGCATTTCCACAACACTCCCACAGCCATTAGAGAATAACCTACGGGGTATGAGTGATTATTATATCATTTCCGTCTTTCACGTTATCAGTTCCTTTTTAGACATTATCTCATTTCCTTCAAAGATTTGTGTTTTTTGTTTCTTTTGTTTTGGTTTTGTTTTCTTGTTTTGTTTTTTTCATGAAAATTCTGCAAGGTGCGATTGAGGAAGGAATGTCAGTTGCGTGCAGTAACCAGTTAAACGTTTTATTTGCGCTGCCAGCTATGCACACTAGCAGACAACTGTAGACAGGAGTCGAGTTTAAGAAATTTCTACCAACAAAGTTAAAAGTTCGATCTCAGTTAAGATCACAATCTTAAATCTATGCTGTCTTAAGATCATCTTTGAGAAAGTGGATTAGGGAAATTGTATGGTGATTATAAAGTTGATTGTAGGGGCCTAAGATTGATTGTAACTAAGGCTGCTCTATGCAAGTGAGCCCAGAGCTATATCTACATGTGGGCAAGTCCAAATCAAAATGTGCTCTGACTAGCATTACACAACTAACCGTTAACAGTCTGTGCTGTGAGTATACTTGGACCAGTTTATGCAGGGTTTAAGGGTGGACTGGGTATCTACAAACATCCCAACTTTTTAAACATATGTATGGTGTTCATTAGGGCAGATGTGCAGCCTCATATGGACCTGTTTCATCCCTCACCAAAGATGTCATGCTCCCTGGCCTATCAATCACCTCCTGTCGCTCTAAGCTTAATTTGTTTACAAATATATATTTTGTCAGTCAATGTTTGTGAAGAGTTAAAGCATGTCAAAGAACAATCCATAACATGAACTACAATCCAGGACTAAAGCACACTCCACTCCATATTACCAGTATTCATGTAATATGCATTTAGTATTCATTTCAAATACCATTTCAGGACATCATTTCAGAAATTTTAATAAAATTCATTTTTCATTTTCCAGTTATTTATCTTTCTCTCCCTTTGATACCACACCTTCCAATTAATATGAGTGCAGTTATTGCATTGACAACACTCCCTGCTGACAGGTGGCAGGTGCTTGGTTAAGCCAAGAACAGATGTTAACTGGCGCGGATATATGGCAGAGACCTGCAAATGCAAGTGCATGCAAGTGCACTATACTGCCCCCAGCACATTTATCTGCTTCAGTGTGTCCTGATTGGCAGAACTCTCTGAACAGGTCCATTAAACTTAGACAGTCAGAGAGACTTTACTTTCTTCCACCACACAGAGACACCCTGTTTATACATACATTTCTTTTTCAACCTTGAAAGTTCAGCTAATGGAACTGGCAATTATCATCCACTTTGATAATATATAATAAATGAATAGTGAAAATATCCAAGTATGAGGCAGTGATTTTAGAGTAGTATCAAATTCGAAACACCAGCATAATGAAGATAAGAAATTGAACCACAAAACCATATCTGCCTGACATTTAGGTATGGAATTAAAGAATGACAATAACAAGAAGATAAAAAATGATGACATTAAGGCCAGACAAAGCACAACATAATGATTGATTGTCTATTGTTCAACACTGCACTCAGCAATGTTCCAGCCAATGGTATGGGATCAAGCCTGGACCAGGCCATCCAGCAAATGACATCATGAGCACTGATTTATGAAACTGGGATATAATGACATATACTATCAAACAAGTCCACAAGTATAACCACTGGACAGCATCTGTTGAACACTACAACAATCTTGGGTTGGCAAGACCAGCTTAGAAGTTAAGACATTAAGAGAAAAGGCACTGCACTAAGACATGACATGAACATGCCATTAACCCATGACATTAATGCGTCCCCAAATATGTGGCAACCAAATATCCGAACCAGTGCACATTTCAGATGGTTAATTTTTTATTTAACACAATAGAAATCCCACACTATAGTAATCCCATGGCAGTAAAAACACATTCATCGAAGTAGCAAGCCTTGTAAGTCACCTAACAATTGGCGGATAACAATTTGGAGGAGGGGCATGTACTCAGTCCCCTAGCCGAGTGCTAATATTTTACCTCTTTTAATTATTGATGAGTAAGGTTCTCTGAAGCTGCGTGCCCTGAAGCAAAGTGCAGGTTGCAGTCAACAAGTACGCACCCACCCAATTTCTTGCCCTCTGCTTCTATTAATGACCTCTTCTATTCAATCATTCCTTATTAATGTAATTAGCAGGATGAAAATGTGTTCTTTTTCTGAGATGGTTTGGATGATCTATGTGGTTTTGATACACTTCTACTCTTAACTCAATTACTTTATTTTATATCAAACACTGCTTTCATCAACTAATGGATAAATTTCATTACTGATCAAAAAGATGTTTACACCTTACAACTTTTTATTAGCTGACAGTGACACAAATGTCTTCAATAGAAGTGAGAGCTCATAAAGTAAACCAGTACAGATACAGGCATGAATATTTTTCTTTTCTTTCCTTAAATGGAACAAGACGACTAAGTCATCATTATCCCTCGCTATGGCAAAATACTCTTCATGAATATGTCCACTAGTTGGATGATGATGTCAAATGTTTTGACAAAGTGGAAAATATTTTATTCAGAAATCCAAAACTACCAAAAGGCACCAGTACACCACCAGACCAATCGATGCGCCAAGTTTGGTGAAGAATTATTGAAAGGTTTTACAGTTCTGCTCTGGAAGCGAACACTACAGAAATATATTTTATTCAGAAATCCAAAAGTACCAAAAGGCACCTGTACTCTACAAGATCTATCTTGGTGCAAAGTTTGGTGAAGAAATAATGTACAGTTTTGAAATTCTGGTCTGGAAAAGAACACACCCAGTACCCCACTAGACCAATCTATGTGCCAAGTTTGGTTTAGAAATTAAGTGAACGCTCTTAAAAGTTCTCCTCCGGAATAAAGTACCACCTTCAATTTCAGTCTAAGTTCAAATAGTTGCCATGGAAACACAAAAAACTATTTCATTAAGAATTCCAAAACTACCGAAAGGCACCAATACACAACCATCTATGTGTTCAGTTTTGTGAAGAAATATTGAACATTTTGAAAGTTATGATCCAGAAAAGACAAAATTTGCATGGACGGACAGATCCAGGGACAGAGTCCATTTAGATACCCCCTGCAAAATGCACTGCGGCATTTTCATAAGTGTACGTCGGGGCTTTCTGTGTCCTACAGGTTTTACATAATTTGCCTGTTCATGGTATAAACAGGAGTGATTAGGTATGGTTTTACACCATTTTTAACAATATTCCAGCATACAACACCAGAAATGAGCTTCACATATTATACCCATGTGGGGATTCAAACCCAGGTTTGTGGCATGATTATCAAACGATTTAACCACTGGGTTACCCCACCACTCCATAACAGGAGGTGAAGTAACAGGTACCAGTAAAAACTACACATACCGCAAATGATGAATCTGTATTGAATTTATCTCACTGTCATGCTTCAATCTGTCATTGCAATGAATTAAAACAAGATGCAATATGATAGATAAGGACAATTTGGAGCTCAGCTTGACCCCAATGGGCACATACTTGAGGCAGAATATGAAGGAAGAACAAGCACACTATTTTCTGTGTGGTTGATATACAGAACTTAATTGTCCTTCTCAGAGTATATAGGATATCATTGTGATGACACAAACCAAACATATCTGAACATTCTGATGCAGGGGGAGGATAATTCTTTTGGGCATATTGTAAGGGCATGTATAACTATAGTAAATATTGAGGTAATGAAATCCACAGAATTCTAGGGAACCAAAGACAGTTCTGTCCCTTTAAATGCTACCATTTGCTGCTTTCTGATAAAACAAATTTATATTTTATCAAATGCCAACTCACTTCAGACAAGAGACATTTTGGTCAAGACAATCCAATAACTGACATCAAATGGATCATTTTATGTAACTGTGACTTGTTGAGACACATCAACCATAGTGAGTGCAAGCATCAAATCCTGGTGATTGCACTTTACAAGCATGGGCTGTGCTGAAGATTAACGACAATTTATGAGCCTGCTAACCAACATGTTTTCTAACCTGTCCTCAATGAAACTGAATTTCTAAACAAAGAAAGTTCACTGTGTCCATGTCTTTTGTACGAAGTCAAGTCCCATCAATAAACACCTCATGCAAGAGAGACTCCAGATGGAGCTAAAAGTCAACAACAATGATAAACAATCACATCCCTTAATATTTGATGACATTTTGTCTGTAGACATGGAGAGCTTACTGTTGCAGGCTGCGCATCACCAAGCATGAAAAGTTGTCGCAACACTAACATGCTCCTATACAAGTTCAGTGCATATCACTCATGTTATTTATTCACGAGATTCTATGTCAACTGATGTCAAGAGCTCAATTAAACTTGTCCCCAAACATCGCTTGTTTTAACTTGTTCTCAAAATGGCGAGTATCTTCTATAGAAAGATTCTGCTATGGTTGCAAATCAATATTTGTGTTGCCAGGTAAATCACTAGTTGATAGTATGAGCTCTGACCCACATTGCAGGGCATAGTGACATGCAATGAAGGAGGTCACACATTGTACCATATGATCCTCATCTGAATCAATTTAACACTGATTTTGACAAGATACTGCATGTTATGAGTGAGTGAGTGAATTAAGTTTGACGCCGCTTTTAGCAATATTCCAGCAATATCATGGCAGGGGACACCAGAAAATGGGCTTCACACATTGTACCCATGTGGGGAATCGAACCCGGGTCTTCGGCGTGACGAGCGAACGCCTTAACCACTTCGCTACCCAACCGCCCCTGCATGTTTTGAGATATAGTTCAATAAACTAGAAGTGCAAATATTTTCAATGCAATCGAAAAGATAAGAAATTGACACCCACATCCTGTGATAATTATGTTTGTGTTTCAAACATTCCATAACATTCCAGAGATATCAAGTCATCCTGTAAATGCTGGAACCTGAATGTCAAAAAAATCCTGTGATTGATTATGGTGATGCACAGCACACTCAACACACTTATTCACACTAAATACTTCCTGGCACAAAATGCACTCATTGTCACAGTGCGCTCCCTTTACTCAATGTCATACAGTGTCACCTCCTTACAGAATCACTCACAGTACTTTCTCCTCTCTTAGTGGCACACTGCTTTCAATGCACTCATCGCAGCACCCTCAACTTACTAAATGACACAAAGTGCTCTGCCCTTACTCAATGACACACAATGTACTCTATATACTCATTTTTTGTCACACAATGCTCTCCCTATACTGAATGACACAGTACACTCCTGACTCAGTGACACAGTGTGCTCCTGACACGGTGACACATGGTACTCTCCCCTTACTCAATGACACAGTGTGCTCCAGACAAGCAATGCACACTATACACCTTTTTGTCACACAGTACACTCCCCTAACTCAATGACACAGAGCACTCCTGACCCAGTGACTCACAGTACACTTCCCAAACTAAATGGAACTTCCCTAACTGACTCGGTGACACATGGTACACTCCCCTCAATCAATGACACAGTTCAGTCCTGACTTGGTGACACACAGTACTCTCCCTTTACTCAATGATACAGTGTGCTCCTGACAAGCAATGCAGTCTATACCCTCCATACACTTTTTTCTCACAGTGCACTGTGACTTGGTGATGCACAGTACACTCCTCAATGGCACAGTGCACTCCTGACTCGGTGACACACAGTACACCCCCTGACAAACAGAACACAAACTCAGGACTACAGTCAACAGCTGTTGTTATCACTAATATCTATGTTTCAGCACTGCACTTTCAGACATAAATGGTTCGGTGTTCAACCAACTGTTCAGGAAAAGATAGAGACACATATGGTAATTACCTTCAAAACACTACTCAAGTACAACAAAATAAAAATGACTGCACTCGCACAGCGACACAAATGTAAATATGTTTGAATGGGAGTTTTTGCATGCATGCAAGAGTTTAAACTTGTCAAAACTGTCTGGTTCTTTAGTGCTAGTCCAACTGTTTTCTTCTGTGGTGCAAGTCCAACTATCCAGTTCTTTGGTGCTAGTACAACAATCACGTTCTTTGGAGCTAGTCCAACTGTTTGTTCTTTGGTGCTAGTCCAACGGTTTGTTCTTTGGTGATACTCCAACTGTCAGGTTCTTTGGTTCAAGTCCACCTACCAGGGTTTTTTTTTTTATGATACTTCAACAATCTGGTTCTTTGGTGCTAGTCCAAATTTCTAGTTCTTTTGTGCTAGACCACCAATCTGGTTCTTTGGTGCTAGTCCTACTGTCTGGTTCTTTGGTGCTAGTCCAACTGTCTGATTCTTTGGTGCTAGTCCAACTATTCAGTTCTTTGGTGATAGTCAAGGTATCTGGTTCTTCAGTGCTAAAAAACATTCCATGCCATCACTTAATGTGAATAACCGAAAAAGATTCAGTACCCTGACACTTTAAGTGGAATTGGAATGACATTGGTAAGGGTAAAAACTGTCATTATTCTGGACAGATACAGTATCCCCTTGACTACAGAGCCACCCCTGGATAAGTGGGTGGATAAAACAGAAGGTGGATGAATATATGTGAATATGTGTGGAAGGATGAGTGAGGGGGTGGCCTGGAAGATGAGTGAGGGGGGTTGGTGGGAGAATGAGTGAGAGGGTGGGTGGTAGGATGAGTGAGGGGGTGGGCTGGAGGATGAGTGAGGGGTTTGGTGGGAGAATGAGTGAGAGGGTGGGTGGGAAAAAGAGTGAGGGGTTTGGTGGGAGAATGAGTGAGGGGGTGGGTGGGAGAATGAGTGAGGGGGTTGGTGGGAGGATGAGTGAGGGGGTAGGTGGGAGGATGAGTGAGGGGGTGGGCTGGAGGATGAGTTAGGTTATGTGTGAGAGGACTTAGGAAATACTGAGCGAGATAGTGTGTGGATGGCTGAGGGATGACAGGATGACAAAATGCTTCAAAAATGTCTCACATCACTGTACAAAGCCTTTTGAAAAAAAAAATCCATATAAGTGGCACCAAAGTTTACCTTCCACATAATCCCGAGGACAACTTGGTGCATACTCCTCAACCTGTGTAAACTTGACTGCCACATGGGGCTCTACTCAGCGCATGTCTTGCAGGTGCTCCCTGGCAAGGGAGGCCTAGCTGAAGGAGAGAGTCTCCAGGAACTAATCCAGCTTATCAGTCCCCTCTCTTGACATATCTCCACAATCATACCACCCTAATCTCACTCGTAACTCCAGTAGATCCCATAAACCTTTTACCAAATCTGCATCAAATATTCTGTTGAGTTTTGTATGGATACTGAAAGGCTATCCTCCATATGATCCTTGTCTTAGCCTGTGACTGGTAAAAAGCGTGTTCTAGTATATGTCATTATCGTCATCTGGGTATAAGCACAGATGAGTCATACTTTTTTGCATAAAAGCACTGAAAATTGGCTGTGACTTTTGCTTACAACATGATGGATATGTACAAGTCATGTTAAAGAATTACCCTTTAAATGTATTCCACAGATCCTTACAACATAAATTAATCAATGTATAACAGTATAAGGTAAATGTTTAAATTATGGCTGACTTAAGTCATATATGTATAATATGTGCATTACATAAATGATATATTCATACACAGTCATGATCACTAGCTTAGGTTTGAAGTCCATAAATAACAGTTCAGTCAATTTCAATAAATACTTCGTAAGACTAAAATATCACAAACATGATGCTTGGTGATTAAGTCAACCTAAAAGGCTAAAGAGTTTCAGTGACAGGCAACACATGATGTGTGCAAGGATGCAAGACAACACTGTCCATGCCAGAAAATATTCCCATATATGCCATGTTTTAAATCATGATATCACACCATGTGCATGATGTGCTGCAGGGGAAGCACCATTAAGTGGCACATAGCAGTCATTTATGTAATCTATTTCTGAAGGCAAATCTGTCTGCATCAGATCATGGTTTAATTGTCACTTCAGAGCATATATACCCACCATTAAGTGCCTTGTTTGCTATGTGTGGGAGGGAATGGCCTACACATCTTGGATTTGATGGATTTTTACTATCTGCTATTGTGATGTTGCATTCGTTACACTAGTCCCTCATAGAAGTGGATTCACTGCACACCATCATCACTGGAATCCATCAAACTCACGGCCATGGTGCTTACATCATCACCTTGAACAACCTGTATCCTAAATGTCTGTGGAATCTATCAAGCATGTTATCTAGCACGCCATCATCCATCCTGTTGCATGTGATCCACCCATTATGTGATTTAAAGTCTCAAAATCCACCCTATTGCATGTTATGCACCCAATATGTGATTTAGAACCTCAAAATCCACCTTGTTGCATGTGATCCACCCAATGTATGATTTTAAACCTCAAAATCCATCCTGTTGCATGTGGTCCACCCAATATGTGATATAGAACCCCATCCACCACCCAGTTGCTGGGTCATCCCCCAATAACGTACACATCATGTAATCTAGCACCCCCTGGGCATATACCCAAACAAGGCCCCACCCCGTGCCTGCCTCTACCAGGAACCATATACTGATGTATTTTACACATCCCCAACAAAGAAAACAGGAGTGAGGCATGTGATTAGACAAGGAGCGTAATTCTGTTCCTAGCTGCTAAACCCCAACTCTTGCACTTGAACCACCTTCTCTCAAGCACATCAGAAGCCACACTGACCTTCACCTTGTAAGCCAGGTTTTCAGGGGTTACAGACTTCAAAGATCAAAAACTAGGATGATAATTTCTCAATATCTCTTCTCTGTCCAAGCTGGACTGACAGGTGTGTAAACTGTTGCAGGGTTTCAGAGTACTGCTATTTTCGATGAAGGAATAATGTAAAACCTGGTATATTCTCCTACAACTCATACTGACAATACCAGCATATCCTACACTTGACCACAACTATACCAGCATATCCTACAAGCCATCATACCCCACACTTTATTATTAAAACAATCATATCCTTTACCCCATCATATCAAACGCTGGCAATGAATTATCAAATACCTTACCATCACAAGACCAACATATTTCACAGATACATCCTATCATGTTGGATGCATCATCATAACAATATCCTTCACCTCTTCATGATAAATACTTTCATATCCTTCACATCATCGTGATAATACCATCATATCCTTCACATTTACTACCCCGTGAATCCAAATGTAACATGAACATAGGCTTTGAGAATTCATCCACATATGTGCTGTGAAATCAGGAAAGGACAATATGATGACATGACTGGCATGATCACAACTTTCTCTATGGTCCCAGACTGAGAGTACACAAGTGTACAACCCATCCTGAAAGCACTGCTATCTGATCAAGGCATGCCCTCTACCGCCCCACCAGACTCTCTCGGTTTGGCTGATCTGGCAGTGATAAAGACCTATGCTTGGTTCTTGGGTTAAATAAGTAAAATGCTGCACATGTTTGTTATCATACAGGCAATAAAAGAGCAGCATTATAGGCCACATGCTCCTAAATCTGCAGGCAAACACCACCAGATGCTAAATGGGCGAGGTCCATTTCCAACACAAACTTCACTACAGGCGACTTGAAATGTAAACTGTTCAAAATTATATCATGGAGTAAATGTTAGTTTAATCTTTACTTTTCCACTCCTAAATAATGATTGTTTTGGAGGTCAACTTAAAAACAAGCACGTGAATCATAATAGCTACAATTGGCTCATGAGTACAAACTTGCAAACATAACTTCCTCCAGAAGCAAAATGAGAAACGTTTCAAATCCCTGCTGCTTAACTGTATCGGTGAACTGGATGTATCTAAAACAGGAAATAGGTATATTCTGATCTATTTCACCGATATTCTCCAGTTGCCATGAGTTACAAACAAGCAGAGATTAGATTTCTTGTCTTGAGAAAACAGTCAAAGAACTATTATCCTTGTTCATTTTGGTGTACAGAACTTTCCACACAGGAACTTTGGCTACAAGAAACTTTCCCCACAAGGAAAACTTTCCCCATACGAACTTTGTCCACAAGAGCTTTCACCACTGAACTTTTCCCCATAGGTACACAGGAACTTTCTCCATAGGATCTTTTCCCACAGGAACTTTGCCCACAGGACCTTTTCCCCATATGAACTTTTCCCACAGGATCTTTTCCCCATAGCTACACAGGAACTTTGCCCACAGGATCTTTTCCCCACAGGAACACAGTAACTTTGCTCACAGGATTTTTCCCCATGGGAGCACAGGAGCTTTAATTCTCAACAGGAACTTTGCCCACAGGATCATTTCCCCATACGTACACAGGAACTGTGCCTACAAGGAACTTTGCCCACAGAACTTTTCCCCATAGGTACACAGGAACTTTGCCCACAAGGAACTTTCCCCACAGGCACACAGGAACTTTGCCTACAGGAGCTTTCTCCACAGGAACTTTCCCCCATACATACACAGGAACTTTGCACACAACATTTTCTGCAAGAGAGAACTAGCATAAAATATGGAATATGTACACTGACAGTCAAAACAAGAACAGCACTTTGCTATTCATTCTAATATACTGAGAAACTGGTGAAAACACATAACCGAGTCTGATATGAATAAGAATAAAACAAGGCATGAGATGAAATCAAATGTTATTATTTTTTTTTAAAAAGCCCATGGAAAACAACCTTCAGTACACTGAAGAAGAAATGCAATGGTGTCAAAGGGACAAGTACTGTGTCTTTCAAACTAAGGTACCCACATATCAACAGTTAGTATCTGGCCTCTATCAGCCCTGGTACAACCATGGATACGCTGAGGCATAGAGTCACAGAGATGAGTGATAAAACGCCATAGGAACAGTTCCTCCATTCTTGATGCAAGACCAAAGTCAAATCTGCAATGGTGGCTGGTGGTACTGGACACTCGCCTTCCCAGTTTGTCCCAGAGGTGCTCAATGGGATTTAAGTCTGGTGAATATGTGGGCCAGTCCATCACATTGATCCCAACTTGTTGAATGACGGCTTGTGTCACTCTTGGGACATGGAGACGAGCATTGTCATGCTGGAAAATCAACTGATGTTGATGTCGTTGGTGATGGCACAGCAAAGGAATGACTTCAGCCCATAGAATTTCATCCACATAGCACTGTGCTGTGAGATTGCCCTGGATAACATGAAGATCACTCTGGAAACCTGCGTTTACTGCTCCCCAAACCATCATACTGCCACCATCAAATTGATCTCACTGTCTCACACATGCATTGGCGTAACATTCACCATGTCACTGATAAACCTGTTCTCTTCCATCAACAAAGGAAACACAGTACCTTGACATGTCGGAGAACACAATTCTACAGAATGACGCCTCATGCAATGCACGTGCATTTCCTTTTTCACAATCACATTGCATTATCAACATAATGAGGAGAAGTTGTGTTTTAGCAACTATGCCTGTTTCTGACAACATGGAGTGGATTTGAACTCAGACAATACGACAAAAACTAGTCTTTCTTTAAGCACTTCAAACGTTAGCTACCTCATTTTCTTTTGGTATATTAAGAAAATTAACAGCCTAAAAAAGTCCTCTTCAGTATACATTAAACCATTGCTGATATTCAGTACACACCTCATTGTTTCAGTTCAGTCTAATAGTGACTCCAATTATACTTTTTGAAGTATAATAGTCGCTATCCTCATCCTATCTCATTGGCACTGAGACTACAAAACACTCATCCCATCTGTGACATCTTCACTATGCAGAAATGGTAGAGCATCTAACATCCCACAAAAGATATTGATGTCTTTGTCAGCTGAAATGCAACTGATGTTTGATCTCTTTTAAAACAACATATTCATGAGCAGGCTATTAAGGTGGGTGAGTAGTAAAGTAAGTGTTTATTGTAATTAGAAACAGAGATACAAACAAGCAAAGAAGGCTTGGTGAAGTGCAATTAATGTTTGAACACATCCTGAGGCAAGTATTAAGATTGGCGAATATTAAAATTTAGATTGTGAGCAAAGTTCCTCCCCTGTAAAAATTGTTGTGGACAAAGTACCTGGATTCGTTCATTTTACATGCAAAAAGTCTTAAGTAAAATTGTTTTTCTGTATATGACTAAAAATATTCTCAATGATGTAACAACCAATAAATGCCACTGTCACTCGCTCTCTCTTCTTGAATTGATTCTGGGAAGTCAAAACAAAAACTGCTGAAAACGACTTCCCTTCTAACAAAAACCCATGATTACTTTCAAACTACACCTTCCACAGAAGAATTCTAAACCTATTTTGATCGTTTTTAATCTTGTTATCAGGAGATTTTATTGAAATTACTGCTGACATCTGGACTACAGAGCCCATGTAATGTCTTCTAAAACCCAACAATGGCCTTGCATAGTTAAGTGACAGCATTGCCTCACACTGGTGACAGTTTTCACATACTGTTTTGCTCAATAAGAAAAAACTTGTTAAACACCTGGAGCGTGGGTTACACAAACCTATCACAATGGGTAAGTGTCAAGGGTAGGTAATTACCAAGGAACTGGTACATACACAGAGGTCTTGTTCAGGCAGGTTCACAATGACATAGCAACGTAAGTGCCATGCCCTTTGGTAAATACCAGGGAAAATAAACACAGTGAACAACCTGCCTCTATCACCTATCCAAATGTCAGCCAGCACAAGGAGGTGCACAATCATGGTGACATTAAACTGATGCATGCGGAGCGGATACAAGCCAGGCTTGGTACAACCTGTCATGATGGCTGCACCGTGGGCTCGATGTGCAGATGGATCCTGTATGGCACTGCATGGGGGGCGCTCTGCTAATATCAAAGACTACAGATTCAATATAGCCCGGTCATGGGGTATAAGACTCACAAAGGAAATGCCACAGATTTCTTTCCATTTTCTTCATCAGCTAACTTGAATAAATCATCTGTAACAAATACTGACGGCACCTAGGTGAAAAAATGCTTGCATGATGAAAAGATTGGATTGGATGAAAAGACCCACATAATTTTTCATAAAATTTAGTGGAAGTTAAGTATTTACTTGCCATTGTACCCCACGCTAAACATCAAACATCAAATGATCCTGCAAATGTATGATCTAAACAGCACTGTAAACACCGTTGGCATGTAACCTTTTGATTATTTGGTCTTATGGTTGTAAGTGCAGCTTAGAGATATAGAGCCTTGGTTAGTGCTATCATGCAGAGATTGTACTACCACTTCAAACAGTTGTTGGTTTCAGTAACAAGACTGGTCACACCTGTAATGTGGGGGACTGGGAGGTGTGTGAGACATTCTCAGTGACAGTCTGAACCATGGTCATTATTATCAATCCAACAATCTGATTCAAGCAGAAACTGAAACTATGGTGACCTAGACTTGCAAGGGCTGCATTGGGTACATTTGTTCCTGGGTCAGTATGACAAATCACCAACTATTGGAAATGACTATACTTAAGAGAGTTGTTCCCCTTGCTCAAGATGTCTTGTACAGGTTCTACAACCCTAACTTTTGTCACCAGGTCCAAGCACCTGCCAACATTACTATCAACAATGTATCTTAGCATTAACACCAATACTCCCAGTGATCTATTTCACTTACTTGTTGCATTTCAATAAAGCTAAATCAGTTACCAAAACACTGCAAAACTATTTTCAAAGATATTTCTGTGTATTTTCTTCTTAAAATCCCAATCCATCTATCAACCAAGTCTGTTCGATCCACAGACTGGCAGACTGATGAAATATACATACTTTTTGAGGGCCTTTACATCTTACCAACCCTTGTGTCCACTTTTATATACTTAAGGCACTGTCAAACACCAGCGAACATTAAAACAAAACCAATCAAATGTTAGAAGTCCTAAATGTCTGTAAATCTGAACCAGTTTTCAAAGTTTCAATTTACTTCAAAATGAAACTGAAGAAATCTAACAGTAAATGTAAATATTGTTGTCTCATTCAAGAAGGACCAGTTTTACAGGGGCATTTCTCTGGAAAAGAGTTAAGATATATAATGATATTTGCTTCATTTTCGCTTCTGTTTCACAGTCACAAAAACAAGAAGGTTCAAGAACAGTGAGACAGACAAGCAGGGACAGAATATGTATGATAAAAATACATTGTACCAAAATATTGAGTTTTCCAAAATCGTGCATATTTTCATCTTATAATCTTATAAATTCTTTAATCAACTACTGACACTTGTGACTTTAAAAAGGTGAAATTATTCATGAAAAGTTTATTGTATATGTGTGTATTTTTCATACATTATGATCACACCAACATCCATGAAAATGGCACATGACTACAAAACTGGGGCCATATACCCCTGTAATACATAACATAGTGGTATGTATCACTGATATTGCAAAAATGATATCTGTCATTGTCAATTTCTTGTAAAGGATCACAGGCCTAGTGCTTAAAACATTTGCTTCATAAAGACCCAGGTTTCATTACCCCCACGTGACAATGCTTGAAAAGTGGCATGAAGCCTAGACTAACTCCAAAATGAACACATTTCACAGAAACAAATGTCATGTTTAAAACAATAAAACCAAATGAAAAAGAGCCATGAGACTTTCTTCATTGTCAGAAACTGTGGAAATCTTGACTTGACAAATTTTGACTTGCATGTGCTTTCTTTGATACATTTTCAAGGTCTGTATCACAGCCATACTCACTCACTCACAGAAATGTGTGCCCATAAATAGCAAGGATCATAACAAACAGTTCAACATCAATAAAATAAACAGGTTTGTTTTCGATCTTTTTCCATTCACAATAATAAATATTATCCAGGTCGCAATGTGCCCATTTCCTCCCCGGGTCTGATTCTATCTGGCCGCCAGTGGAACACAGATCAGCCCTTCCTTGGTATGTTGTCTATTCCTGTGTCACCTGTAACTGTTAATGGAGACAAAACAGCAGCCTTGAACTATGTGTAATGGTGTTGGGTGTCAATTAGCGCTACTTTCTTGTACATAGGATCACTAACGATGACAGGTCGCTGGAAATAGACAATTTTCCCCTGGCCACTGAATACAGATACCAAATAATTCCTGGCAGAACAGCAAACGGAGGATGCCATTAATTCATAAATATCTGCAATACACAAAGGTCCTTGAGGAGATGAACTGCCAGCTGTCAGACAGATTACCTTGGCCACCATTGTTAACACAAACCAACAATTTATGTTAAAATATTATTTTCAAAGACATACAGAATATTTGACATATATTATCTGCAGGCATCCTATCTTGATGAAATCTCTGAAACCTCAAAGAATTTTGTTATTGGTTAACTCAGCAACGATCATGTCTGATTCTGACAATGGAGACATGATACTGAGTGACAAAGAGGAGGAGGGTTTAGGTACTATCACAAGCAGTCAACCAAATCACCAAGCCTGACCTTCCAGTCTGTTATATTCCTGTGTGGGGATTTAATCAAGTAACCCTACTTGCTGAAGCCAACCAAAAAGATCCAGCTTAGGACTCGTCTGCAACAACCCATGCTTCTCGTAAGAGGCAACTAACGGCATTCTGTGGTCAGATTTGATGACTTGTCTGACACATGTCATCGTATCCCAATTGCATACATCAATGCTCATGTTACTGATCACTGGATTCTCTGATACAGACTCCATTATCTACAGACTGCCACCATATAACTGGAATATTGCTGAGTATGACATTAAACAATACTGGTGTCTGGATAATCACCCAATGTAGGTATTCGACAAAAGTGAGGACACAGGTTGCAATGTTTTATGGAATACTGTGTTAACTTAAGTTCGAAAAGTGGACAAAGTGTTGTGAAAATAAGATCAACATGAACAAGGTCACCTGAATTGACTGGTGTCTGTGCATTCCCCCAATGTAGTCTGTCACCGAATTTGAAGACATTGGGTACTACAGTTCATGTATATCGTTATATCGTTAACATGAGTTTGAAGAGTGATCAAAGAGTCATGGTGACCTTGAAAATAAGGTCAAGATCACCTGAATCGACTGGTGTCTGCGTAAGCCCCCAATGTAGGCTGTCACCGCATTTGAAGACTTTGGGTGCAACAGTTCATGAGATATCGCACTAACAAGAAACAGGATGTAAGCACATACAGACGGAGCCCAATACATAGTCCCCCATTGCGTGATGCGATGGGGCACAACAAACCAGTCAACCAATGTTATGCATTTAACAAGCTCACTGCTACTACTACTGCTATTATTCTATTGTTCCATGGATACTTTCAATAAACTTAGAATATTGGACATTCTATCTTTAACTTATGAAAAAGCTTAACAAGAAAACAATATCACTGATTCAGTCTGTGTTCCAGTTATCCTAACAACTCTTCACAGCACCTGACACATTAACAAACACGAGCATCCCATTCTTAAACCACATCATCTAAGGCAATTAAATATCACAGTAGTTTCAAATTTTTAATTCATTTCAAAACCAATTCAATTTCATCACAGCTGCCTGAAAGTAATCAATAAAAAGTAACACTGCTCCAGCATTGCCTTTTCAATGCTTGTTAACTTCTTTTAAGTCTTATCAAGTGTTAAGAGAGTTTTTATCCTGGAAGCCTGTGTTATTTCAAGATACAATCAGAGTACAACACTTTATTACTTTAGCAACAGACTAGTGAAGGCACAGGGCTTCCCGACTCCTTGGTTTACCTGCTGCCTGTTGTCAAAGGCTGAGCTTAAAGAGCACACTGATGGATAGCTCTCTCGACTGCCTTCATCCCAGTCTTATTATTGTAATCACCCACCAGCTGATCACAAGATGGTATTTTTTACAATGCATATTTACGGTAGGTCAAAGCGGATGAAAATTAATCAGGAAGATGAAGTATTACCAAGCCAGACAAGCTTTGATACAGAAATGATACAGCCTTTCTCTTGTTATATTGATTTCATGAACCAATAGTGAAATCCAAGGGAAGCCAATTAATCTGGTAGAAATACACTGTGAGATTTAAACAGTTGTTGGTTAATTGGATGTCACTGACCTTGTGATATAAGGGTTATCAAAGAATGTTAGAACATCACTGATAAAATAGGTGCTTGTTCATATATCACAAGATCAGTAAAGAATGTGGGTGTCTTGGCTCATCATAGAAAGTGTAGGTCCTTGCTGATGAAGTAGATGCTTGTTACTGTCAACTGAACACTGAAGATGGATTCTTGGGTCATCATGCAAAGTGTAGGCCATCAGTGATGAAACAGGTGCTTGTTACAGACACTAGTAATAGAAATTGGCTCAAGTCCTGAATAGAAACTTGACATTTTGAGAGATTTGCTATTATAAAGACTAATGAACTAAAAATGTCAGCTTCTGTTGCTGTGTTGCATGAAAACTGAAGAATCTGCATGGACTGGGGCACTGTGCCATCACTGACAAATCAGGTGCTTGTTTCTTTCACATGAACTGAGAAGAAAGATAGGACTTTAGGTCATCAAAGAGAGGCTCATCACCAACAAAACATGTGCCTGTCTCTCTCACATGGACAGAGAAGAAAGATGGCATCTTGGGTCATCAAAGTGTAGGTCAAGACTGACAAAACAGGTGCTTGTTTCTCTCACATGAACACTGACAAAAGATATGGCACATCTATCATCATGGAAAATGTGGGTCATCACTGATGAAGCAAGTGCTTTTTTCTCTCACATCAACAGTGACGAAAGATGGCACATTAGGTCAAGTTACAAATGAGTGAAAATTCTCTAATTTTCTATTTAATAAAAAGAAAGACTATGGAGTCTATGTGCCTGCAAAGATCCTCTTGAAGGCAAGTACAGACTCAAGGTCCCAGATACATTCCATAACTACAGGGCAGTCTCAGAGCCAACAGTATTCTTGTGTTATATTTAACCATCCGCTCTCTGCAAAATCTGTACCTAAGCAACTCAAAATGAATTGTGTAACAGTGATCTATTTTCTGTATTTTGTACAGACATGAGGCTTATCTGGAGCTCCGCACATGACAGATGGAATTTCCTGCCCCGGAGATGGTTTGTAACATCTCACAAGCATACAACAGGAAATGGCTAATGTCAGGGAAGATGTAGTACAAATTGATTCTTTTTTATAAAACTAGATGAATGAGGAAATTCTTGTGATTACACCGCCCCCTCAGAACTTTCAAGATGTCACATGCCAAGTCCCTGCTTCAAGAAAGCATGAAACAAAGATTGTTTCATGTATGAAAAAAATTGGACCAGAGTACATCAAGATTCTCATAAACATTCAGAGCTTGTGAAATTTTGGTGCACAGCAGCAAGATATTGAGTGAAAATTGGTATAAAATTTAAGTTTCAATTTTGCAGTTTCAGTTTGCACCAGTGCCAATTCCAAAGTGCTCGAATTGAGCCCTGTTACACCTAGAATGGGAATAAGTCAATGAGTGAGTTTGGTTTTTTCACTGCTTTAAGCAATATTCCATCAATATCATGGAAGAGTACACCAGAAATTGGTTTCGAACATTGCATTCTTTGTGTGGAATCAAACTCAGGTCTTTGGCATGACAAGATAACACTTTAAACACTTTGCTACCCACTGTGACCTAGAACAGAATAAGTAAAGGCAACTATACATCTGGAAAGGAAATGTTGGATGGAATACAAAGATACTTGTCGTTTTATTGAATAAAACTTTGTGGACAAAGCATATTTTCTGCTTTCCGTGTTTAACAGTAAAAGAAGAAATAATTCAAGGTCAATAATTCTATGATAAGCATTTTCAATTGTTGATGATACCAACACCCGCCCTATGTCCCTAGACAGTCAAGACACCACAGATGAAGCTCTCGTTGAAATCACTTGATGATAGTTTGAAAGCACAGCACTTTTAGGACTTAGCGAACAAACAGCAATTACTGTTGTGAAATATCCAATAATTTTGATTTATCTTGGGAGACGTACTTGAGAGGCCTGTCAGACAGGAGAAAACTCCATTTGTTAAATCCACCTGATCCAACTTGGTAGACAACACACAACGAAAACCCAAGGACGTTTTCCTAAAAAAGTCATTTCTTCAGAACAAACTAAGTTCATCAAAGCATTGCATAGGATGGGTTTGACATTTTACGAAAATAATGTACTTTGGTGCTCCCCGGTCCACTGCTCAGACAGTGCTAATCAGCTTATCGTAAACTAAATGTGTCTCGTAAAAACATCAGCAAGTTCCTCATTGGAAATTGCTATCTCTAGTGCAGAAAACCCATCCATGGCAAAGATGGGAAGTGGGAAACATTTAAAGCTACCCTATCGTAGACACAGTAGACATACACATTAGACATACTCCTAATAAGTACATCAGGATACCCTTTTTAACAATCACAGAAGGGACTGTATCACATCTTGTGCATCTGTTTCCCTCAACATGATAGAGCCCCTCCTTCTGGAACAGAAATTAGCCTGAGTAATCGAAAGAAGACATACAAATTCTCGCGCAATAATTGAGAAAGCATGCTTTCGATGCAGTGACGCAAGCTGTGCCCCTGACCTTTCTGCTACTTGTCAAGAAATTTATCGGCATCTGTCCATGAGCTTGTCTAATAATAAGAGCCGTTGGTCATATGGTAATGACACTGCCTCGTTCACTCCTCAGAATCAGCTAACGAGAATGGAAAATTACTTTCCGCATGGCTCTATCTCATTCTGAAATGTATATCTTTTAAACATCACTTGATCTGAGGAGAAACAGGAATGTTTCCTGTTGTGGCATGAATATCACAAGAAACCACATTTTTGACACAGTTTATTTCCTCAAATACAGTTTGGGATTTGTATTGAGTACTTAAACTTGACATACTTGTAATGAATGAGCAATTATTTCTGGAAAAAATAGTTTGGAGACATGACTCGTGTCTTCCATGATGGCCAATTTCTGTTCCTACAGATGTATAATTATACGAATAATTCATAAAATGCACCTAGACCACAAATGTTTTAACATTTACAGCTTCAACTTGTTCTGTGGTAGACTTCACTTCAATACTGGATACAGGCATGATATAAGACTATACTTGGAAACAGTTTGACATAACACTATACTTGGAATCAGAGGATACCAAACAACCTTTAATACCATTTTTATTATAGAAATTAATGATTCGGTATCCGCAAAATAAACTGATAGACACTGTGGTGAAACTGCCTGCAGTGTGATGACTCTTAGTTTCCCAAGTCAAGCAAGGTCTGGTACAACAGCATTAGCATTGTGATGTCGTAACCATTATGATGATGTACAATATGAAACTTGTGTAATATTGACATAAAAAATATTATGCTACAGTATCTTCCATGGGCGAGTTGACGACTACACATGTCGTGAGAGGCGACTAACGGGATCGGGTGGTCAGGCTTGCTGAATTGGTTGACAAGTCATCAGTTCCAAATTGTGCAGATTGATGCTCATGTAGTTGATCACTGGACTGTCTGGTCCATACTTGATTTTTTACAGCCATATAGCTGGATTATTGCGGGGTGCGGCATAAAACTAAACTCACACATTCACTCCATGGGCGAGTAATAAAGGGTGGTAAAACACTATACTTGGATACAGGTATGCTATAGTGCCAAACATGGACCTGGGCAATATAACACCATACATGGACATTGATGCTATATGCTAGCAAGTACATCTGGTAACCTTTATATCTATACCTGCAATTCAATACTCCTTTCATTTAGCTCCAATACTTCTCCATATTCATCCAGGCTATTGTATTGCAATGACATGGAATGTGAAGAGAGATTTGTGTGGTCAGATGACATGGTATCAAAACTACAAAGTAATGAGGCACAACAGACAGATCCCTGGCATGGTAAATGTCATTTAACTCACATTGCACGAGATAATATTTTACCACATGGCTACAAATAGGATTCCACTCAAAACCTAGTGATACAATTTTAAACCATAATCAAATAACATTTCCGATATGTTTCTGCAAGTCTGCGGAGGAATTGTAATTGAGTTAGTCACCCTCCACATGAATAAAACCAAGCCTGATCTGATCTTGCTGTCAAAACTCAGCCTTTAAAGAACAGGGTTTTACGGGATGCAGGATTCCTGCGTATTGGACACAGAAATTTGACGGAGGAACCCCAAACTAAAATCCAGTCAGTCTTTATGGACACATTTGATAATTATTATACAAAAGATTACTCAAATGATACATATGGTTGTCTGTTTCCCAAATTCAGTGGCTTTCCGCTTGCTAATCGAATGAAAGCATGGGAAATACATCAGTTTTCGAGGCTTTCTATAAATAACATGTGAGGTAATTTGTTCAATGGCAAGTGTCGTTCGAGAGCTCTAAACATTGCAATATCATTGTACGATTGCCAGGAGTATTTTTGCTGTTGTAAGAAGTGATTTTACTGGATAATTATTGGTTTCTAACGACGCTTATTGCCCGCAGTTTGCTATAAGGATCGTGATTGGTATGTATCAGCAATGGCGATCGTGCTCATAAATGAAAACTTATACATTCGGATGACAGTTTGGGGTAAAATTTCGCTATTCTGAATGTGATAGGTAAACCATAACATATAATGGAACTTGGTGGACATATCGTGCTTGGTTATGAACTGTGACAAAAATGTTTCACGCATACATTTTAGTATTACATTTGTGATCAAGCATTTGGGGTGACGAAAACCGAGATGTCAAATTACACTGTTGATAATATAGTCATTTGAAACTTAATAAGTGTTTTCAGACATTGTGAAAAGTGATAGACTTGATAAGAGAGTCATAGGTTAGTTGGGTTTGGAAACTTATATATCACTTTGATTCTACTACTGCCTGGTCGGTTTACCGGCCTACAGTGTCAGGGGACTCTTGACGTCTAGGCCGTTTTTCTGGCCTACAGTGTTGAATGTATTGTCACTATGTCAGTTTCTAACTAAAGTAACTATATTATAACAAAATCATTATCAAAATGGGAAGTGTCCATGATCATTGATTTCATGCATATCTGAGTTTGATGGACTCCCAAATTTGGAAATGGGACTCCCAAAACAATATGCCATGAGTCCCCAGGACTCCCAGATTTGAAGAGCTATGTAAAACCCTGAGAGTATTCTAAGGTTCATCCATCATTATGTATGGCTAGTTTTCATATGTTGTATATGGCTAGTTATGTTGATTTGTGTATGGCTAGTCTCCTACTTGGTATATGGCTAATTATATTGTATTGTATATAGATAGATATCTTGTCTTATATATGGCTAGTTATCATGTGTTCTAATGTTATAGATCTTGTGCGTGCAGCATTACAGCATGTCAATCCACCACTATGAAGAACTTTTTTGTAGGGCTCAAATAGGGAGAATTACATGGTAATAGTTACATGCATATCCTTGCCTCCTTTCTTGATAGAAAACATCACATACCTGAGCATAAGGGTCTGTCCTGTAGATCCCTGGGTAAGGGTGTGTACCAGACCCCATCCCTGCATATCTGGGTGCTGACTGTTCCTGGGGGTAGGCGTACGCTCCCTGGGTGTTGCTGGGCCCCCCACGCTGTATGTGGTGGGGTGACGTAGGGCGGACACGTTTGTACGGAGACGAGGCATCATGGGGAGGAGGCCCACTTAACCCCCTGAAATAAAGAACAATGTGTCAGTTGGGAGTGAGTGAGTTGTTGTTTTACGCAGCTGTTAGCAATATTCCCACAATATCACAGTGGGAGACACAAGAAATGTGCTTCACATATTGTACCAATGGGGGGAATCAAACCAAGGTCTTCAGCGTGTGAGCGAATGCTTTAACCACGAGGCTAACCCAATGCTCTGTGTCGATTAGGAAATCATTAAGTACAAATATTTGGATATTGAACATACTGCCTTTGAAAGGTAAATTTCAGGAGGAACTCTTTAGTTTGATTATGACTGAAAACAATTCTTTTAACAAATATAAAGTATAACACAGCATCATCAATTTTTGGTCCTGTTTCCTGTGAAAACGAAATCATTTAAGCTCTTGTTTGTTGTTTATTTCCACACTCAGCAATATTTTAGTTATATATGGCAGATGGACAAAATGACTGACAGCATTAGTTGAATATCAGGGAAAGGAAAATTGTTATAACCAATCTGTGAATATTTACAGACATTTGTTGCAGACTTGGGCCAAATACCTGGTCGAGATAAATCTCTGTATTAACATTTAGTACACAGAAATTCATCATGTTTGATAGCAACCTTTGTTATGAAGCAGCCAATCCCACTGAGATACCAAGATCACTCCAACACTGGAAGTCATTTTTGCAATACATCTGTAACCATGGTAACACCCTTGTCATGGTAACTTAGTCCAAATATAGGTCTCACCACAGCCTATTTCTGTGGCAAAGGATCAGTTTGACAAAAGAGAAGCATACAAAGTAGAATAAGTCTGGCGATAGATCAGAAACAGATTCAGATCTATTACCATATTACAAATGCTTTATAATGAACAGTAATAATATTCTTGTCCACACTGGATATCTTTCATGTTCTTTATCATCATGACATATTTTAACATTTCCTTCAATATTATAATCACAAACTTAACATTAATGGCTTTCTCATTTACAATGATATTGAGATCATCTCTCATTGTACATATCTCTCTGATTGTCCCTTACTTCTGTGAGAAGCAAAATAACCCTCGAAATCTATTTGTAATTTCATCTGTGGAGTTTTATCTGACATTTCTGTAGACATGGGCCAAATCTAGAACTCTGAGAACACCTAGTAAATGTCTTAAATTAGAGACATCACTGAAAGCACTTCCTTTGTCATGGAGGCAACTAGATGTAGACAGCATAAACACCGGCAATCCTGTCTTGTTTCTAGCATGTACAACAACATTAGATAAATCAATGTCACAAGAAATTTTTAAAAGACGTGCATCCAATCTAATTTTAAAAATGAAATAAAACTCAAGAGTGAAATCCCAGAATGACTTGTCATTGTTCCATTTATAGAACCTTCACTGATGCTTTGTCCAAATCATCTGTGTTGCATTAGAACTAATGCATGATTAATTACGTAAATAGGCCATGTAAAACAGTGTGCCTCCTTCATACTGTTGTCATTGCAAGCATGTAACATTAGCAAGAGCAATACCTGCCATGTATTTCATTTAACATGCACAAGACACATAAACTTGGTGCTGTTACATCACAGGTGAACAGTCTCTTAAATTATCTATGTTTCAAACCAGTACATCGCACATCACTGAATTATCAAAAATTTAGAACTGTATGGTTCCATTTATGCCTGACAACAGTTTGACAAGAATCTGAATAGAAACAAAACTCTCTTGATAAAAAGAAGTTGTTATCTATACAGTTTGTTCTATATTGTTCTTCTCTACTTCTGAAATGTCACTCAAAGAAGTCAGACTACAATTTACTGACCATGACTTTATATTGCATGTTTAGCAATACACAAGCAACACCACAGCAGGGGACGTCAGAAATGGGCTTCATGCACAGTACCCATGTGAGGAATTAAACCACGGTCATGATGGTGTGATGAACAAACACTTGAACCATTAGGCTACCCCATCTCACCTTTTTGAAATTTACAGGACAAACCAAACATGGGAAAGTGGGATGTCTAAATGGGAAATTTCACACACTGGGCACATGGACATACAGCGATGGGTGGAACATGACAGGAGCAATATTGGGTATTATTACCTACGAGGGTGAAAATATCAGGGTTTTTATTTTTCATATGATGCTCTAGAGAAAAACATCATGTGACAGGACGTTATGAACAATGCCAGAACATTTCTTCTATAACATTGTGCTTTACATATGGGAACCACATGTAGCCATCCTATGTTTGAAAGTAGATTTAGGTTTATTTTCCTCAAGTTGATGACTTCTTTATAAACAGAATATTTTATTCATGCCCATATCATACAATGGCTATGAAACTTGTGTCTAAATATTGGCATATCCCTAGATCTCACTAGAGTGACAACATGAGCATCGATCTGTACAATTGTGAACTGATGACAAGTGTCAACCAAGTCAGCGAGCCTGGCCACCCGATCCCATTGGTCACCTCTTACAAGCACAGTCGCCTTTCATGGCAAGCATGGGTTGCTGAAGGCCTATGCTACCATGCGACATTCAAGGGTCTCGATTTCACTAGAGAGAATACCAACATTTAAGCACTTGTGTTGTTGTCATAGTATGACAAGGGTACTCATACAATATCCTGTTATGTCTCCTTCATGACTATAATACTTGTTACGTTCTGATGTGTAAGTATGTGCAGGGGGTGGGAAAGGCTGGGGCAGGGGCCATTTTGCACATAAGAATGAAAAATGGCCCATTAAAATTTGGAAGTTTACTATTGATACAAGGGCAGTGATCCATTCAAAATTCAGGAAATGGCTAATATTGCTGAAAATGACCCACTGTCAAAGTTCTCTTTCCCAATCCCTCCATGTGGATGTTGTGAATGGTTCTGGTCAAGATGTATTCTTGTTACAGAGTTCACTGAGAACCTGTCACACAATTTACATGGGATACCCCGTTCACTAAGTCTTAGACATGTAGTGATTCACAGACTCTGAACCAAAAAGACCTTGTTTTGGACCCTCCCTGCTAAGTTTCATGATCTCATATCACAGAGCACTAAGATGACTGTAAGTCAGTAAAGTTACCTTAATGCAGTGTTAAAGAATGAGAGTTCAGGTGAGCCTTAGTAAAGGTTGCCTCATGAAAGAAGCCTCAGGTAGACATCCTTTGGTATTACACAGGCAACAAACAAATCACATCCAATCTGCCCAAGACAAACTAGTGATTGACATCATGAACATACCCCAAATTGTAAAGGTTTGATGGCACGCTAAGATCTAAGTCTCCATGCCTGACCCCAGCTCCAAACAAACAATTCATTTCGTTGCTTCTTGTGGCCATCGAAGGTTGGCATATTCTAGGTGTCTAGTGGAGAGACGTAAGTTGCTCTGTTTAACCCACAGAATAATAAAATCACTAGATATACCAGTGATTTAAATAATAACAAGCCATCCTGTCAGGTAAATGCCACAAGCCTGCCAACCTGAAGCAGTAAGTTACTTTACTTCATACAACAAACATGTGCTCCAAATCATGAAATAAAACCTGACCATACACTTCTGAAAGGATGTCCACAGATGTCACTGTGACCGTAGGACCTCCTCCTATCTCCTTGGAGGGGACAGATCAATGGCAGTATAATAGCATCAATCTAAACATGATTCCTCTGCCACCACAAAGATCTGTCTTTGTGGTCTAAGCCGACTTTCATCACAGCCCTGGCTAGCCCAATTTTAAAGACTGCTACATGGATGGGAGTCACAGTTTCTGCGTTATACAGGCCTACGGACATCAGACAGCTGGTAGTCAGGTCTCTGGAGTTGCAAAATTTCATAAAAACTGTGGATATACATATTGAATGTTGATGTAAATACCAATAGCTGTGAATGCTGATGATGATAGCAAATGAAAACATATATTGTAAAATTTAGGCATCAACATCTATATTTTTTGTGTGAATAACATGAAAATCTGATTGCAATTATTTGAATGTGTTGCCATCAACCAGTCCATGAGTTTCTGTATTGTCACCGAAATGTCCATGAATTGTTCCACTGCCATTAAACAATCCATGTTTTTTCTGTATTGTCTGCCAGATGTCCTTGAGATGTTCCACTGCCATGAGTTTCTGTATTGTCCCCAGGTCTAGGGGTGGCAACAAACAATTCTGGACCAACCAATCTATGTAATCTATTATAAGGCTTCACAACCTAACAGATTTGAGTCCTTTGTAAAGAAGTCATTTCTAAACTGACAGGCATGTTAATCTGTAAGCTTCAAATTACCTGCAATCAAAGCTCTAATGATCACATGACATATTTCTGGGTATTTTGCTTATGTAATGTCAAGCTTCATCATAAGCTTAACTTGTAGAGATCAATACACCATTTCATTAAATGACATGGTAGCGTCCAAAGCTTGTAATTAACAGACAGGAAACAGGTGAGAGAATTAAGAAAAGAGATCATGATTTCTTGGAGCTTTCTTTTTCAGCATATTTGAATTAAAGAACCCATAATTGTCAACAGAACATGAGTCAACAAAAGACATCTCACCTTCATGCAAAATTTAAAACAAAGAATTTTAAAACTTTACAATTCAGGAAAATTATTCGTTTATCGAACACAGACGAATGATCATGATAAACCTGTATTCATAAAGTACGAAGATGGGAAATCACCCATAAAGACCATGCATTCACTACATTCTTGCCTGACCTCTGATACATGGTAATACATGTTGGTGACTCAAACATTAACCATTTACCCAAGGCAAGAATAACGTATAACAAGTACGTTTTCCCCAACAAGAGGGACCCTCTTTAAGTTTCAAGCCCAAACTCAAGATACTCATGACATGTAACATTTCTTACCTATGCAGGAATTAGGAAAGGCAGAGGCCATGGGCCATTTTGCACATAAGAATGAAACGTGGCCCATTAAAATTTTGAAGCTCACTACTGATGCAAGGGCAGTGACTCATTCTAAATTTATTAAATGGCTAATAATTCTGAAAATGGCCTATTATCAAAGTTCTCTTTCCAAATCCCTTCCTACTTGCTATATTTCATAATAAACCTGTTTAAATCAAGTTACTGAATTGTATGCTCATGGCATTGTTCTTCAATATCAACATGATGAAATGACACTAGCACTGATCAATGTGGCATTCTGACTACCCAGCTTGGGTTCCCTGCCGAGCAGCATCAGACTGTCGGTATTGATTGTAACTAGTAGATATGATAGAAATAGAACCAGCTGGACTCAGCAAAACATTATCCTAAATACACACACCTAAATATACACACAGACTAAACAAACCACTTCACAGTGAACACAGTCAGCTGTACAGCAAAACAGCTGTATCTCAAGGCATTTTGCTGCAGTAAGCTGTATATAGAAAATAACAGATACATAGAAAATAGCAGGAATATCTCAAAGAAATGTTGTTTCAGTTAGTTGTATAGTAAATAAAAAAGATATCCTAAAGCTTAATAAGACACACAGTATAAGCAACCCACCTCACAGTGAACAGTCAGTCATATAGAAAATAACAGTGATATTGAAAATAACAGCTGTATCTCAAAGGCATGCTGCTCCAAATAGATGAACAGCAAATCACAGGTGTGTATAACAAATCACAGGTGTATCTCTAAGTAAATATAACACGCATAATAAACAAACAGGCTGGCACTGGACAGTCATCTGTATAGAAAATTACATCTGTATCCAAGGCAGCAGACTGTAGTAAGTTGCATACAGAGCTCCAGATAAACTTTTAGCCGTGTGGGTATGATACCCATATTTGTAAAACGAAGTGGGTATTTCCAGTTTCAAGTGGGTATCTATAGTTTTAGACGGGTGCAACACTGTCTTATTCAATGAAAGAATAAGTCAAAATACATTGAACGACGCCATATTATAGCTAATATAGCTTTATCCACATGTCCTGTATGAAATAATACATGCTTTACTCTGCATCTGTATTGGTGTAAAACAAGATACCAAGATGGCAATTAGATGATATAAAAGCCATATCTTTCCTCTAACATTTTTTTTCAAAACCTTGTTTCACATCGTGTTGTTTCACTTCCCCGCCATGAGCAGCTAATGTAACAAGTTCATTTAATATATCACTGGCAATTGATTCTGATTGTGAAATACTGTACTTGCCTATTAATGCATCTACCAGTCCTCTAATGAAGTTGTTTTCTGCTTTTAATGCGTAAAAAAAGACACTTTAATCTGAGCCTATGGAAGTGTTTGATCTCACTTGTCCACCATTACCAATTTGTTTACATAAAAAACAGTTATTTGATTGGGGGGCCAATGAACAAATGACTGATAAACCACAATTCATATTCAATTTCTGTTGCACATTTCAATTGCGGTTAGGATTAATCAAGATTTTTTAAACTAGGAATTTTTACAGATGGAAAAACCTGAAGTTTGATTAGCTTGAACTGACACGATACACAAGATGCTTTTGATGCACTGGGTAAATATGTATTGATATTTAGAAAAAAGCATAAATATAAATATTCTATGTTTTTTGACACCATGGCATTTATTTTTCTTGCTTATTTCAACTTTTCTATATCATATTTTATGTGAATATGCAGTATGTCTGTAATGTTAGATCACAGCTGTATCTCTACAGTCAGCTGTATAGTAAATGACAGCTATATCCCCAAAGCAGCAGATGATATCAAGTTACATATTATATCACAGCTGTATCTCAATGGCCTTTTGCTCTCTCAGTTGCATAGTAAATGACAGCTATATCCCCAAAGCAGCAGATGGTAATGAGTTACATAGGTTATATCAGACATGTATATCAAAGCCATGATGCTGTAGTCAGTTATATTGTAAATCAGCTGTATCACAAAGGTACAGTGCCACAGTCTGCATAGTAAATCACAGCTGTATCTCAAGGGAAGGGTGCCAAAGTCTGTATACAGTAAATAACCACTTTATCTCAAGGGCAGGGTGCCACAGTCTGTATACAGTAAATCACAGCTGTATCTCAAGGGCAGGGTGCCAAAGTCTGTATACAGTAAATAACCGCTTTATCTCAAGGGCAAGTTGCCACAGTCTGTATACAGTAAATCACAGCTGTATCTCTAGGGCATGGTGCTACAGTCTGTATATAGTAAATCACTGCTGTATCCCAAGGGTGTGGTGCCACAGTCTGTATATAGTAAATCACCACAGTCTGTATATAGTAAATCACAGCTGTATCTCAAGGGCATGGTGCCACAGTCTGTATATAGTAAATCACAGCTGTATCTCTAGGGCAGTGTGCCACAGTCACTTATAAAACAGACCCGTGAACGTCCCGGGGTAGAACAGGCCTTCAGCAACCCATGCTTGCCATAAAAGGTGAGTATGCTTGTCGTAAGAGGCAACTAATGAGATCGGGTGGGCAGGTTCGCTGACTTTGTTGACACGTCATCGGGTCCCAGTTGTGCAGATCAATGCTCATGTTGTTGGTCACTGGCTTGTCTGGTCCAGACTCGATTATTTACACAGTGCTGAGTGCGGCATTAAACTAAACTCACTCACTCTTATAATAAATCACAGCAGCATCCCAAAAGCAGCACACTGTGAAGTCGGTTACGCAATTTTATCACATGTATATTCGAAGATAATAAAACTACAGCTACTCAGTTATAAAACTACATCTAAACAACATGGCATAGACTTGCACCATTCTCTAAGGTAATAATTAATAATTAATAGTTTAAATGACAATTTCTAAAAAAATCATAAATTACAGACGTGGGTCCTTGTACTGTCTGCTTATCTTGACTTGACTCTTGAAAAGACAGCATTACTGCACATCCATGGGTACAGGATCCAGTACAGCCGTGTAGCAAGGGTCAGCATGGCACTTCCTTCAGATATATATGTTACAGCACTGCCATGTTGCTGTAACTGTTCAACTGGCAGTCTTAACTTTGTGAGTCATTAATAAAGAATACAACCGTAAGTGTGACAAATCTTGTTTATTGCACACAGCGACAGTTCAGTGTAGGTTATCACTTTTTAGCTTGATAATGGTGAAAGGATCGACACACACTGAAATGTTGCTCTGTAATTAACACAAAGTTGTCATCCGATAAAGTTGCGTGCTTCATCATGTTACTGCAAGCATGTCAGCTTGACAAATCAACACCTAACATCCATCTCTTATCTCACTGAACACAGAACATAACACACTGGACTAGTTTGAAAGACATTTGAAACATGAAACAAAAAGTTTAAAAACCAGTTGTGTAAATCTCCACTTTGTGCCCTACTTAAATTGTCCTCTTGACATTGACACGACCAAAATAAAGTCTGCTATAAGGACACGAGGGACACATGCTTCTCAGCTTATTGCCTTGGTCCAGGATGCAGACACAACGTAATGCTTTCACCCAGTTGGCTAAATTAGAAGTTATAGAACTAACATTGCACCACAAGTAGTTTCTGAAATTAGAAGTCATAGAACTCCTAATAAACCAGTCAGAGTGAATCAAGAGTTAGTGGAAGGCTGAGGTCATGCTGAGATCAATCCAGGATTACAACAAAGGGTGAGATTGCAATACCAGTGTTCACGATGGTGTTTCAAAGTAACAGGACATTGGGTCCTGTAAGTTTCAGATGTCTGTCTGACCCACTGAAAATTCACAGGACCCACAGAATAAAGTTTAACAAACATTTCAGATTTGACATTTCTTATAATTGGCATTGAAATTATTAACATTATATGATAACAAACGTAAGATTTCTGAACAACAAACAAGTGTCATATGCCGCAAATAACAACTTCACACAAAGAGATTGTGAAATATTCAGTCAGACACTGGGGCTGGCAGGTTGGTGATTTCTATCTGACGCTGGTAATTCTGCCAGATTTGTCAGAGGGTCAGACACTATTTGTGAACACTGTAATACTGTAACAGAGGGGATGAAGTGTTTTTGAAGGATTTTTCTTCCCAAACTAGCAAGGCACATAAACTATCTGGGGATCTATAGATTTGGGTTTTTTTATGCAGTATTCAAGCCATATGACAGTGGTCTGTAAATATCAGTCTCACAATTCAGTGGTTGACATCATGAGCATGTATCTATATGACAGGGACAGATAGACATACATTAACCATGTCTTTCTGCCCTTTGAGAAAGATATAGGTTGCTGAAGACCAACTTCAACCAGGACTGTGTGCAAAAGACACCTGTTGGTGTATTACAGCTGTTACTGCTGATTACTGCTGTTACTTTCATCATTCAGATAGCAACATGAATATGACTGGAGTATCATGATGATACGACAAGTATGACATGGCGATCATGGTCATGTGGTGTATAACAGGGCACCTGCCCAATACACTCTAGGATGGAACAAAACTGCAGTGTTACAGCTGATGCTTGTCTTCAAGTAAGTGAGAGTGTATGGATTTACATTGCTTGTACCAATATTCCAGCAATAACACAGCAAGGACACCAGAAATGGGCTTTAAACATTGTACCCATGTCGGGAATCCAACCCGCAGATGTTTTAACCAAAAGGCTACCCATCAAATTTGTCCTCTAAAGTTGGCCATAAAATCAACTTAATTTTCATTCTAAAGTACAAAAATATTTTGTTATCAAAACCACTAATGCTTCTACATAATCCTAATAAAATATTCAATGAAAAGTAAAATGAAAAGGTTACCATGTTTGATAGAAAGCTTGCAAGCACTATCCACTGTATTCTCAAAGTCAGTAGTCAAGAACTACACTGGCATTGAACTGTCACCTTCGTAAAAATCATACATAAAAGGAAAATATAAATTTAAGTAGTCCGAGCATGGATGTTAGCTGATAAACAAAGCTGAACGAGAAGCTACAACATATCCAATAATGTCCGAGCTGAACCGTGATGAATGGGTGCTGATCCGGACTCCGTTTGGGTCAATGGAGAACTATTGGAAAACTTCACCTCTTGAGTCTCCTAATCATGTCTAATGGTTACGCCTTGTTTATTATGTACAGATTGTACCCCATTGTTTTAACTCTCAAGTTGATCTCAGTGTGTTATTAATGACATACTAGTGTCTGAGGAAAGAAATATCTTAGGTACAGCCATTCTGAGATTCTGATCACATCACTGATTGGCCAACAATTATTTCGAATGACCATTGACTATACAATACCTGGTGATTAGGATTGACTATATACAAATGCACATTAATAGTTACCTTTGATTAAACATTCCATGACATGATGAATTACAATTACAGTTATATCATGAAATGCTAGGCTAATGTATTACACTCAGAGATCATCACATGTAATTATATGTTTTATATATGTCAGAGAAAAAAACAATCCATTTCACATTTTCTTCCATTTTCTAAGAGCAACTAGGGTAAGAAATTTTGACCAATAAGTAAAATTAATATAAATCTAGTGACTGAACAGAACACAGATCTGAAACAATCACTGAGCCAGAAAAACTATTTTCTAATCTGCTCCAAGGCTGTCGATACAAAATCAATTAACATCAAACGTAATAAATAGGTGACATGATGAAGTCCTGTAATATTTTTGTAATTAAGCTTGTCCTTTTTCACTGAGAACTTGCAATGTCTTTTTCAATTCTCAACACTCAAACCTATGACAATGAATCAAACAATGCTGAAATTGTAAGTTCATAAATGTCCACTACTGAAGATTGTTGCAATGAACTGATGTTACAAAATATGTTTCTAAGCAACCCTTTATTAACACAGCACATAGCCTAACTGGATCTTGTTAAACATCAGTGCTAAAATACGAGGACTTTGAACCCTGCATACTGTAGGAGACGCCATACCTGCATGAAACTGTTCATTATTTTAAACATAATGTACCAACAACATCTGACAATGTCAGAACTCAAATGAGAAAAGTATAATCATTTTCTACGACTACACACCAGGTTTCATCAAGGACTCAAACCCATGTGTCACTGTATAAAAAATTTGAAACAAATGTTATCTTGTAACATATGTTATATTTGGGATTACACTTTCTTGGTAAAGGACAAATTCTAGTACTTTTTTGAGTTGAGTCCCATCTGGGACTTGAAACACTATCTTTTTAAAAAAAGGTGATCATTACTTTTATGCTATTTTCTTAAATTCAGAGATTTAATAATGTATTTTTCAGTGTGATTAATAATGCAGACTTAAGTAAAAGCCAATTCCTCTTTACTGTTGTAATAAATATAAAACTTGTCTTGTCAACGCAAGTATCACCACTATTTAATGATTTCAGATATTGCACATTTCAGTTTAGGATTTATTTGTGACATTTACTGTAGACTTGCTGCCAAATATAAGCTGATGAACAGGTCGAGATAAATCAGCGATGTTGAAAATTATAACCACATATAATGACAACGACAAGAAAATACACAACAATTGTCACAGAAACAATTTGACAACACTTGACATGTACCTCTTCCAGAACTGATGTGAAGCATATACCATCCTAGCATCCCAGCCCTGCTGCCCGAAACACAGCCCTGTGGGGTACATCCTAGGGGGGCGAGGGACAGGGGAGGGGGTGGAGGAGGCCAGACTTGCCCGCTGATGCCGTCCTCACTGCCAACACCATTAATACTGCTCTTCCATCTGTGCTACAACCACTGCCGTCACACCCAGCTCGCTTTGATCCGTCGAGCGCATCACAGATCTAGTTTCTACCAACACGCAGATGACGAACCCGATTCCTAAGGCTGCAGCAATGACAAAAGGCAAGGCAGCCAAGAAAGTCGTGGCGACGAGCGGTGAGGAATTGATCGTGGAACTGTTGTCAGCCGACGTGATGGCTGGTTAACACCAACAGTGAGACCCTGTGTCACACGCCGCAATTTGCACCTCAATTAGACTGGGGAATATCCATAACATCGCTGTCACCTGGGAACTCATTAAACCAGGCTGCCTCACACAACTAAGTCATCATATTGGCGGCGACTACATCATCCGATACCTCACATTCAACTGGTTGTGTTTCACTTACAGATATTTTCCAAGCAGACTCAAATTAAATGCAAAGAACGACGATGGCCTTCAATCCTGGCCCACTTACACAGATGCACACATGACTCCTCTTACAAAATGACAGCATGAAAAAAGATGTCGGGTCATAAAAAAACTTATTGCCACAAGCCCTTTTATCATCTGAATGGAAATTAAAAATCAGTAGCAATGAACTCCAAGCATCTCCAGCAATTGCCATGGTAACCATCAAGGTGACAATTCTGGAATATCTCACAAATAACTGGTGAATACTTCACTCCCTAGTAACTGCAGCTCTCACACAATCTCTCCCCTGGACACGATAAACACCAGCATGTCACCCCAAAGTGGCCAAGCTGTAAAATCAGAATTATTTCCTGCATATTTTTTATTGCCTGAGAGACAGTTATTACCAGGCAAAAACAAACATATTTTCACACATTTGCTTCAATGGTGTATTAATAGAATGGTCATGGGGACATTCAAAACTGATCACAATAAAACACGGACTTCAATACTGACTTGGGTGTATGCATTCCTTAAGGGGAAAATATTCAAAGAAATATAGAAACATCTATATTTGCTGTTTCCATGGTTACAGATACATGGGTAATCTGCAGAAATTCAGCCACGGCAGCAGATAAATAAACATCTGGCAAGTTATTTTTCCAGGCTTACATGAATTACTGTAACTCGTGGTATATTATTATTACAAGCACACTCTTCCAACACAGGCTGGCACGAAACCAAACAGATGCCCATTACTTTAGGGACAGTTAGAAGACATAAATGTAAATGTCACTCATTTCGGCTGCAGATAATATTTTCATAGGAACAATTAGACTTAGGAACACTGTACAAAATGTACATCACATATTGATTATACTACCACACATGCATAGAGTTGGGGGGGGAAGAAGGTGGTGTGGGTTGTTAGTAAGATGTTGTAACAAACACTCTCAGAACTGTTGTACTGACGTTCTTCAAATATCAATTTCCCATATTTGCAATGATGACTCCCTTAAAACCCCATAGCCATAACTTTTCCACCGACTCGCTGAAATAAATGTCTATAGTTGCTGTATATGTCCATTATTCTGCCCTAATTGTTCTACTGACTCCATCAAATACCTGTCCATCACTGATGTCCATAAAACATATTTCCCCCATAACTACTGTACCCATCCACCCCACTAACAGCATTCTTCCGTAATTCAAGCAGCGGCAGAAATAAATCCTGAACTCACATTTGTGACAGCTTCATTAGTTTCAAAATCTATCAGCTTGGACATTCAGACTGAAATAGCCACTGGACTGCACCTGCACTTATATGGTGAACAGAGTGGCTATATAATGCTAGTAGAGCCTGGAGAACCTCCTCCTCATCACAGGGGGCATCAGCTGTCAGAGACATGCTCCGAACCCTAGATGTGCGTGAGAACCATGATTGACTCTCAGACAGTTCCTATGACTCAGGCTCTACGAAGGATCTATACTATCAAAATAATAGATCAGTACATCGCAGACAGTTGTTTACAAGCCCAGCAGGAGCGTCTCATTTCAAGACATTAAGCTCTGGCTCATATTGACCATAGATGGAAAAGTTTATTTATACCGAACTTAATATACCAACACATGTGGAAGACTATCTCTGACAAATGAGGGTTTTAAAATATCTATCGGCAAAACCAGCAGATATTGGGTCTGACATTATCTGGCTACATAATACTCTAGAGAAGTTAAGGAACACCTGATGTTTTCCATATGGCCATTACAGTTAATCTGTCATGTCTTGACAAACTAACTTGAGTCATATGAAACATCATGACAGATGAATTAATGCATAGATGTCAACTCTCATTTAGCCCAATTTCATTATTTCTACCAAAAATTTATGTCAAACATAAATATTTTTTGGGCAAAACAGGGATAAACCTGGCTCAAAAATCATGTGAGATAAAATCTCACATGGGAGCAAAAACGAGATTTTTTCAAATCCTATGCGATTTAACTGTTTATGATCGTTTAGAAGAAAAAGAATACGAGGCAAATAGGACATTGTCATAATCAATTTCAAGTCAAGCAATCCTGAATTGCAATGAATTAAAAGTCTGTAGATCTACTAGCATCACCATCGGTGTCTGCATTCTGGTTGTCATCAAGGTCAACAACTTAACTCTTTCAACACCAGTCAACCAGAGGTACATACTGCCATGACACCCAGTTCCTCCTCGGAGGTCAAAGATGAAGTTTATGTTTATTAAGAGAAAATATCAACTCATATATCATTATTGCTACTACATATCATACACCAGTTGAAAGGTCTAATGTTACTGTTTATAAACATGTAAGTTAATATGACTACAACTTAAATGAGTTAATTTTCATGAAAATGCAGACATACACATTTATATGTCAAGATGAACCACGGAGGAAGAAAAAACTGGAGGGTTTTTTTTCTATTTGTAACATGTCATGATATCCCCTTCAATTTTTCTTTCATATGTTCATTTATACACAATCAGAAAATTATTCTAGAAAGATTTCTGAAGTAATATGTATGGTTGTGTATTTTTCGATATCAGTGGCATTTCGCTTGGTGAGTGAGTGAGTGAGTTTAGTTTTACGTCGCACTTAGCAATATTCCAGCTATATGGCGACGGTCTGTAAATAATCGAGACTGGACCAGACAATCCAGTGATCAACAACATGAGCATCGATCTGCGCAATTGGGAACCGATGACATGTGTCAACCAAGTCAGCTAGTCTGACCACCCGATCCCGTTAGTCGCCTCTTACGACAAGCATAGTCACCTTTTATGGCAAGCATGGGTTGCTGAAGGCCTATTCTACCCCGGGACCATTTCGCTTGGTAACGTGATACAACAGCGTGAAAAACCTCCGTTTTAGAATCTTTGTCTGATAATGAATAACATGTGAGGCATTTCGTTTGATGGCGGATAAAGTTCGAAAGCTCTGAACATCAACAAAATGACTGTATCCTTGCCAAAAGTATTTTCATAGTTGTAAGTAGTGGTTTTATTGGATAAACATTGGTTTCTAATGACGCTTTCTAGCCCCAGTTTGGAGTAAGGATCGTGATTTGTCAAAATCAGACAAGTGACCTAAGACAGCCAATCAGATAACAGCAATAGATACTGCCACCCCCATAAACAAAAAAGAATGACATGACACGATCGAACAATAAAGATTGAAATAGTAAGTTATAATGTTCATTTGACAATTTTTATGAGTACTGTTTTAGATTTTATTCTTCAGTTTATGTGATTTGTTTAATTATGTCCTCTACGCATTGTTAATTTGCTCAATGAGAACTCGGATGTGGACCCGTTGCCGAAGCATGTGTGTGAGAATATTGTTTTTCAATAATGTTGCAGAAAATTGATTATAATTCTAATCTTTCAATAATATATGGCCATCTGAAATATGTAATAAGTGTTGACAGGCAATATGAAGAGTGATAGATTTGATAAATGAATCATATGTTAGTTAGGTTCCTAAAAGTATAAATCATTTTGATGCGACTACTGACTGGTCGATTTTTCAACCTACAGTTCCTGGGGACTGGTGATGTCTTGGCCAATTTTTCGGTGTTGAATGGGTCAAGTTGTTTCTTTGTTTTCTTTTGTAGTCTTTAAGAATTTAAAGATTTTAATATCGAATGAGATGGTTTCGGTAGTAGCCACCCTTTGTGTGATGTTGCACAACACAACTTCCAAATGTGAACTCTGTACACCGTCGCACAGTGCATAAACAACACAGTACTGCAAGGTTCAGAGTTTGACGTATTCCTTGCAGCGCAGCTCATTTTGTGCAGCACTGTGTAAAGATGTTCGATGTTCCATACCAGAAGTTATATTTTGAAGATGTAAAAACTTTATTATTTCTTATCATACAGGTGTGCAGGATGCGATTTTAAATCACTGCAGGTAGATTGGGGTCTGATTTTACAGCAACTGATGCGAAAATCGTGATATCGCGGCCCAAGTCAATCCATGCAAAATTAGTATTAACCTTTCCAAAGAATGTTCTCATTTAACAAAAACATACAGATATTTAAAGAACTTGATATTACACTGTGTACTCACATTAATCAGAATTAATCCATCAACATATAGCTTAATGCGGAATAAAATGTGACTGAAATTTATGGTAAATATGCTCCTTGATAATTCAATTCAATTATTTCTGAAGTATTCGTATATTTTTACCGCTATTGTAGGTGTTTTTCGTTATGAATACGATAAAATTGTATCAGTTGACATCTCTGCAAATGTCAAGTGGAAGTACCAATGTTCTTTTTTTATTGTATAAGTAGTGTGTATATAAAAGAACACAGGGTACTTTCACTTGACAATAGCAGAGATGCCAACTCATACAACTTTATTGTATATATATATATCGTACACATATATAAATTATTGCTAGGGATGAAATACTTCAGCATGATCAAATCCTTAATTGGTAGGGTAAGTGAATGAGTGAGCTTAGTTTCACACCATATTTAGCAGTACTACAGCAATCTTACTGCAGGTGACACCAAAAATGAACTTCAAATATTGTAATTTGAATTCATGTGGGGAATTAAACCCAGATTTTCAGCAAGATGAACAACTTCTCTAACCGCTAGACTAACTCACTGCCCCACTTTCTCCACCCCAGAAATGCCTACTATCCCAACCTGGTATGCAATATCGAGATATTTTAATATACTGACATGATATTGACTGCTTGATAATTCAGTGAAATATGTGCACTTCACTAGCTCATCAGAGCATTCTGCCGGTACATCTTATTGTAGTGTGATTATAACCTGGAAGTGAAGCAACATTCTGTTCATGGTTGTTTATCCAACCTCTGCCACTGATATCAAAGGTGTATGATTGTTTAAAGCAAAAAAATCACGAGTACATTGATTCCTGACAAATCGTAATGTTACACCCTTCATAGCTATTCTGTTTGTACCCATATTTCTCAGGCTGTACCATGTATTTCAATATCTTATGCAACTGCCTCATTATATTTGAAGTCAAATTACCTCATTGTCATGTGATTGCAGGCCTATACCCATATACTGAAAGGTTTTTTTAGTGAAAAAACAATAAAATGTTAAAAAAACAGCAAAAACCAAGAAATCTTCTATGTACAAGCACAGGCTACACACAAGGCTAAATTGTCTACAGAAAGACTTAGAACTGACAGAATGTTTTTTTCAATGTTTCAACCTAGGTATAAATTAATGTGGTTCTTTGTTGTTTTCTTTCAGCAATTTCAAATTTCACATCCAGTGTAAAATAATGCAACTTGCTACCTCAATGTAATGATTAATATATCATGAACGCACACTTCCAGGAGTCTTAAAGAAATATTCAGTAAGTGAAGTGAGTTTGCTAAGAATTAAACATATTTTCTGGCCATGACAACCTCTAATTGATATGTTCCATTGTCAGGTGTTTCAAACACTTTAACAACAGTTCCACAATCATTTGTGTTTGATTATGAAAAAATGATTGTTTGGTCCAAACATCTCTCTTGAGTACCATGTCACAAATATTGACACCCTATAGTAGAGACTGGTAGCTGATAAGAGTTCAGACCTTGTTGTGACCCTGGACCCCACTTGTTACCAGGCAGGGTGATACAGTATAAAATCATTAAATCTCTCGTTGTGATAGCTAGGGATGAATCAGTTCTTCTTGTACCCATTCATGCTGAATACCAGGCAGAGACATACAAGTATGTCTTTTGGTATGATGCGGTAGAGGATCGAAAATACAACCTTCTGCTCTCCAGGTAAATGCAACACTATTAGAATGGAGATACATGTATTTACAACAGTGTGCATTAAACATGTTTAACTTTGCAAAACTTAAAATGTGTATGAATAGAACTCAGTATTACCATTTTCTTTATACCTGATTTCTACGCTTCTAGAAGTTGAAACAAGTACATCTTGTCAGTTTTGCTGTAGCAGATGAAGGGTTATGCACAACTCAAATAAACACAACCTTTTTTCATATGGCTCAGTTATCTGTCACAGCCAAACAGAATCTCCTGAAAAAGTTGAGGCATAAAAAAAATAATTGTCTGGCTCAAAAAGAAACCACAGCTTTTTTAAATGTGTAACAGAGAAATATATCTTCTCTGTCAACAAAATAGGATTGCAACTGAAAATAACTAATAATTGAAAAATCATTAGCTTAAGATGTTTGGTCGGAATAGTTTTATGCCTTTTTCAGTTTCATGTCTATTTTTTATTCTAGTTAGAAGATAGAAATGGGCTTCACATTGTTTTGCTCATGTGGTGAACTGAACCTGTGTCTTAGGCTTAATGAGCCTATCACCTTGATTACAAGACTACCCAACAAAAACTTTTGTTAAAATAATCCTGCTGAAATTATTCCCTTCCAAAGGAACAGCACTATCAGACACAATTAACATTTAGAAAAGCCTGGAAAAAAGATGACTGTTGAACACAATTAGCACAGAGACAAGACAAAACAAAACTACCATTTACATTTTCATCACTTCATATAACACACTGTCTTTACTAGTTCATGTTCTGGAGATTGAAACACACATAAATACACACTTCATTAAACAAAAGTTCTTAAAGACAAATAGAGATCTGTTGTGTTGATATGTGTCTGGCAATACAAGTGGACTATTTTTATTCCTGAACATTGCTGCCTTGCCCTGTTTGTCCAAAGGTAATTTTCAGGAGAATCTAACCTCACCGGGACTGCCACATGCTCGTAACACTATCTTCTAATCTATCATTTTCAAGGAACATCCCCGTCCTCCTTTTTTGACAATGTTGAATAACAATCTATTATTACCCTTCTTACGCATGTGATGCCCCAAATATGCCTTCCCCGGACAAATGACAAATGTTATTGTCACGCGTTATCCAAATTTACCACGATCTGTGCCTTGACGTCATGTGTGACAAGAAGCAGAATTTGAAGGAAAAACTGGAAGACTGCTTTTAATGGTTACCATGGATATGAATGATTCTGAGTTAAATCAATACATTCACCGCTGACTTGACATACTTCCTCAGTCGCTGCCATAAAAACTCATCTTACGAGCTCTTATGAAGATGTGGCAGCTTCACAGTCAAAAATAATTTGAGATTTGCCAATCTGATGAAGTCTACAGCAACAGTCACAAGTTATGTTTACGTGATTGTCATATGTGAATGTCTCCCGTACAAACTGTCACATTGATCACACGGCAGACAGCGGAAGTACAACATAAATATTCTAGAAATTCATTGATGCTCGCAGACAAATATACAGACACTGACATCAACAGTAAACAGGACATTATGTATACATGTGGTACAAAATTTGATTCTTATATCTATATATGGGTATTATCTTCATTTATAAACATGAGGACTGAATTGGACATCAGTCTTATTAATACTGTTGTTTTAACACTGTTGACACAAAATACTGCACACTGGATGCTACCAATACAAAGATACTGACACTGTTGTTTAACAGTATATGTATGATTGAATATTATTGACCTGTGAAGATCTGGGTTACATATGATCTTTTAGTAATCAATGCTTCCCAGAAGAGAACAGACTAACAGAATTGGGTGGCCAGTCTCACTGACAAGGTCATCATGTCCCAATTGCGTAGATCCATGCTCATGCTGTTGATCACTGGATTGTCTTGTCCAGACATGATTATTTACAGACCTCCAACATTATATCTGGAATACTGCTGAGTGCCACGTAAAACTTACTTCACTCTGAATATTACTTTTTACACAATACCTATTTGACAGAACTATATATAAAACAATGGCTGTGTCAATGTTTTCCATTGGCTTTGTGGTACTGAGAAATCCTTACGACTTGCAAAATGTTGTTAGAGATCAGACAAAAAATTAATCAGTTTTACAGCAATCTACATAGCAATCATAATTACTTATCCTTGATTTGTGCTGAATTGACATGATATGGCTAAAATATTGTTGATAAATATTAACTCACTCACTCACTCACTCACTCTCATTTGTGCTAACTGCTAAGTATAGCAATTCTATCCTCTTAATAACCATGATGAGGTAAGTACAGGCCAGTCACTTCTGAGGAAAACTTGTCCTTATTCTTCATTTAGTAAGACAACGGATATGTAATACAATCTTTCCTTTCCGACCTGTAAAAGTTTCTCCAAGGCATATTGCTTTTTCTCCTGATGCATGTAAAACACTGAATGTATATTATATGTGACGTCAGTCTGTAAATAATTTGATCTGAACCAGATTATATTAAGATTGATATTGTCGGCAACAATCAATAATGCCAGACTCTCTTTCATGCTACAAATGAAGTCACCACGTACAACCATTAAATGTATTTCAGTTGATTCTTGTCAGTAGCAAATAATGCTTGGGGCAGTAGGATAGCCCAATGGTTAAAGCATTCGCTTGTCAGGCCAAAGACCTGGGTTTGATTTTCCAGATAGGTACAGTGTTACACTGGTGTTCCTTGCCATATTATTGCTGGGATATTGGTAAAAACAGCATAAAACTAACTCACTCACAGGCTGCTGGGGACCAATTGTAATCCAGCTACACAAGTTGTGATTCTTTAAACAAGTACATGTACACAAACTCTGCTACACAGATCTGTAATGATCTGGATTAGAGTAACCCAAGCCTGTCGTAAGAGGTGTCAGGTGGTCAAACTCGCCGTCTTGGTTGACCCTGTCACCATATCCCAGTTGTGTGTATCAGTGCTCATGCTGTCGATCACTGGACTTTCCAGTCCTGACTATTATTTACAGACCGCTGGAATATTGCTAAGAAGGTCATACAACTAAATATACTCTGCTATAGAATTACTCAAAAGACAGCATTTGTGGAATTAACTCTCAAGATTCTCTTCCAATCATGTTGAATGTCCTCAATGAACCTTCCAACAGCTAATAAGCTAAGTAGCCACATTGCCTAATGATGACTGGTTTGCTGCCATAAAGGTAAGTTGTTCTAATGTGTCAGTATACCTTATTATCCCTGCGCTAGGTTTGTATGAAGAGTCAATATCCCTTATCACTGTTATGGCCAGATATATGATCAAGGAACAAGAAGTCATTTGGGCTGCTTAACTTTAAAAGGCCAATAGCCAGTGTATAATAGCCCAATAGGCAGTTTATAACAGGCAAATAGCCTGTGCATAATAGGCCAATAGCCAGGGCGTTATAGGTCAAAAGCCAGAGTGTAATAGACCAAAAACCAGTGTATAATAGGTATCGGTTTTGTATGCTTAACATAGTAAACAGACCTTCTTAATGATTGTGGTAAAATTTCAGCTTCATAAAATGAAATATTCTAATCTATCTGGTCATGCATGGATGTGTGTATTAATCATGTAAACACAACATGATTGTAGCTAACCTTTCCATTTCCTGGCCATGCCAGCTAAAAATGTTTTGCAGAAACTCTTACAAATAAAACACACAAAAAAAAAACCATTGGGGATAATCAGGGTTTTACCTTGACCTACACAAACTAGGAGCCAACTCTAAACAACCCAAATGATAAAATTAAGATCATGTAAATTAAAGGTCACGGGCAATCAAAATGTCAAACATAATTAAAACACAGTTATTACTTATTCATGGTATATAAAATGCATTACTGATTAAGAAAAAAAAAAAAATAAAATTATAAGCATATAATCACAAATCAAAAGTGCAATATTTTGTACTTGGGTTTACCTCTCTCGAAACGAAGCAGCTGCAATACCAAACCCAATCAGAGTCAGTAGGTGTGCATTAAAGTGTAACAGAGCCTTTTCATTGGCCACTGGTTCTGGTTCCTTATTTACGACAAGGATGGATGTTAATTTCAAATTGTGGTCAATGATTGAAATTGTGCATTGCATTAGCAGACACGCAGGCAGTCAGAGAGGTGTCAATAAACCAGGCTTTGAGTTTTCTCAATGACACAGTCTTCTTATCAAAATCAACATGTTTTTTTTTCATGTAATGAATAGATTATTTACTTGTTTATGTACCAAGATTAGACTACTGCTCACAAACTCATACTCTGGGCAGGCATACTGTTTCAAGCTCCGCGAACCTATTCACTGTAGCTGTTGAAACCACTTTTTCCCCCCAGCACTGGGGAAAAATTAGTGAATTGTTTGAACTCTGATTTCGTGGGCTTTTCTGCATTACTTTTTTTCCCCAACTTTATATGCTGAAATGGCATTTTTTATGATTTGTTTCGGTAAGTACATGCTGAAAGGTATCGGAATCTGCAAAGTTGTGTTTTACATTGCATGTGACCTATAATGAAATTATGAAGTCCACAGTATTGTAAAATTCAATAAGTTTTTAATCACAAGACATTACACTTTTCGTCAAGAATTAGTTCAAGGATTATTATTGATAGTCCCATGTGATACAGAATATTTTCTCAGCATCCACTCTAAATATTCCTGCATAGTGGACACACATCTGCTTCATTCATGTAAAACTCCAAAAAGGTGTTTGGTCCCTTACATTTTTCCACAGTATGGCACTTTTACTTTGACAAAGAGCAATATGCTACATATCTATAATCTAATACCAAGTCTTGAGGTCTACAATATCGTGCCTGTTTGCTTCATGTTATTAATATCATGCTATTTGTCTTCCCGCTCGGACTCGGCTCACCTTATTTTACACATGGTCAATGCCCACAGCTGCTTATGAAATGTGAATACAACCAAGAAACATACAGTTAATTTCAACATTCTCCAACCGCGTTTTGTCTGGTAGGGCTCACCTCTCGGTGACCTTGTGATTACATCTCTTGCGGCAAGTCTCCTGATCCGATACAAAATCAATATGTGGGTATTTTTGCCGACTCCAATCAAGAAGAGCTTTCTTTTCTTGGCACATGTTGCAAGAGGCAAGCAACAGGGACAATCTCTTGTTCTCTGTAATTGTCCTCATGTTGAATAACCATTGATCCTGACAAGAATATCGCTCAGCTATTTCCACACATACAATTTGCTTCCTTCTGTTTTGCATTTAAATTCAACATGACAGCACACAATCTGCCATTTTGGCCACAAGTCCCCAGTACAATATGTATTTGCTTAATCAAAATAGTCTTCATGCTTAAACTTAATCAAAATATACTGAATGTGTCACAGAATGAGTAATGTTTTGGGGCAGAATAACAGTTATATTTTGACCTCATTCTCTTCCTGGCAGTTTTAGGTACTGGACAAGGTGGAATGTGTCAAAACGGATTCAACTTGTTAAAAAGGTTCAGATCCTTAATGTGCCTATCCTATGTATTATGTGGGAAATACAACCTGGATCTTTGGCTACATGAAGAAAGGAAAACAAACTATTACATAACTTAATGTCTCTGAAGGCACGGATTTATTTCACATTTCCAAAGCCAAGTGCCCTTGGCAAGCAAAGTGGGTACAGATAACGACAGTTTACAAACTTGATTATTTCAAAGTTTTTATTATTTTAACTGCATCAATTCTGATGAAATTGAAATGTTTTTTTCAATCAGACTGAGAATTTGTGCAACCATTTGCTCAAAATGCACCCATTTGAGGCTAAATATCAGGACTACCTGAACAGGGCAATTTACTGAGGGAATTCTGAGCTTTAGCCTTCTTACCAGAAACCTTTGCATGTCAAAAGACACAACATATTTTATTAAAGTCTCAGTGACTTTGACTTCAACCTAATATTCTAGGATGGCGACTCATATCATCACTGGACTGTCCGAGACTCAATTATTTACAGACTGACATCTGGTTAGAATCTTACTGAGTGCAGAGTAAAGAACAGCACTGCCAACATCAATTTGTTGAATTCATTTATGTTCCTACCACCACTTTCCACTTGTGATCATAATCATTCTTATTCTTGCGATAAAAAGTCGCAATACTTAGCGGCTGTTTACATCAATGACCTGTAACTAAGAAATGGCTTAAGTCTGCGAATGATCAAAATTTTGCAATTTAATGAATATAGTTGAGTTTTTACCAACTTGGACAAATCATAACTTTTCCCCGCCCTTTCCGGCAGGATTACTCTTTCCTACACTTCATAATGTTACTTCCTCGTCATGCCATGAGAAAAGGAGATGCCACACTAAACATGTTAAAGTCACTGGTGAATGACCTTGTTTTTCACCGAGCTCAAGATTGGTAATACACTTGATGGATCAAGCAGTTGATAGATGCAGATATTAGAGGAGGAGTTTCTACATTTAAAAACAACAAGCATTCATACAATAAGAACTGCTTGTATTATTTTTTCAGCCAATATTTGTAAATATCACAAGAATAGGAAATGCCAGTATACTACATGGTAACAAGACCAAGAATGAGTGAGTGAGTGAGTTTTATACTGCTTTTAGCAATATTCAAGCAATGCCATGGCGGGGGACATAAAGAATGGATTTCACACAATGTACCCATGTCAGGAACTGAACCCCGAGAGATAAGCGAACACTTAAACTGCTAGGCCATCCCCTCAACCCCTGCTAGTATAGAAAGCTCTTGAAACTGAAACACTTTAAGAACATTCATCCATTTCATTGCTTCTAAAAAATTCCTAATGGCTCCCTAACCCCTTCTAGCTGGAACAACCCAGCACCAAGAAAAGTTGCTCTCAAGATCAGTTTTCCCAGCACACTATCTAAGATTTACCTCCTACACATTGAGACAGGAAGCTGTTTCCTCGCCCTCCAATCAGTGGATGTTGTTATGAGTTATCACACTGCAAGGAGCCATACTACATTATGATATAGTGCCGACAACATCTCTATGGTCAAAGGTGTACACAGTAGGCAAACATGGCAACCAGTGAACCAATGTCGAGAATTTACAAAGGATTCCAAACTAAGTGGACCGATTAGACAAATTGGGCACAATAATACATTGTTCAGAACTGGATCCTGGTATTGTTTTTTTTTTGTTACATCAAATGAATAAGATATATTAGTAAGTTACCTGGGGTTTCTATAGTTACTTGCTGCTAACTTGCTGCTGAAAATATCGCCTGAAGAAGTTGAGATACATTTCACTGAAAGATCTGGTCCATGGAATCAGTTGTTCAAAATTACATGCCTTAATGTTTAGTTTTAAACTGCTTTGGCAATATTCCTGCAATATCACAGTGGGAACACCACAAAGGGGCTTCACTCACTGTATCCATGTTGGGAATCAAACTCAGGGCATGACAAGCAAACACTTTAACCACAGGCTATCCCTCCGCCCCCCATTAATGCAGACAATGTAACAAAATAACTTCAACTTGTTCATAATGATCTACAGTAATTGCTTCAAAAGCAGTATGCTGAGTATAGAAACGTAAATCATGAACACATCTAAAAAGAAAAGCGTTTAAATAAAAGCACAAACATTTTAAGCCATTAAGTTCCAGGACCTAATGTTAAATGTTCCTGTAAAATGTCAAATGTTCCTGTACCATGTAACATGTCAAACATGACCATATACGTAACCTACAGAAAATACAAGGCAAATTGTCTCCGGGTCATTATTGTGAACAATCAGAGATCTCGGCTAATTCTGTCATTGTGAGCGTAGTCTTTGCGTTAAATGTCAAGTCTACAGCGCTGCAGCTAAACCCTCACACGGAAATGTGATATTTACGTGCACAGACAGATGGCTAACCTGGTACTAACCATGGACTCCCAGAATCCATTTGGACAACACATAGCAGCTGAGACAGATGAGTCTGTCACAGGGGGACAACGATTCATCTCTTAAACAATGTCTACTCACTAACTGCTCTGAGCTTCAGGAACTGGTCAGTAATAAACTGCCGGAAAGGTTATCATAGTCATGACCAAAGGAGATTTGCTGTTGTTCTCCAGGAACTTGCTCAAATGATTCCTGCCTTCCAGCTAGATTCACATTTACTCAAAAGGCCAGACCAAATCAATTACTTCTTTATGGGAAACTTTTGAATGCCAAGATGCTGGAAGAAAGAGGGAAACATGAAAGATCTGATCATCACAGCACTGATATCACTTTGTGGAACACGACAGAGGACACCTTGACATTTATTTTACCTAATTTCCTAAAAGCTAGAGATGAACAGATCCACCTGTGAAGATAAACAGGCAAGGAATAATGGCAAAAAATATTAATTCTGATCTGTTTTGAAGACGGTTGAAGACCAAAGGCAGGGGCCATGGGTCATTTTGCACATAAGAATAAAAAATGCCCCCTTAAAACTTTGAGGCTTACTATTGATGCAAGGGTAGTGGCCCATTCTTAATTCAAAAAATGGCTAATAATCTTGAAAATGGCCCATTGTCAAAGTTGTCTATCCCAATCCCTGAATGGGTTCATTATAATCAGGTTTAGGAGAAGTAATATTGTTTCTGGCTGATTAAAAAGAACACAAATGACCTCATTCGACATTCTCAAGAACATATGATAAAGAAAGGGGCATATTTTTTCAGCCTTTCCAGGAATTTAGCTTTATGTACTAATGAACAGTGTATATGCAAATATCCAGGAAAAGTCCTCAAAAGATTTAAGAGGAATAAAAAATTCTCAATTCCAGGTATTATGACAGTCACAAAACTAAAAACTGGTGAAAATAACAAAGGAAAAACTTTAACATATTAAATAATTTCAAATATTTTTGTACAATGTCTTCAACATGTTGAATCCATTTAAACTCACAGCCCAAAAACTCACAAGTCACCTGACACAAAAGTAATACTTTCAGTCATGGATTCTAAGACTACCAAATAGCCTTAAGTGTGAATGCTAGACATCATCTAGTGTCACAATGTTTCAGACGTTGTCCCTTTTGGTCGCCAAGCAGACAAAAGAGATTTTACAGATGCTTCATAAACCAAGGCTGCCACGCCTGTGACCCTTCAAAATATGTTATAGTAGTTCCACTTCAAGGTGTAGACAATGCAAGTTGTAAAAAACACTGTTCAATGGTCAGTAAACTGAGTCTAACTGGGGCTATCTGGTTTACCAGACAGTAACTGAAAAATGTTGGCAGTCCAAAGCATCAACACTGATGTGTAAAGATGGTGTGGTGCGACATGCCTTGCTTAATTTCAACAATTTTGTTTATGGCACATAATTATCCATGCATTAATATGCATCAATAACTATTTCACTTTGGTGATTTGGTGCATTAATCTGACAGCATGGGTATCACTGCTGGATGGTACTCAGCTGAAAAAGGTACTTTAATATGTAATTTACTCAAAAAGTGTAAACCAAAATTTAACATGTCTCATACGCACTAGCCTATACTAGAAGGGGAACTGTACTTCCTTTATATCATGCCATGTCAGCGTATCTGGATGGAAAGCCAGAAGTTCCCAAATGACCAAGACTCAATCAGTTTTGTAATATAAACTGCATCACTTAACCAACATAATTTTGTTCATGTATTGTCATTCAAAGTTTTAAAATCCATGTATCTATCTAATGAAATCAGTTAAGTTGATTTCACAGACTGAAAGAGTATGTCATATGCATGTAGCCAATACAAACCATGGTGGCTGCCCAAGAAGAGTCAGCTTTATTTTCTGCATCAACACAACAATCAAGTATGAACATACCAGTCCTGCTCCAGTTACTTCCCTTGTAATTATAAGTTACAAAGGTATGTATCTGACATCTATCAATACCGATATTCCTGGCTTTTAAATTAGGATGTACTATCAATACCACATGAAACACATTGAGCCTATAAGGGATTATAACCAGGACATGAGACCCATGATATAGTGGGTCTTTACTAACGCATGCTTGCCACAAAAGACGACGAACAGGATCAGGTGGTCAGGCTCGCGGACTTGATTGACACATGTCACCGATGCCCAACTGAGCAGATTGATGCTCATGCTGTTGATCACTGGATTGTTTGGTCCAGACTCGATTATTTACTGGCTGTCACTACAAAGCTGGAATGTTACTGAGTGTGGCATAAACCTAAACTCACTTTATCAGTCACTGTCCCAGGGATATTGTATATGACCCTGAAAGGATGTTTACCTGAGAAAAAATAACCTCCAAAACGACGTAAATATGACGTCTGAGGTTTACATGACAGATTATCCACCCTCCATTACCTATTCTTAGAGTCTGAGATGTGCTCAGCATGACAATTGACTGCTTTAACCACTAGGCCACCCAACCATCCCTTACTATACTGTATTACAAGGACATATCTTCAAACATATATTTACACTGTCTTGTATTTGTCACCTTTATGATATCTGTCTTTAAGATTAATGTGATGAGGTGCTATAACCAGGACAAAGGTTGAGTGCCACATCCAGTATGACACATGCTCTGACAGCATTTCTCTTTCAAAACTCCTAAATAATCCATGACAGAATTATCTGAGCCATGGCTATTTCAAAGCTTTTTCAGATTCTATACAAGTTTCATAATGTTTCTGTCTGTGTCAGCAAATGTAACTGTCCTTCCAAAAATAAAAATTGGCCTTAACAATGACATGTGACCTAATATGGCTCATTGTCAAGTTGGTCATATTTCAGACAGTATTAATGTTGGGTGGTCACAATATGTCACAAAATTCATAACAACACTGCTATATCTACCCATGTATCAGTTAACTGTTAATTTCCGTGCTCATTTCATAAATTTTTGGTGCAAGTAACAAGTAACTTTGAAGGCCAGTGATGCTTAATGCATGTAACAAAAGGTTAAATCTGACCGCACAAAACATGCAAAACTATCGGACCATAAATGGACCAAACACTTAAGATTAACACAAATTGGCCAATGGCATCAACCTCATCAGTGGAACGCTAGGAGCAATGAGAATTTCATACAAAATGTGCAAAATGAATTTGATGACCAGATACATGTTTTGGATCAGGCAAGCTTATCTAACACCCCTGGTTCATGCGTGCTGTAGCTTCTTCTGAAGACTTTAGCCACTACCTGCATGCAATTCTGTTTACCTAGCTCAGCTTTTAATAACCTACATAAGAACACAATATGTTCCTAAAACTGGGGCTAAAATAACCAACACCCTAACTGTGAGATTGCTTCCATGACAGTTTACAAAAACAACAACATGTGAAGTGACAATAACTATGTCTTGCTAAGAATGTAATGCAGTAATGCTGAAGGGGAACACTGACATGCAGACCTTGGCTTTGGAAGTACAGAAGCATCTGTGTTTGTATAAAGTGGATTCAACCAACTACAAAGACTTCGAAAGCTGGGAGGGACACAAGTAAAGAGCTTGAAGGGGCAAGTCATACATTTAAATACATGAATGCAAATTAGTCTGGTATTCGTATCTATGAAAAGTTTTGTTTTTCTATCCTTGATGTCCATGACTGATGCTTTGTTTTCTTGCAAAAGATAACTGAAACAATCATTATTATCTACGTCCCTCTATTTAGTGCACTTAGATGTGTTGCACCGTACTGATGAAGTGTAGCCCCAACTTGAGAGCAAAGGCTGCCACAAGCGACAGGAGCATCAAATTTTAAGATCAGCAATAGGGAACAGTAAACAAGAGGTAGTTGTTTGCCCATTAATTGCTGAGTAATGTATCTGGTGACAAACAAATAGATAGTCCCAGAAATATAGATATCGTAGTGTAAACATGTGAAGACAAAAACTATAATAAAGTTATGATGAACATAATATCTCTTGGGGGTACAGTCAACTTGTCCTATGCTAGCATATAGGAACCTGTTGAGTTCATTATAAATGTAGTTTACTCTACAAAATAAGCCCTATGAGGCTCAAATCAGTACTTCATTTCAGGACCTAAGGCATTATAGATTTCCTAAGGATTTTTTGAGTAAGTTACACTTCTCTTTTAATATACTATTTTGGGTCTAGGAAACAGCCCAGTTTGGGGATCAGTAAGGAAATACTGGCACATAAATAAAATAGAAATAGAAACAGGGCCATTTGGTCAGCACATAATGATTGAATACTTTAGTTTTGGAAATTTGTCCTGCATTCTTGTACCAAAACAACTCAAGATGAATTTCCTTAGCATATTTTACTCCGTCAGTCAACAAGCAAAACAATCTGGAACATCAACATACAATTTCCATTTCTTCCCATATGAATGAGACACACCTGAGTGATGAGTGATTATCTTCAATGTCATCATAAAAACTCTTACGGTTAGTAACGTTCTGTATGATGGTATATGTGACATAAAATGAGAGAGGTTACTGGGAAATGAATGTAAGACTAGTGTGCCTCTGTGTGCACACATTCAAGTCTATCTTTTAATGTATGATTATTGTCAACTATCTAAAGACATTATTGTGTATTCAATGATCACTACTATGATCAAACATACAGTATATCAGAAACCTGCAGTGAAAAAAACTTAAATTGTTCAAGTTTCCTGTTATTCATCACAAATATCATGAGTATGTAGGTATTCAAGGATTCCAAAAATTACTGACTCAAACTGTTCTTAAAAACAGCACGACCATATGCCTCCATGTCAAAGGAAGAGCAATACAAAATACAACACTGTGTCAGATGCTGACATGTGATGAACTCTTTTGAGGCCACACTGTCTTGAAAATATTGGAACATCCATTAATAACAGAACAATAAAAATAGCATACATCAACATACTTGTCAGACTTGAGACTATGTTTGAAAACTACGAGGATAGAATTTCAGAATTCTATTTTCGAAATACACAACTTATTCTAACCCATCGTGTGACCTTATGTTCTAGGTTTGCATAAATTAGACCAAATATTACCATCACAAATGGACAAAATGAGATATTTCATTAAGTAAAAAATCAATCATTCCGAGGACATATACATATCCCATAAGTACACCTGACAAAAGACCTCCTGTGGAAACAATTTTGGAAACATTGTACGATTATGAAGAAAATCATAATAAACGTAAACAGAAAGCACATTCCTGGGACTCTCCAACTTACATGAATGGGGCATATTTGCAAAATCAATGTTTAGCATTGGAAGCACGTGCGCATTTGAACAACACAACAATTAATTAGCGACCTATGTGCCCCTGGCACGAAAAAAGGTTGTTAGTAAGAACAGAAGTGCCCATACTATTGTTTTTCGATAATAAACGAAGGGCACTTGTTTCTAAATATAGATGGCAATAAACTGGGTCAATAATATTCTAGCAATAACAACGCTTATAATAAGGCCTGCAAATGTCATACGGAGCTGACATTAGGCAGATGGAATCTCCTTACAATGTTGCATCAAACACATGACTTTATAAGTCAAACACAGCTCTGAATAATGCTTACCTATCATTAGGTTGCCTTCCTGACATTTTCAAGTTGTCCTGTCCGCCATTATTTATGACGTCATTTTGCAGTGCAGAGTTGAATATGATAAATTTAAAAGCAGCCTTATGCACACCCATTTAACAAATTCTGCATAATGTGTAAATATGAGAAATCTGTAATAATGATATCATTTTATTGTGACGTCTCGTTTCATATATCTGCGGGACTGTTATGTTTACATTCCGAGAAAATGGCGGATCTTTACGAACCAGACGTGGGAACTGCATATTACAGATCTAATGATTCCGTCAAAAACCTTCAGATCAAGTGCGTCTGTTTTCCCCTCTCCGTATGTCACCATATGGGCTCTGTACATTGTGTCTATTTCGAAATACCAATGGCCTAGTATCGATGAATAAAAAATAATATCTTTCGAACTTGTCGAAACTTGACCATCATGTGATCGATGTATAATTGTATCATGTAACTTAACATTCGAGTCACAGTCGATATCCATGTTCGACACTATCTTTAAGTAACCTGTAAGATCAAACACCCATACATCCAAGCCCTAGTGTCCTTTGCATAAACCGGGCAAACAACCTATTTGTTTGTTGTTTATCTTGCCGTTTCTTCATGTGTTTATGTTCCTATGTCTCGCTGTTGATGAAGCCGACCCCACAATGTAGCAAAAAACATGATCAATGAGTTGTGAGGGTGGTTCATCAGGATCTGCCAAAGCACCAGCCACATAAAATAGATGAAAAGCATCTCGTGTTGGGATGTTTTTCTGCATTGTCAGAAAAAGAGTAGATGTTTTACCTTAATCATGTTAATGCCTAGTCACATATTTAGACTCCCTAACACAGTAAAATTCTCCTAGTCTGAATCCTAGAGACAATTCCGATGATTTACCTCGAGTCACGTCATCAGAGCTGCACCTGTAGAGTTCGCAAGTATTTGAGATCAAAGTGTAGTGTAGATGTTGATGTTGCAGAGTGCGACTGAAGCGAGTGACATCCTCCAGTATAGTGCCATCAGCTGCAGCCAATGAACAGAAGGAGGGCAGTGTGGAGATGGGGGACATGGGTAAACAGCCCAAGCTTATGGATGAGGAAGAAATTTGCATCAAGTGGCAGGAAAAGATTTTCAGCCAGGTAAATCTTAATTATACCTAGGTATTGTGTATATTTCACAAACAGGAGGACAAAAGAACAAAAGAACAGGGCAGGGTATGGGCCCTTTTTGGCATTGCCAGCTTGTGGCAACTAGTAGAATGACTGTGACCACTCATGCACCACCTATTTATTTAACCCTCAATATTAACACAATATTTTGTGTGTTAAATCTTTGCTTTACCAGTCCGAGACGTAACGTGTACACGAGACGGCCTATCGTCTCTTGTTCGCGAGACGGTGCACTCCGCGGTACTAACTGAAGCGCTTCCCCCTAATTAATTCAATCACCATGGAACCACCTCGATTGGGTGCGAACACGATGCAGGGTAATTAAAGCATCCCGTAAAATCCCCAAGGGTGGTGGGGTACTTGACAGTCGTGAATGAACAGGTTTTTCGATCTCGGATGCCACGCTTTCGTCATTTGCACTGAACAGATTACAACTCACAGAATACAAGTTGTTTGTCCAACAAAATATTTACAATCATCCTAGGTTGAAGCATACTGGGCCTCTCTATTTTTCGATATTTTCGGCACATGAAAACATCGAGAAAGCAGAAATACCAACGCCCAGGGTAATACGACCCCTAACGCATCTTGCATGAATCAAAACTTAGCCAACTTCGTCAAAAGTAATCCTGCGAAAACTATTACATCATATGCATATTTTTCGGAAGTGACGTATGTCCATTGTGTAACTCCACACAGCACCCTGAAAAAAAAGGACTCAGTGTCAGCCTTAGCTGACATCTCGTACCGATCAAAATTAGTGTTAAATTAGAATACTTGCTTCGATATTTCATTACAGCTCATGGTGTTGACATGTCAATATCGTATCTTCCAGAGTACATGTCAGTTTATGCCCGCATTAGCCGCGTATGCTGTTTTACAGAATATACAGTCCCTGTAAGCGTGCGCGACTGTTTCAGCCAATCAAATGAAGCATGAACCCCTCGTATGTGAGATGTTATCGGAAGGAAGTGAGCGTGCAGTTTCATCGGTATACACACTATTTTGTAAACACATCTCAGAAATGCTTTTAATGTATGAAATTTAGGCTATGATGCATATCTCTCTGAATATCTCCAAGGGTATAAATCTGCAATACTTCAATGTCAAGACGATTATAGGAAACAGACTTGTAGTCATAGCTAGTGTTCACCATTGGAGCCGAACCAAATGCAGACGTTTCTGAACTTCTTGAAAGAGAAATGGATGTTTCTTTTGAGACCACCGTAAATAGATGTGCATTGTGTAAAATGTTGGGGATGGGGATGCAAGTTGGGGATGGTGTTTCTCTGTAGGGTCCAGCTTGCGAATGACTACTTGTTGATAATGAATATGCATATAAGTAAGTTGAACCTAATTTATGCCTTCGGAAATTGACATGATTTGATAAAGGTATTTAAACAAAAGAAATCACACTTTGTAACAAATTTCTAAATGAAAAAAGTATGAGAATACAAATTTAAATAAGCAACCTTAACGCCCCCTGCAGGTTGTAATATCTTTCGCCCCCTCTTTCGATCAAACTCCAGATGACCTGGCAGATACATGACGCATTCGGTAAGCTCATGTTAACTCTACAAATCATCATTTTCTGAAGAATTATGTATCATGACGGCGATTTGCTTAACATCCCTCATCCTGGAGGACACCATTCCTCCATCCCCTTCAGTGTGCACAGTATATTAAGGTAAGAATGTGTTGTTTCACTTACCCTGTACACATACAGGTAACTTCAATTAGATCGAATACATACGTATTTGCATACATACCTTTTCTACAACTAACAACACACATTACCAGATCTACTTCAGGTAAAAACTGGGACTTCTATGTATATGCTTGAAACAAAAAAGGTTTTCATTCCTGGAAGACAGCATGGACAGTGGAAGACAACCAGCCCCGTGTATAGTCCTGCATGCTGCATTGGATTGGGAACGGTCAAATGCCCGTTTCCGCCTGGGGTCAGCAGAATGAAGGAACACGCATATTCCAGGGAGCGTTGCATTATTTGTTATAAAAACGAAAATGTATGAACCTTTCACTAAATGTTTTAGATGTATGTAGGACAGCTATGGTTATGAAACACAGGTACATATTTCAAATACATCAGTGCGGCGAATTGTGCTTGTCTTGTCTCATCTTTTTGGCCGAATGCAACACGATTAACTTTCAGTTAGATTACGCAATTTATTGTATCACACACGTGACACTGGAGTGAAGACTAGGCCGAATGCGGCCAGGAAAAGTTAATGACTGTAGCTGGGTATCACAGGTGGAGACAGGCAACAGGTGTGATGCAATACAGCACGTTACTTCAGGGTGTGTACATCTAATGAGCTTGCTGACAGTTTACACGGCTGTCTGGTGGACACGGGGGCAATTGTCTAATTTCCTGTTTACGGTGCCTTTGTCGTCTGAGGTATATTTTATGATAGCTTGAAAACACATAATTAAATGCTAATTACATGTATTCCGTTTCCTGTTTGTGTTTGATAATAATCTGTGAAAGGCCATAGAAATGTTTATTTAGTGGGGACAAATATTCAAGTCGCATGGAGGTGGGCAAAATAGCGTTTTCTTACTTCATTCCGATTGAACTGATCACGTGATAACGATCTCTCACTTGATAATGAGATGACATATTCATGAGGAAGAAAGGAGTAAAATTGTTCCAGATGATTACAAACTCAAAATGTTGTCCATAGCATAACTGATCGACGACTTATAAACAGATTTTTATTGCATAATGTTATAGTGTTTTTCAAAGTGTTATGTTTTGGTATGAAGGAGTTATTCTTGTACTGATTATCTTCGAAGAGTAATTGAAAGTGCTGTGCATCGTTGTCAACACTATCATCGGCTTTCCTCTCTTTTATTTTGGTAGATGGTTTAAACAGTATTCATTGATAAAAACAATACATTAAAAGGACAACACAGAAATATATATTGTATGTATTTGCGTGAAATAGAAAGGGTTTTCCTGCCTGGACGGCAGCATGGACAGGGGAAGACAACCAGCCCCAGGTACAGTCCAGCATGTTGGGTTGGACAGCCTTTTTCAGCCATAAGCCATAAGGTAAACTTAAAAACTCACAAATAAATGCTAACTATTTTGTTTCGTGTTATTAAGCTGGTAAAAGACAGAATCATATTTATTCAGTTGTGACAAAAATTCAATTCATATGGAGGTGAGCAGAATCTGCTCAGGGAAGTGGCATCTTCCGTATGTAACAGGGATGGCTCGACAACAGAAAACAAAGCTCCGTTGAGGCTGTAGTTCGGATTTATTGCTGTAATTGACTACTAATACAAGTCTGAAACAATGTCAGTCTAAGTAAATTCAGTCTCAATGTTATTCGTTACACTCCACTTAACAAACCCTAGCAGAAGGCCGCGTCAGGCAACCTTTGAGCGACCTATGACCGTCCAATCAATAGCGAGACGGTTATATAGATTTAGCCAATCAGACAACGGCTACGATTTAGGGACACAGATCTCTCCACAAACAACAATCCGCAGAAAATACAGATGTTTGACCTGCAGTATATACGCTTTGGGGTTTCTGTTGACATGGTTACCGTTAGCTAATATTTCCACAAGATGAGATCCCTTGAATATTGCCAAAACCACTGTTTTCAGGGACAGTTTTCTCTGTTGTCATGGTTGTAATGTCCGCCGCGTGAATCGCCCAGAAGCGATCGTACGCTAAATAGCATTTGGAATCGTTCGGGTACGAACCTTTTCAATATAAAAAGTTCAAAAGGTATGTGCGAATGTCCACTTGCGCGATTTGGAAAGCTGTGTTCTGATTGGTCAGTCCAAAACCTGATGCGACCTCCCGTAAGGTTTTGTTAGACTCTGTAATGGAGCGTAACGAAAAGTACTGAGGCTAAGTTTACTAAGACTGGAAACAATGTATATGAATACATAAACCTCCGTCGAAATAACTTCCTTTTTATCACATTCATCTGTTAAAAGTCAAGAAATTGTATTTCTATAATTACATGTTGATGACAATGACATAAAACCTACGGAAATGAGTCATAATTCCTTCATGCAGTGTGTTCAAGAATACATTTTGCTTAAACTATTAAAGATCATGCAGTCCTCCGAAGTTACTTACCACTTGATGTGAGTGAACATATTGAGCACGGGTCTGTTCTCATGGCAAAAGTGCCACGTGACCCATTTGCAGATGCTGTGTCTCTTGCACGCGAAAGAAACCTGACAGTTAAGAAAGCAAGTACATATGTTTCAACAAGATGACACTGATATGTGTCACATAGGGGAAATAGTCGTCAAAAACTGCAAAGGCGTCTCTCGTACTCGTAACGATCTTTGAGTGTCTGACAAGCAGTGGGAGGAAAGTAGATGTGTTTCAACGCAATGGCACACCTATGTGCATTCGTGTAGATGAACAAGTACTTGTATGGTGTAAATCTGCATTGAACATCCTTTCAGAACATGTTAAGATAATGTTTCTATGAAACTGACACATATGTGAAAATCCTCATCAAAACTGACTGCTTTTGCCTCTCATACATCTGTCGATGTTGTGAGGGCGGTGTGTGTGTCTGTAGCCAGTAGGAGGAAAGTACATGTATTTCACCACGATGGCAGACATATGTGCATTCTTGTACATGGACAAGTACTTATACGCTTTCAGAAAATATAAAAATCATGTTTGTGTGAAATGTGCACATAGGTGAAAATTGTTTTCAAAAGCTGACTACATTTGTTCGTGCTTCTGAGAAGCGTCTCTGGTACGCGTAACGAAATTGGGGGCCATTTGTGTGTCTGTGACGAGCGATGGGTGGAATGTAGATGTGTTTCATCGCGATTGTACACCTGTGTAACTTCGTGTACACAAACAAGTACTTAAATGAGGTAAATCTGCATGGAATGAGCTTTCAGAAAATATAAAGATCATGTTTGTGTGAAATGTGCACATAAGTGAATATTGTTGTCAAAAGTCTAAAATCTACTGCTATAGCAGCAAACATAAAACGTAAGACTGTTTTTACGTCGGTAGACGTGGTCGTGTTTTCCAATGATTATACTTCCAACAAAAAGAGTAGTCCGTATGAAAGAATGTTATTCGTGATTTTGTTATAATAATTTATTGTATCCTCATTGTTTTAACGCAAGTAAAATATCACCATGTAAATTACGTATGCGTCAGACAATACGCAAGACGGATGTTTTGACTGAGCAATTTAGTCAGGCATCAGTTACCTCCAATTAATGACACGCTGACCCAGTCACTTCTACGCGAGACGGTTCGCGCAGTTTTGAAGAAAGTAAACATGTTTCAACACAATAACAAACAGGTGTGCATTGGAGTGCATCGAAAGCTGCATATATATATTATGAATCTACGATGAATTAGCGTTCAGAAAAAAAGGAATGTAGGTTTCTGAAAAATATGTACATTGGTGAAATTCTCTGTTAAACATCGTCAATTTTTGCTCAAATTTTGCACATTTTTGTCATTTTTTGACAATTTAATTTCCTCTTTTTATGCTTTCATTCACGTCATCCAATAACTGGACCATCAGTCAACAACTGTAGCAATTTTTGTTTAATTATTTTCATAAATAACACATTTAGACGCATTTTTGTGTGACATGCAGCATTTCTCTTGCTGTGATCAGGCAGTCATGCATATGAGCGACCCCCTCTCTGGTAGTCACTTGTACACGTAACGGGAAACCGTCTCGCGTACACATTATGTCCTCTACTGTTTACCGAGGAAGTATAATCCAAAATATAACATGTTACATTTCAGTTTGGACAACTTTCTAAATGGCATTGTGTATACATAGTTTTCTGAACTCCTTTTCTTATTACAAAGAGTGAACAGATTCAATTGGGCTAATGATATCTGAGTAGTTGTGGAGGGATTGGGATAGAGAACTTTCACAATGTTCCATATTTTGGATTAGTAGCCATTTTCTAAATTTAGAATGGCCACTGCCTTTGTATCAATAGTGAACTTCAAAATTTCAATGGGCCGTCTGTCATGCTAATGTGCAAAATGGCCCAGCCTTTCCCAATCATTGGTTGTGTCCCTTGCTATCATTATACCACTGTCAAACTATTCAATGGCAAGTTCACTTATGTGGTTTTGACATTGATCTGGATTGATAAAGACTATTTAACCAATTCAACTGAGTTGGGGTTTTTTTTCCATTCCTAGGTATGTGGGGATTGGGAAAAGCAGGGGCCATGGGCCATTTTGCACTTAAGAATAAAAAATGGCCCATCAGAATTTTGAAGTTTACTGTCAATACAATACATTCTAATTTCAGAATATGACTGTTGATCCAGAAAATCCATTGTCATTGTTCTCCATCCCAACCCCAGTATATGTATTTGTTTTGAATGTTAGTATTATATTTCAGAGGGAAATTGAGTTGTACAACCAGGAGGCCAACTGTTTCAACATCAGAGAAAAAACATACCATGACCAAGTTGTTAAGATTATGTAAGTTCTTGATAAAGAATATAGCCTTTGATTCTGAGGTTTCACCAGTAACATACCCTTGAATGAAGTCATTTTATGTCCTATGACCATCAAGAAAAACAATCATTGACATAGCACACTTGTTTATATCAAACCATCCAAAAAACACATAGGAAACACTCATTGTCAGGAAGTGTATTTTGTAAATCTCTCAAGTGATTGTAAGATAAGGGGCACTGGGGTTGCACTGGTTAATGCAATTAATTGACACGTCACAGATCCAATGTCTAACTCTAAAGCCCATTTCTGTCGATGCAGAAAAGTTGCTAAAAGCAGCATTAAAAGCAACTCATCATCGTTTGTGAGATAGGTTCTTGATTTCAGTGAATCATGCCTAGTTATCCTTCGATCTGAAATATGTATTAACTCACAAGTCTATTAAAGTTTGAAACTTTCATTGTTAAGTGTTGGTACATGTAGATTATCTGGTCTTACTAGGGGAAAGAATATAAACTCATGATATACAGTTGCTATATTAGAATAAGATTCATACTGCAGCAATAGTAAAATTGTATGGTATTATTAGTATTATAATTTTTCATAACGGTGCTTAGTGTCATGGAACTGCACTCATTCGAGTTTGTGGATTATTCTATTAGAACTAGCTATTTTGAGAACTGCATGTTTATGTTGCAGAGAGAGAGGGAAGCCAACAAACCGTATATTCACTTACACTGACAATGACAAGTTCTCCCATGAAGAGGAGGTAGAGATTCATTTTGAAAATGTTTATGAAGTTCATCAAATAGATACTGTCATATTTAAAAGGTCATGAATTTTCCTGATTATCTGATAATTTTGACCATTAATAATAAGTGACATTGCATATTGCAGTTACATGCACAGAGAATGATATGATCAGTAATCTGCATGTGAAGGGTCAAAACGAACCCCGAGGTTTAATTGTGAGATTCAAGGTTTGAACTAACTCCATCAGGAAGCTGGAATATTACTGAGTGTAAGTTTAAACAAAGCACATTATCTGATCACTTTGTAATTTGTATACTCACATGGGAGCTGATAATCAAAAACAAATCTATGTTGACTAACTTTGGTGTTTGTGTGTACACCTTGGTTATTGAGTCTGTCACAATACTTATACCGTTACATTGTACTCACATCATTATTTAGTCATTATGTGAGAGCAGATTGCCTGATATTTCATAACACTGTGGAAAGCCCCTTCATTTGATAGTTGGATCTACAATTTGGTGTATTACTTCCCTTGTGTCAAGGCCGTGCAGTTCATGACCACCTCCCCGTCAGAGAAATCTACCATTCTTGCTGAGAAGATGTCTCATGTCCGACAACGAAGGGTCGGAGGTCGACAGCTCAAAGAAAGGTGATCATTATCATGATTATATGTATGAACATGGATTACCCTGATGATGTCGATTCAATTCCTTTCTTTAGAGTTACATATTTTTATAATGTTTCATTTCATGGGCTTCATGCAGTGTTGGTAACCTGAAAGATTTTGTTTGCAGAGAAGTAGGCTTTGTCCCCAAAATCAATGTGGTAGACCCATCACCATCAGATGATATGAGGAGGAGGAACCACATTGAGGCTCCCCCAATGGAGGTGATGTACATCATGGGGGACCTCAGTCCCAGAGAGAGGTGTGTAGGAAATTGTTATTTATGCGGTGAAGGTTGCTAGTGTATATGTGGAGACTGCCATTGACAGCAAATGACAGAAGCATTGTTCACATTGTAAGTGCAGTAGTTGCCAGTTCATAAAGGGACATGTAGCAGGAAATATGAAAACCGTTACCTACAGTGAGTGTCCCATGGGTAGCCATGTGGTTAAAGTGTCAGGTTGTCACGCAAAGGGCCTGGTTTGATTCCCAGCATAGGCACAGTATACAGGCCATTCTTGGTGTCTGGAATATTGCTAAGATTGTATGGGCAAAAAATGTTACTAACTTCTCTCACTCTAAACTATCCTGTTCAAAAGTACATAGGACTTAGAACTTGGAGCAAGGAAAGTTCCTTTATGACAGTTTTACCCTGTGAACTTGGGCATACACATGGTATATGTTAAAATGCAGCTATTGATCTGCATTATGGGTTTCACACATGCTTTGTTAACCTGTGAAGATAAGAGTTAAAACTGGACTTGAGAAACCCATGCTTGTCATAGGTGGAGACTGACAGGAATAGGCGGTCAGGACTACTATATTGGTTGATGTATCCTAAATATGTAAATCTATGATATAAAAATGATGGATTTTCTCATCCTGGCTTGATTATATTTAGAATCTTACTTCATAAAGCTAAAATATTGCTGCATTCAACAAGTATTTTTGTTTCAGGGCAGCTCATGAGACTGACGAGTACATCTTGTGTATGTTACAAATTGATGCTAATGGTGTCCTGAGCATCCGGCCAGACTTCAACAGAGGACGAAAACCATATCTGATAGAAACAGCCTCCGTGGGAAGAGGTACATTTTTTATCACTCACTCTTTGATTCTGGGATTACTGATACAGTTGTATATGGTGTTGATATTGAGCGTTGTGTCCTATCCCACAAACTTTTGTTTGGTGGTTTTGAATTTGATTCACAACTGGTTATGTTTCAATGTTTATCAGGACCATAATGGTTTGTGGGGGTTTAGCTGAAGTAATAAGCATCGTATACTTGTCTCTCCTCCTGCTTTCCTCCAAGCTTAAGCTGACATACTTTACTGTGACTGAAATACTGTTCAAAGCCATGTTGAACCCCACTGACTCACTCACTTTTGAATTTGCTGACACGTGAGGCACTACAAACCATTGCATGTTTTGGCATGCACACAATAAACCAGTGATTGTATACTGAACAACACAAAAAATGCAAGTTTCGAAAAAATGAATTCTCATTAATGTAAGCTTTTATGTTTATATATTCTATGTAAAAAATTGACAAAAAGACACAGTTGTGTTTCTTGTGTTGTTCAATATATATTTAGATCAAGTTTCTATGTGTGTCAGCACCCTAGTTTTTCTCTGAGTTTCATCAAGGTGATGAACTTCCAAGGTTTGCATCACATCAGACTTTCTCCTACATCAAGCTACCATTCTGTGATATTAGATCACAATAATTATCCTCTTCAGCCATGAAATATGTATGTTTTTGTGCCTGCCACCAGATTTGTTCCCATATTTGGTGACACAAGTGGCCCGTTGGTGCTTAATTTGATGTGTAGAGTTGTGTCCCTTGTGCACATCAGTAACCTATGATTGTCAGATGTAAATCAGGTTCACACGATTCTCTTTCATAATACCATAATTGTTATACATATTTGAGACCTGCAACTCTTTGTGCTTTCATCCCATGGTAAGCTGATGCATTTTAAGCGGTATGTCACCCATTGGTGGTGGAGGAGGGTAGGGTAGTCCAGTGGCTAGAGCATTCACTCATCATGCACAAGACCTGAATTCAATTCCCCACAGGGGCACAATGTATGAAGTCCATTTCCCACCGTAATATTGATGGAATATTTCTACAAGCAGAGTTACACCAATTCTTCTTAAATCATGGATTCCACTGGTGTGCCAAGTTACTGTCTGTATCAATTATGGCCTTCATCCCAGGCTGACCAACGGGAACATGTCATCAGTTCCCAATTGCGCAGATCGATGCTCATGTTGTTGATCACTGGATTGTCTGGTCCAGACTCGATTATTTACAGACCGCTGCCATATAGCTGGAATATTACTGAGTGCGGCGTAAAACTAAACTCACTCACTCACTCACTCATCCCAGGCTGAACCGACTGACCATGAAAGAACTTCCATTGGATCACTGTTTGCATCAGTATTTCGAGCTTGGTTTGCAAAGATTGTGACACTATCAGTGGAAGTTTTGTGTGGAAATATACCTGAAATATTCACTTTGTTTTTCCAGAGGTGTTTGAGTATACAATAGAACACTCATCTAAGCCCATGAATAGGTAAGTGAAATCCATGTAGTAGTTTACTCTGTGGATCTTTAGACATTAAGATATTATCTGCCTTTGAGTCCCACATGGGTGCAATGTGTGAAGCCCATTTGTGGCATGCCCCACTGTGATATTGCTGGAATATCGCTAAAGGCAGTGGAAAACCAAACTCACTGACTCACTCATTCACTGACTCACTCTACCACTGAGTCACCATCTGTCATCAAGGCCTATCATAGTGATGCTGTATCATCACGAGCATCACTTGAGACACTCTGTATCGTTTGCTTAGACATTCTCTATCAACAAAGCACTCTCGATATTTGAGATACTATATATCACCAAAACATGTCACTGAGAGTACTTATCACTGAAGGACATTTCTCAATGATATATAGTATCTCAAATATCACTAATGTCATTTAATTTTTTTTTTCAAAGAAATTAAATTGGTTGAAAAGCCTTGTAAATAAATATATGAATAAGTGGGACAATCAACAAAGTGATCGCTGATGTGATGGTGTAAATCCAGCTGGGTCCATGCAGGAGATAAATGTACTTTAAGTCCCCATGGACCTTCAGTTGTTGATGATCTGTACCCTGTTATATATTGCATTGTGGATAGTTTTAGTTTTACATGCTGGTTTTACGTCTTATTTGTGATTTTCTGGTTCTTTCTAATGTAGTTCATCATGATGTATATATACTGGGTTTATGTGTCATGAATATGTAACTTACTTTGTCACTGAAGTACTGCTTATATGACTAGAAACCTGAACTCACTCACTTAACCCATGTCTTTTCAGACAAGAGCAGGAACGGGAGAGAAAAATGTACAGGGAGGTAAGTTGGTGAAGCGCCATGAACATTTACTTTGTGAATGGAATCTGGTGCACATTAGATTTGTAGCTTTGTTATTGTTTGCGTTTTTGTTATAATTCTTAAATGAAAAATCATGTTTAAGTTTCTTACTGTGTGCCTGTCTTATGTACATTCTACCACAAGTAATGAATGATCCACATGTAGTATCAAGAGAACCCTCCCCTACTGACAGTCTTTTTATGCTTCAATTTTTTGTCATTTGGACCTTGTTATGAGTTGTAGTTTACAAAGGGTGTATGTTTAATAGGTCCTGCATTAGCTTTGGACAAACATATCCACAATTGCTCTCCTCAGAAACTTATACAACAAATGTATCTTGCAGGGATAGTAGATCTACTGATAACTACCAATTTTATTGCCAACTGATCATTGAATCGTCTTAACCGCCATTTGATCATACAATATTAACTTTTCAACTGAAAACAGATTTTCCTGTTGTCTTCCCTGATCATGCCATTGTAAGGAATTAAGTTGAATTCTCTTGAGCTGTCAATGATTTTTATTTGACTTTTACACAATATATGTCTGTCTGCTTTCTAATGGAGTGTAATAGATTTTATTGTCCTGCTAAGGAATTAATAAGCAGCCTGTTTCCTTCATGGCGTAGTGAAAGGAGTTTAATATCTTCCTACCTGGTATGCAGTATTTCATCAAGAAATGTGAACCAATCAGATTTCAGTGTTTTGGCATGTATATATGGTAAATATGTTTATGTATTGCAGGTTTACAGTCGTCACAAGGATTTTTTGGGGGCCTGTGTGGGACTGGAGTTTGAAGTGGTAGGTCACTGAGCATAACTTGCCACCATGAACAAACAATGCAACTGTGTCAGAGTCACATGTTAACCACCTGATGTACATAATGGTGAATGTTAATGGTAGATTCTGAAAATGTTTAAACAGAAGAAAAACACAGCATATGGACAATAGGTAGAGAGATCACATATCATTACTGTCTTTAAAATGGTGAGATAGAGCCCATCTTCACTGCAGTGTAAGAAATCAAGTATGTCAGTTAGACAAAACTGTAACCAGACTGCTGCTACAGTTCCCAAGTTTGATTTGAACCTAACAGTTGATGTGCCTGTGCATCTCTTTGTTTCAAACACCCGATATCACCTCTAATTAATAGTGATTCATAAACATATTCCGATTATATGGTTGGATGCCAGTGTTGACAGAATATGGACAGGATTTTGTTGGTTATATTTAAATACTGATGATTGAACATTCAAATGTCTTTTGTTTTCATTGCTTACAAATGTTTGTATTTTTTATTTTCCTTGTGGATGGCTTGATGTTTGTGTGTTTTGCAGCCTCCTAAGGATGCATTGAGACTGGTGGTATTCGGAGAGATTGGTGAGACATGTCACTTTAGTCTGTGTATTTATCCAACTTGCTGAGCTGCACCTGCTTTCTCAGGCATTTTTTTGTGCCTGTATTTTCTTTAGATGTTTATACATAGATGGATATTTGAACATATAAATTCGGGTTTCTGTACCTAGTAACCATAGGTTTACCTTACCTAGTTACCACAGGGTTACCATATATAGTAACTAGAGGGTTACCATACCTAATTACCACAGGGTTACCATACCTAATTACCACAGGGTTACCATACCGAGTTACCACAGGGTTTCCATATCTTGTAACCATAGGGTTACCAAACCTAGTTACCATACCTGGTTACCATAGGGTTACCATGCCTAATTACCACTGAGTTACCATACCTAGTTACTGTAAGGTTACTATACTTAGTTACCACAGGATTTCCATATCTTGTAATCATAGGGTTACCATACCTAGCTACCATACAGTTACCATACCTGGTTACCATAGGGTTACCATGCCTAATCACCACCGGGTTAGCATACCTAGTTACCATAGGGTTACTATACCTAGTTACCACAGGGTTTTCATATCTAGTAACTATAGGGTTACCATACCTAGTTACCATGCAGTTACCATACCTGGTTACCATAGGGATACCCTGCCTAGTTACCACTGGGTTGCCATACCGAGGTACCACTGGGTTACCATACCTAGGTAACACTGGGTTACCATCCCTTGTTGCCATAGGGTTACCATGCCTTGTTGCCATAGGATTATCTTACCAAGGTACCATCGGGTTACCATACCTAGTTACCATCAGGTTACCACACTTAATTACCATCGAGTTACTATACCAAGTTACTATCAGGTTACCATATCTAGTTACCATGGGGTTACCATACCTAGTGACCATAGGGTTATCATATCTAGTTGCCATAGGGTTATCATACCTAGTAACTATGGGGTTACCATACCTAGTTACCACAGGGTTATCATACCTAGTTGCCATAGGATTACCATACCTAGTAACTATAGGGTTACCATACCTAGTTGCCATAGGGTTATTTATACCTAGTAACTATAGGGTTACCATACCTAGTTACCATAGGGTTATCATACCTAGGAACTATAGGGTTACCATACCTAGTTACCATAGGGTTATCATACCTAGTTGCCATAGGATTGCCATACCTAGTAACTATAGGGTTACCATACCTAGTTGCCATAGGATTGCCATACCTAGTAACTATAGGGTTACCATACCTAGTTGCCATAGGATTGCCATACCTAGTAACTATAGGGTTACCATACCTAGTTATCATTTGGTTACTATACCTAGTTGCCATAGGAACTCCATAGTGTTACCATGCCTAGTAACCATGGGTTACCATACCTAGTTGCCATAGGAATACCATAGTGTTACCATGCCTAGTTACCACAGGGTTTCCACATTGGTTGAAGCATGCCTCCAGAAACGTTTGCTGCTGTTAGAGACATTTATCAAATATTTGGGGTGGCCAGCCCACCTCTTCGGTGGGTTGTCAATATGGCCAGATTGGGTGCTTTGTTGTTCAGAGTATTCCTTGTCTGCTCAAACTGACATAATTACAGGCCAGTCATAATGCTGGAATTGTGCATGGTGTGTGCAACATTAAACACCACTGAAAAAGTCTTTGAAAGCCATTTAGAAACTGGCATATATATATATATCAAGGGTGAAAATTTATGGATATCAACTTCTGTAATGTGAGGCACAGAATGTTTTGGGTTATATTCTCACTATAGCTACACCGTTTCAGTTCGATGCATTGAAAAATCGAAAGTGACACCTTTGTTTGGTTTTTTGATAACCATGATCATTATTTTGATTTGATACTTGAATACCTATTCAAATTATTTCCACACATCTTGTACATAAGTTTGAATCAACATTCGTCAGTACAACCGCTGAATAAGGCAAAAGCCTTAAATGTGATGGTTGATGCAGAGCTAATTATCCAATGAGAGGTGTTGTTGGTATACAACGTTAAGTTGATGATTGATTTCATGCTAAAACTGCTGACTTAGTTAAATGATATCTGATGGTTTGCTTGTATGAAGAATCAAATTGAAAACATCCAGTCGAGGGTGCAGTATTGAAAATCGAATGGTATCGAGTCATTGCAGCCCTAAGTCTCACCTGGCACAGAAGTAAGAATTAGAATATGCTCTGAAAATTTATGTTCTTCATATTACAAAAGACAAATGACATCCATAGGTTTTCCTTGTTTAACAAAAGACACAAAACAGACATTAAGTTTGCCAAATCTATCCCAGACATCTGGAAGTGTGATCCTGCTTTTCAGAGTCAGCCCGAGACTTTGAATTTGACGATATCTATTTACATTTCTTTGTGGATTTGCCAAAACGTGAGTTTCTAACCTCTTTTATCTCCATTAGTCAGTGTATTTGACAGTATTTAAGAGACTTTTGAATTCTTAGTGAAATACAATAAATTGCTCAATAAATGACGTTTACATCTCAGTAAATCCAACTTCAATATCAGCGATGAAGAAGAATACTCCTTTCGTAAATAATTTGATGTATAACATAGTCACATATTCAATATTTACCGTAAGTGAATATAGCATTATGTTTGACCATACCTGAACTCACCTGAACACATTTAGACACTTGAACATATCTGACCTCACACAAGCACACCTGAGCACTTTTAAACACACCTGAACACATTTAGACACACCTGAACATATTTGACCACAAACAAGCACATCAGAACACATTTAGACTCACCTGAACATATTTGGCCTCACACAAGCACACCTGAACACATTTAAACTCACCTGAATATATTTATGCATATGTGTACATGTTGCCTATGACTGGACCTATTTGTTGCCATTTCTACACATTAATGACATTATTAGTGTAAATTATCTCTTATCAACTCTGTTTACATTTGAGGGGTGGCGAGGTTGCCTGCTGGAAAAAGCTATTTGTCATGCTAAAGACATGGGGTTGTTTCCCACTCATGGACACAATGTGTGAGGTCCATTTCAGGTGTCCCTACCATGATGTTGCTGGAATATTGCTGAGATCAGCATAAAACTCACCCACTAAATAACACCTTTGAACACATCAGACCACACTTTAATACATTAGGCATGTGTTGACACATAGACACCGATTAACTCATCAAGCATTTTGTTACGGTCAAGAATTTACCATGACAAACTATGTAAGAAATCTCCTTGTGAAGCAGCAAAACAGAACAAAGGCAAGTCATAAACGTTCAAATTGTATTATTATGCAACAAGAGCAAGGTATACAAAGTCACAAGTCAATTTAACAATACTGATTTCAAATACAATATAAGTGAGACAAAATCTAAGGCAATGGGTCACAAAATATATTTTGGTGTGAGAGAGAATCAACTATGCAGAATGTAAACACAGCGATCGGTCTGACAACGGATGATGTAAATAAGGCGTTGATGATTGTTGGCGATGTAACTCCAGTAAATATGAATGAGTGTTCCCCGCAACACGGCAACCAGCCTTTTTATAAATATACAATCATTTTCCGAATGTTCGGGCACATACAAACATTGTCAACACTGTGGAATGCCCTTGAATATGTCTCCCGGAAGTAAACACATAGAAAACTAGGAGCAGATAAATTCCGGAAAACCAGATGCTAAAAGTGCTGACCATCTATTAAACAAAATGTGACCCATCATAATTATTATTCAAAACACTAAACGTTGTGACCCAAATAATAATTATTACTGAATTAATACAGAAAATACACACTTGTAACAATCTCTTAACGCATCAGACACCCATTAACACATCAAGCATCTGTTAACACCTCAGACACCCATTAACATATCAAGCACCTGTTAACACATCAGACACCCATTAACACATCAAGCATCTGTTACCACCTCAGACACCCATTAACACATCAAGCATCTGTTAACACCTCAGACACCCATTAACATATCAAGCCTCTGTTAACAGATCAGGCACACATTAACACATCAAGCATATGTTAACACATCAGGCACTTTTAAGACATTGGACACCTATTGACACCTGATGTGTGTTAATAGATTGGACAGCTGACCGGTTCCAGCCTCTGTCTTGGGTTACACAGACCTGCAGCTCCAAGGTGGAAGGCATTGTATGTATAGCTTTCTATACTTTGGTGGCAATGTACATGTGTCAAGTAACTGTTATCAATCTAGAACAATTTTTAATTAATTCCAGTGTTTGAGAAATCATTGTGCCCTCTGTTGCTAGATGGGTTATTGGTTGAATCCCAGCAGACATAGGTAGATTGTATCTTTTGAGCATTCTGTGTTAGAATCAATACCTCACCGATCCATTAAGATAGCAGTAGAAGATGCTGAGGACCTGTACTGTCAGGACTCCCCATGTGGTTGTACTGATCAGGTCTGCCTGGGGTCTGAAAGTCATACCTATAGGACCATGGTTCTAACTTGACAGGTTCTTGTGAGTGTTCATTGAAACAGCTAATACATTGACCTTTTTCATTTCAGGACAATGTAGCACATTTCAGCTTCCCTTTCAACTTTGAGCTGTTCTACAAGAATGAGTCTGTCAAACAGGAGGACAAAGGTGAGAAGATGGGAGAGCATCAGTTGCACATACAGTAAATCAGATCTTTCACTGCTGATACCTCTCTGTCTGAAAATGTGATGAATTTTGCCATCAGGTGAATAAAGAGCAACTTTGACTGCCCAGTCTGAGGGAAGGATGTGTGGGTTCTTTATCTCAGGTCAGATTCTGAAACTAATCACTTAGTTTTCACCTTCATTGCAATTTATTTATCTTGACAAACTGTGAAGACCATAAACCATATACCCTTGGAAAAACATGTCTAAATTTTTCACTCCCTGATGCCACGAATATTGGAGACTTGAGTAGCTGATCATCAGTTACAAACTCTTAAGATCTTACAGAGGGGATATTGTGTCAGTTATTGTGTCAGCAGTGAAAGATTTGATTTGTATAAGATAATCTGTACACTGGTAGTTAAATTGTGATGGGCTCTTTGATGAGTCTCTAGCAAGGATATTAACCGAAGATGAAATGCTGTAAAACTGAATGTATTTAACATTTCATTGCATCCAAATATATACAAACTCATAGGAACAAATGAGGGAACACCTGAAAGTTTCTTCACACGATTTGCATTGCACTGTGGGGACGTTTTGGAAAACAATAAAGGAACACTTGTACTTTCAGGTGCACCCTTATACATTTCCTTGAGTATTATTTTTAAACTTATCCAATCTCACGTTATCTCACATTGTGCAGCTTTCTTCTTGTTCTCCGATCATGTGTAGAACATGCTTTAAGCTAAACTGAATCAAAACTTGTTGGCCTCTGACCACCCGACCTCTGCCCCTACCCTGATATCAACACCTGTCAATCATCATTAAGTTTGTGCAGCATGCTCAGCCGCTCAATGTGCCTGTCATTCTCTTTTTTGTTGCTACACCGTGTGGATGTGTGTATGCTCTGTCTATTGTTACTATTTTACATCATGGGGAATCGTCTTCCCTTATTATATCAGACAAGTGGCTGACAGGTATCATCGGAGGTTTCCGAGGGTCCTTCTTCATCTCTACATTTGAAGCGAGATCTTGCTACCAGCTCGCCGTTCATTACCATCCCTGGATGAAGAGACTCATTCAAGTGTAGGTCTACAGTTTGATTTTAAGCCTACGATAACTCGGGCAAGCTGTGGGATGCTGTTTCACCAAATAACACACGTGTTGACATTTATCTGCTTCCACTTTCTGGTCCAAATTGCAGATGATCATGCGTATTCAATTGGGCCAGTAACAATTGTGGAATGGGAAGTGTATGCAATGTGAAGTGGAATTTGATTGTACTTTACAAACAGTGATTTTGGGTTATGGATTCACTTCAGTGCGTCGCTCTCCCACATTCCAGAACGCTGCTTTGGTCAGACCCAGCAATGTGAGCCAGTACGTTGTTTACCCCAAGTCCGAGCTTACTCTTGCAGTGCCCAAGTCCGAGCTTACTCTTGCAGTGCCCAAGTCAGGGCTTACTCTTGCAGTGCCCAAGTCAGGGCTTACTCTTGCAGTGCCCAAGTCAGGGCTTACTCTTGCAGTGCCCAAGTCCGAGCTTACTCTTGCAGTGCCCAAGTCAGAGCTTACTCTTGCAGTGCCCAAGTCAGAGCTTACTCTTGCAGTGCCCAAGTCAGGGCTTACTCTTGCAGTGCCCAAGTCAGGGCTTACTCTTGCAGTGCCCAAGTCAGGGCTTACTCTTGCAGTGCCCAAGTCAGGGCTTACTCTTGCAGTGCCCAAGTCAGGGCTTACTCACAGGGTTCCTGGGAATGGAACATATACAAAGTAAAGAAGACAGGTTCTTATTTATTACATAGAGTAACAGTTCTTACATCGTTATCTAGCTGAAATGAGCAGATGATGAGAGGTATATATACATGGATTGTTTTAACAACGAGCAGATTAACATGAACAACAACACAGAGTGCCCGGATCAGCACTTAATCATAGAGTGCATGGTTCAGTCCGGTGCTTTAGTGATGAGATGCGGCCCTGCCATTTGGTTATGGACCATTCCAGTGCGCTACTTACCTCTGCAGCGTCAGCTTACGTCGGGACAGGTATCTGTTTGCAGAGCGCTGTGTGCTCGCAATTCTGTGCTTTTATTCAGTACACCGCTTACTACGGATTCAGCGCTTTGTTAGAGCACAGCTTGTCCCAGGTTCAGCGCTAACTCACAGCATGGCGGTATCATGCTTACTCATAGGGTTCCCGGTTCCACGCTTACAGTGTGCTGGTTCGAGACTTCTTAACAGCATTACCAGTTTGGCCCTTACATACAGTACTCACACTTTTTTGCATCATGGTATGGTTCAGTGCTTCCTCACAGCTTTCAATGTTTGACCCCTCTTCACAGTGCCTACATATACCCCACCTGCTTCATCATATTTTCAACTCACTTGGTGATTCAGTGCTTCCTTATGGAAGATGCAACATCTCATTGCACTTGCACTGTCTCAACCCAGAACGCTTTGTCAGTGGCAGAAGCTCTGGGTCTTCTGACCTCTGCGCAAAGCTTCAGCTTTGGCCATTACAACTGTTCCTAGCTCTCAACATCAGAGTGGGCGAGCAGGCAGCTTTGATCTCTCTTCTCCTGGAGCTACATCCTTATCTCTGATGATGGACATATGAGTTGAACATTTGCGGACACATTTGTTTAGAGCCGTTTAGCCCGTCTTACTACCTGTATGTACCTTACTACCCTCACGGATAGGGGGAGCTCACCCACTCGATCAACAAGTGTCAGGGCAGTCTCTCACAGATCATGCTTGTCACATCACCATTCTAGAGCTGAGAGTGGTAATTCTGTCCATAGTCCATTGGTCAGATTTTCTTAGAGCGTTGTCTCTCATGATCCAATCGGATAATACAGCAGTCGTGTGGTGCATCAACTGGATGGGGTTGGATGGGCTCTCTCCTCAACTTCTGTGGTGGACACAACAGTTTTTCAACCTGGTGGATTCACTCGGAATAACAGTATGGACCAATCATGTTCAAGGGTTGAAGAATGTCATTGCAGACTTGCTGTCCTGGTCGAGTCATCCTTCCCCGACAGAGTGGAAACTTCATCCACAGGTATTCAGGATGTATTGTCTTCCGGTAATGACTGACAGTGGACCTGTTCACCACCAGTTTCAATCATCAGTTGCCTCAATTTGTGTCTCCACTTCCAGATCCGTTGGCCTGGGGACAGGATGCTCTAGCCATTCTATGGGATGGCCTCAATGCTCACGCCTTTCCACAAGTGACTCTTCTTCCATGCATACTTCTCAAGCTGCGCACGACCAAGAGGATGACACTGCTTTTGTTCGCGCCCTTTTGGCCAGTCAGAAGTTGGTTTGTTGACCTGCAAAACCTAGCCAAACCCCTTCCCGTGCCACATCCTGTGCCACTTCCTGCTCAACAAGAGACCTACTAGTTCATCCTCACTCTGATCAGCTCTACGGCTGTCTGCTCACACTTCATCTTCACATCTGGCACATCGTTATTGGTCATTAGTAGCCAAAGGGTATTCCAAGAGGATCCCTACTGCCATTACCACAGTGCATTGCACCTACACTCAGTCTTTATACAATGATAAGTGGAAGAATTTTGAAAGTTATTGTAGAACCAAGGGCATTACATCTCATCATCACTATGGCTTCACTCCAGAGGGTAGCGGAATACCTGCAGCATCTGAGAATCTCCAAGAAGCTTAAAGGTTCTACTTTGTTGACCTACTTGGCTGCCCTCAATACCATTATTGTGGTGGTTACAGGCGTGAAGATCTCCACGGTACCTGAGCTCCAGTCTCTCCTGAGATCCTATGTGTTCACTGACCAGTCATGGAAGTTCTGAGCCCCAGTTGGGATCTTTCTGTCATTCTTACTCATTCGATGTCAGCCGATTATGAACCATTGGAAGATAAAGACTTGGAGCATATCACCTTTAAGACCTGTTCTTTCTCGTCTTGGCTACTGCACCTCGCATTTCTGAGTTGCACACTTTAGACGTCTCTAGGGTTCGTTTTGAAGTCCACTCATGTGAAAGTGTTTCTTGGCTTGAAGTGGCATTTCCTCTCCAGGAACCAGTTGCCAGGTCAGCTGGATCGCATGTTTACGATTCCATTGCCATCTACAATTGTGGGTCCAGATGACATTGAAGATTTCAGGACTGCTGCAGGCTACGCATGAGGCTCTTCCTTCTGTTGTCCACAGCCTCCACTGCAGAAGTCTCTCGTACTATAGTAGCATTCTGGATGAGGTCTACCATCCCGTGCGCATACCAGTTTGTGAGTCTCCCTCCACCGTCGACGGCAACACTTCTTGAGACACAAGAGCTTGCCTCTACTATAGCACAGGAAATGTTCTGCTTCACAGGAAATGTTCTCTCCAGAGCATTATGGAGAGATGTTGTTGGATGGTTGCGTCTCATTACCACTGTGATGTCTCCATAGCAGATGTGGAAGGCCTTCATCAGTTTGGCCCTTTGGTCCTGGCACAGCAGTTGTCATCGATCTGCCTTTGCAGATGAAGCAATCCTCCTTCGTATAGGCTTGCTCTGTACATAATATAAGATATCGATGTTATCCATATCTCAGTACATTCTTGTATGAGCTAGATGGTTCTCACCTGGGGAAGTAGGGCGTGTTTTCAGTGTCATACTGGAGGTGAGCCAGACTGTGGGACCAGTCTTGTATTACATGCAGAGATAATCGACCCGTACTTTCCGAGCAATTACGTCAGTGAAGTGTTGATTTCTGATTACCTGTATGGTTTTTGAAGCATTCTGCTCCTGAGTCCTTTCTCACCTTTGATAAATTAGGAAGATTGGTACTGAATGTTAAATCACTTTCATCACTTTCCAGCGTGTCTGTAGGGGGTAGTTTCAAAGCAGCCATATCACTGGGGCAGCAGGGTTTACTTGCCAAGCTACATCCTTTTGCTTGTCAAAAATTGTGGCTGAAAACCACATTAACTCGGGAGTGCCCACTCCCTCGAGTTTTGTGCAGTGTAGGCCAAGGGGTTATCTGAAGCAACCCATCACGAGTATGGAGTTAACATACCAAGAGTTGATGCTTCTCCTTCCCTCCTCGTGTCATACATACAAATTGTAAATTTATATACCTATCCTATCTTAAGTGATGGATGCCCACCTAACCTGCCCCCGCATCACAGATTACAGAAGGCTCCAAGATGGCATGCTGCATGAGCTAAATGATGTTTGACAAGTGTTGATATCAGGGAAGGAGCGAGGTCGGGTGGTCAGAGGCCAACAAGTTTTGATTCAACTTAGCTTGAAGCACGTTCCACACATGGTCACAAACAAGAAGAGAGCTGCATAATGTGAGATAACGTGAGATAGGATAAGTATATAAACATATAATTTATGGTAAAAATCTTCAATTTTATCACCAGCTTTCCCTTAAGCATGCAATATAGTTTGCTAGACATGTCTGCTGGACAGTGGTAACTCTCATTATCTTGAAGTCTCAATATGAACTTACTGAAGTTTTAAGGGTAGAGACGCGTTGAAACAAGCATTCTACCGCTGACTTACTGATGATGTTACAGACCAAATACCGAACTTCCCCATTGTGTTGGTGGAGGTCCTGTCCCTAGATTCATGGCATCGGTTTCGCACTGAAGGCTACACCTATCTTCAGGTTCCCTGCAAACCAGGTGTGTACAGCATTTCTAACCCTATAGCATTCTGAGTCTGTGATGAGCAGGTCCTCCAAATCCATACCAGAGGCTTGGCTCACTGGATGATGATGATGATGATGATGATGATGATGATGATGATGATGATGATGGTGGTGGTGATGTGATGATGATGATGATGATGATGATGGTGATGATGATGATGATGATGATGATGATACATATTTCAATTTAGTAGGAAAAGTGCTTTTATACAGTATGTACCATGATGTATACCATGTCTGTTTATTGATATCACATATATTTTGAAATGGTAGCCATTTGAAATTAAAGATGACCACTGGAAAAGTTTGCATACTGGCAACATAATCTTTGTTTATCTGTCATTAATTTTGATGGTTTTAGGCCAAGATTCTTCCTTGAGTTATGTTTCTTCTGAGACCAATTCCTATATATCCATCTTTTATATGCGATCTGTCCAACAGGGTTAAAGCCCACACTTCCACCTTGCTCTTTGTGCTCTGAATCAGATATCTCATCGTTACAGGTGTATACCATGAAACCAGTCACTGTTGGCGGCCAGTCGGCCAGTCTATCTCGGCCCAACTCCGCAGATTCTTCATCGGGGGCTCTCCAGAACTGGAGGATCCCACGTATGCAGCAGTCCCCAGTACATTTGATGTGAGTTGATGATGTCAGCATGTACAAAGTGGTCATGTATTATTATCTGCTCTGGCACATAAATGTTGTTTTCTGATTGGCTAAGCACTCTTCTATTATTTTCAGTGTACTCACTTACAAGCAAGGTACATTTTAGTGTACTCCACTACCAATGGCAACTCATTTTATGCTTCGTGGTAGTACTTCTTTACCTCAAATAGCATTGAATCACTCATGATGCATGGAAATTACCGATGTTTCGCGAAATTAAATCGATGGCTGGGAGATAACTCTAAATCTGTTTTTCTTGTCTCATCTGCAAAATCTACTGGTGGCCTTGCATTTCAACACATAAATTTTGACAAAATATTCAAGTGTAGTCCCTGTGAATATTAAGGTGAATTACACTGCTGTGACTTTAACGAGACAATACCTGCGGGGAAAATCAGCAAGATGCAAGAATCAAATTGTTTGATTCACACAGGTTGTCTCAAGTGTACGAACTGATAATCCATGAACAAACAGTTCAAACTTGACATTGAGATTTTCGGTAAGATAAATACGTTGTTCACTGGTTTCCTTTGGGCCTGAGGGTACCACAACCCATCCCCACTTGTGACCAGTGAAAAACTTATGTTATTGTTCACACTGTAAACATGATGTTTATCTTCATATGATTCACATTTTATGAGACGTGAACATTGTTCATGAATGTTGTGTGAAAAATTGAGAAAAATGTGAAATATGCATTGATTAGATCCCAAACTGGTTGTGATTTTATAGTTTGTAAGAAACTAATTACTGCATTCAGTCAGAAAACAATTTTCTTACAGATGGTTCCAAACCATGTTAAACAAATGAGATCTGTGATTACACGATGCCATTTAGAAAGTGGTCAAATGCAACATATGTCATATTTGGGATTTCACTTTCTTAGTAAAGTACAAATTCTAGTACTTTTTTCGGTTGAGTCCCATCCGGGATTCGAAGGGTGCGGGTTCGAATCCCGGATGGGACTCAACCGAAAAAAGTACTAGAATTTGTACTTTACTAAGAAAGTGAAATCCCAAATATGACATATGTTGCATTTGACCACTTTCTAAATGGCATCGTGTAATCATAGCTTTCGGCCGTGGGAGCCATGCCAATTTACACTCATCAGAGGGGTACACAAAGTACGCAGTCTAAACTACCAGTTGTCCGACTTTCATTTTTTGTGGAAGTCGCGGTGGCTGAGCGGGCTAGGCGGCTGACTTTGTGTGCTGGCGATTAGGTGCCTGACTCTGAGGGTGCGGGTTCGAATCCCGGATGGGACTCAACCGAAAAAAGTACTAGAATTTGTACTTTACTAAGAAAGTGAAATCCCAAATATGACATATGTTGCAAATGAGATCTGGGAAGTAGTATGTTATATCAGACATTGGTCTGCAGCATGGAGTTGCCAGTTACAAACCTGAAAAAAAAACCTCACACATTTCTCGACCATAGAAGTGTGAAAACCAGACTGTCTGGTCCAGATTCAAATATTTATATGTGTGCTTTATATAGTTAAACAATCATAGCACCCTGATTGTGTATGTCAGTAACATTTTCATGCTAGAGGCCCTCCACAATGTGGTGAACATCTCAGACCATCTGAAGTCAGGACATGATTTATAGAAAACGTTATTTGTACTTTTTCGTTCTCATTGTATTCATGTCTGTCCAACTGGAAATGACTTTCAAGAACCTAAGTGTTGAAGTGTCTGTAATATCACCTCCCCCATCTCCTCTGACTGGATGCCTGTTCAGTTATAGACAACCGACTTTATGTTCAGCCCTCCTTGCTCAGTGTTGAATATAATTACATCAATAACTTTCAGCCAGTTGGTTACATCATTAACCTTCAGCCAGTTGGTAACCTCAGTAGCTCTTTGCCTGTTGGTTACATCAGTAACTGTCTTACTGTTGGTTACATCAGTAGCTCTCTGCCTGTTAGTTGTATCAGTGACTCTCTGCCTGGTATTTACTTCAGTAACTCTCTGTCTGTTGGTTACATCAGTAAGTCTCAGCCTACTGGTTACATCATTAACTCTCTGCATGTTGGTTACATCAGTAACTCTCTGTCTGCTGGTTACATTAGTAACTCTTTGTTGGTTACATTAGTAACTCTCTGTTGGTTACATTAGTAACTCTTTGACTGTTGGTAATATCAGTAACTCTCTATCTGTTGGGTATATTAGTAACTCTTTGACTGTTGGTTACATCAGTAACGCCCTGCCTGCTGGTTACATCAGTAAGTCTCTGCCTGTTGGTTACCCAGTAAGTCTCTGCCTGTTGGTTACATCAGTAACGCTCTGCCTGCTGGTTACATCAGTAAGTCTCTGCCTGTTGGTTACATCAGTAAGTCTCTGCCTGTTGGTTACTAATTTTTTCACATTTCAGGGAAGTCATCTGAGCAAGTTTGGATTTCACACAGAGACGTCAGGCAGCTTGACGTACCGCTTAAACGTTGTCATGCAGTCCAGGTAAGTGCCTTGGGGGCTCACTTAGACACATTCTCATCTGTTGAAGGCTGCTTGTCACTTTGTCATCTGTGTGTGCACAACATCATCAATCTGGTGTCTTGTGACAGCATTGTATTCACATATTGGAAGCAGAAAGAAGACAGGTCAGTGGGTTTATGGTATGACTGAGTGATGTACATTTAGGTGTGTGAGGATACAGGTGCCTCACCATACGATACGTGTGTTGATACTGAGGTCACGATATGATATGTATCGCAATATGGCATTTTCAACATTTTGTGAATAACAAGGAGCCGTTACCTTGATGGGAAGTTGTCTGATGGTGAAACCATAGTACACTAAAAACCTGTAAACAACTAATCCATGTCATTTCTGTAATTGGTAGAGATTAATAGAGAAAGGACTCACAAGTTTCCTGTTTTTTGTAAAACATGCAAGAGACAAAAGTGTTATGAGTCAAAATAGTAATCATTATGTGTGAAAAAACAACAAGGCTACATAAAATCATATGAATCGTGTATTGTATTGTGCAAAGCTTGACAACGATGCACCAGTGCGTTGGTGAATCATGACACCACTCATGTACATATAATAAATGTGTCCTGGGGAGGTTAAGGAGGCGATTCGTTGGCATTAAGTGGCACTTACATGACCTTAGTATAATGACTGTGTCAAAGGAAAGTAGAAGCAGATGATTCCATGTGTTCAAGTTACATGCATGTGACCTCAGTATCATATATGTGTCAGAGGAAGGTAGAGGTAGATGATTCAGTGTGTTCAAGTTACATGCATGTGACCTAAGTGTCATATATGTGTCAGAGGAAGGTAGAGGTAGATGATTCAGTGTGTTCAAGTTACATGCATGTGACCTGAGTGTCATATATGTGTCAGAGGAAGGTAGAGGTAGATGATTCCATGTGTTCAAGTTACATGCATGTGACCTCAGTATCATATATGTGTCAGAGGAAGGTAGAGGTAGATGATTCCATGTGTTCAAGTTACATGCATGTGACTTCTGTGTCATATATGTGTCAGAGGAAGGTAGAGGTAGATGATTCCATGTGTTCAAGTTACATGCACATGACCTTTGTGTCATATATGTGTCAGAGGAAGGTAGAGGTAGATGATTCCATGTGTTCAAGTTACATGCATGTGACCTCAGTGTCATATATGTGTCAGAGGAAGGTAGAGGTAGATGATTCAGTGTGTTCAAGTTACATGCACGTGACCTTTGTGTCATATATGTGTCAGAGGAAGGTAGAGGTAGATGATTCCATGTATTCAAGTTACATGCATGTGACCTCAGTGTCATATATATGTCAGAGGAAGGTAGAGGTAGATGATTCCATGTGTTCAAGTTACATGCACGTGACCTCAGTATATGTGTCAGAGGAAGGTAGAGGTAGATGATTCCATGTGTTCAAGTTACATGCATGTGACCTCAGTGTCATATATATGTCAGAGGAAGGTAGAGGTAGATGATTCCATGTGTTCAAGTTACATGCATGTGACCTCAGTATATGTGTCAGAGGAAGGTAGAGGTAGATGATTCAGTGTGTTCAAGTTACATGCATGTGACCTCAGTGTCATATATATGTCAGAGGAATTTAGAGGTAGATGATTCCATGTGTTCAAGTTACATGCATGTGACCTCAGTGTCATATATATGTCAGAGGAAGGTAGAGGTAGATGATTCCATGTGTTCAAGTTACATGCATGTGACCTCAGTATATGTGTCAGAGGAAGGTAGAGGTAGATGATTCAGTGTGTTCAAGTTACATGCATGTGACCTCAGTGTCATATATATGTCAGAGGAAGGTAGAGGTAGATGATTCAGTGTGTTCAAGTTACATGCATGTGACCTTTGTGTCATATATGTGTCAGAGGAAGGTAGAGGTAGATGATTCCATGTGTTCAAGTTACATGCATGTGACCTCAGTGTCATATATATGTCAGAGGAAGGTAGAGGTAGATGATTCCATGTGTTCAAGTTACATGCACGTGACCTTTGTGTCATATATGTGTCAGAGGAAGGTAGAGGTAGATGATTCCATGTGTTCAAGTTACATGCATGTGACCTCAGTGTCATATATATGTCAGAGGAAGGTAGAGGTAGATGATTCCATGTGTTCAAGTTACATGCATGTGACCTCAGTATATGTGTCAGAGGAAGGTAGAGGTAGATGATTCAGTGTGTTCAAGTTACATGCATGTGACCTCAGTGTCATATATATGTCAGAGGAATTTAGAGGTAGATGATTCCATGTGTTCAAGTTACATGCATGTGACCTCAGTGTCATATATATGTCAGAGGAATTTAGAGGTAGATCATTCCATGTGTTCAAGTTACATGCATGTGACCTTTGTGTCATATATGTGTCAGAGGAAGGTAGAGGTAGATGATTCCATGTGTTCAAGTTACATGCATGTGACCTCAATGTCATATATATGTCAGAGGAGGGTAGAGGTAGATGATTCCATGTGTTCAAGTTACATGCACGTGACCTCAGTGTCATATATGTGTCAGAGGAAGATAGAGGTAGATCATTCCATGTGTTCAAGTTACATGCATGTGACCTCAGTGTCATATATATGTCAGAGGAAGGTAGAGGTAGATGATTCCATGTGTTCAAGTTACATGCACGTGACCTCAGTGTCATATATGTGTCAGAGGAAGATAGAGGTAGATGATTCCATGTGTTCAAGTTACATGCATGTGACCTCAATGTCATATATGTGTCAGAGGAAGGTAGAGGTAGATGATTCCATGTGTTCAAGTTACATGCACGTGACCTCAGTGTCATATATATGTCAGAGGAAGGTAGAGGTAGATGATTCAGTGTTTTCAAGTTACATGCATGTGACCTCAGTATCATATATGTGTCAGAGGAAGGTAGAGGTAGATGATTCAGTGTGTTCAAGTTACGTGCATGTGACCTCTGTGTCATATATGTGTCAGAGGAAGGTAGAGGTGTCCTGGGGAGGTTAAGGAGGCGATTCGTTGGCATTAAGTGGCATTTACATGACCTTAGTATTATGACTGTGTCAAAGGTAAGTAGAAGCAGATGATTCCATGTGTTCAAGTTACATGCATGTGACCTCAGTATCATATATGTGTCAGAGGAAGGTAGAGGTAGATGATTCAGTGTTTTCAAGTTACATGCATGTGACCTCAGTATATGTGTCAGAGGAAGGTAGAGGTAAATGATTCAGTGTGTTCAAGTTACATGCATGTGACCTAAGTGTCATATATGTGTCAGAAAAAGGTTTTATATAGTTTTTCACTATTAACAACATACACTTAGGATATCTTGTAGCTCTACAAGTCCACATATGGCAGGGATAATTTTGTGTTTCATAATGACCAACATTTGTAATGTCCCACACTCAGAAAACGGTTTGGTGGCTTCAGTTTGGTGCATCCTTGCAGCATGACCCCTCACTCACTCTGTACTAAATTACTCTCTCACTCCTTGAGATAAGGTGCTATTTCCTCAGATGATGTATTTGAATACTTTACAGAGCCTTTATGGAGAGGAAGTCCAACAAGAGATCGGTAGGATCCCTCCTTGACAACTTGGGGTATGTGTCTACCTTAATTTCATTTTGAATGTATCGTTGAGATTATTTCACCAAACTTGTCTAGTATTGACAATAGGTATCTTTGCAAGGACATGTCATCAATGAAATTTGGCACATGTTTGTCTCATAACTAGTTCACTGCTGTTTTCTATTTTGCAGAATCACAGCCATGCAAGCCAACATTTCTAGTGTGATTGGTGAGTGTTGCTGTGATCCATGGTAAACATCTGCCGTAAACTGGGACACTTAACAAGGTTTTTGTGGGCGAAGTTGGTAATGAGGCAGACACAGATTTGCTGAAGGCCAGCTGACATGTATAATAGATAAGGCCAGTGTGCGAAATAACCACTTGCCCAATAGACCATGGCTAGCAAAGATATACTCGGGCTAGTAAATCTATACAATCAATGGCCCAACTGACTTTTCATGAGGTATTTTTTTCAGTCAGACCATTAAATCTCCACAGTCACTGTCCTCACTGGCTAGTGAATTTTCATGGGCCATTTTGTAAAAATACATCATTCTCTTGGACTTGTTAAGCCATAATACCCTTTCAAATCATGCTAAATTATGTCCTCATAAATGATGGTATTTTACCCTTAAGTAATTTTCTACATTCAAATTTCGGGCAAGTGAATCTTCTTGTGGGCTAGTAACTTTGTGACTCAGCTAGCCCAACTGGCAAGCACAGTTTGGAAAGTATTTCACACACTGGATAAGGCTGATACTATTGCACCACAGGAACAGAATTGAAGCAGGACAGTTTCCATAGTTCTCCCGCTGTATAAATTCCCTTTACAGTTAGTTTTGCCAGAATTAATTCTCTGTATTGTGTGGCTGTAGTGTCCGTTCCTGGCAGGAATAGTATTGCTGTTGATAGACAAGTTTTGACCAGAGCTGGTATGATTTTTTCTCCATTAGATGCCTTCAAGAAAGCCAGGATGAAGATGATGAATGCCCGACACAATGCTGAGAGAGAGCTGCTGCGGGATACCAAGGAACTATGAATAATAGTGGGTATTCACTATCTGGACTAAGCTGCTACCTAATCAGGCACCTGTTCCAAAAAGGGATCATAGTGTTATGACTATCATTAGTCTATGTTAAAGTATGGGAGTTATAATTGCCTTAGGGTATGATTGCTTTGAGGAACAGAGCCCAGAACAGTAGACTATGTGACATGTGCAGCATGTGCATGGTCACATCACACAGACAGTACAAGTGTCTTTGTACTCAGCAAAAACCTACTGTTATAACACTTATGTAGAGAGACTTTACACAAAGCAGTCATGGAGACTTTAGTGAACTGAGGTCAACAAATTACCTCGAGACACAATGGAAGCATTCTTATGGAATAATGTCTTGAAGATCGGGGAAATGATGGTTTCTTTTGAAGTTTCGCTTTGAAGAGCTTCTTAAAATATGTCATGTCTGATGTATATTTACAAGGATCATGTGATTCTCCTTTGATACAATGAACTATTTGTTACGTTTTTATCTTGAGGATTGTGAAAAGCTAAAGCATGTCTAAACTTGACAAGATGAGGCAGAAAATTTAGACAAATCGGATATTTTTAGATACCACTTATCACAGTTTGGAACCAGGACATCTATTCTTTTTGCACAAGTCATTGACTTTGTGTCTATTAAAAACCTGGTGTTATACAGAGAGACAGAGATTTGAGGTGTCAGTTGGGAAAAGGATGACTTCCTAACAGATGTGTCTAATACAATGATAAATGTATAAATTCAAGTAGGAATTTCAGAAAATGAAACATACTTTCAAGACATGTCATGGTGTTCATAATATTTGGCATACTGAGTTTATAATGAACTTTAGAAAACAATTCTGGTCAGTGTAGCTCAAAAGAAATGATTAGATTCAAACCTGTAAGATAACACTGATTTTCTCATGCCTTAATACTCAGACAGCTTCATTATATTTTTGTTGCTGTAATGCAAAACATAACAAAAATTCAATGTGAGTTTTCAGGGTATGGAAGATTTTATTCTTATGTTTTCATTGCAATTCAGTTTCTCCATAGATGAAGTCAGTTCCCTCAGGTGATAAATGCAGCTTGCAGCTTGGTGCACACAAGTGTATATCAACTACATGGATCAGATTCTGTAGGGATTAGTATTGGTCATGTGTTGGTTGTCAAGGCAACCAAATGCATGAAGTGGTCAGGCATCAAGACTTGGTTGACTTCATACCTCGATTGTGTGGATTATTGATCATGACATCAATACATTAATGTGACACAAGAAGTGTATCTACCACACTAATCAGGGTAGACCAGGTCCTGGTTTTGCCCAAATGTACCTGTCCGTCCATCTTATTTTTGTATATAAGTATTATGTACAGAAGTGTATTGTTGATATGGAATAAAATGTTTTTTTGTAAAAGCTTGGGTTGTGTGATGACCAATGGATTGTTCTTTACTGATAAATGTGACAATACATGAGTCTTTAAAACCTCTAAGCCTAGTGCAACAAATCTCTCTGACCTCAGTTCAGCATGTCTCTCTAACCCCAGTGTAGCATATCTCCCTGACCTCAGTTCAGCATGTCTCCCTAACCCCAGTGTAGCACATCTCCCTGACCTCAGTTCAGCATGTCTCTCTAACCCCAGTGTAGCACATCTCCCTGACCTCAGTTCAGCATGTCTCTCTAACCCCAGTGTAGCACATCTCCCTGACCTCAGTTCAGCATGTCTCTCTAACCCCAGTGCAGCACATCTCCCTGACCTCAGTTCAGCATGTCTCTCTAACCCCAGTGCAGCACATCTGCCTGACCTCAGTTCAGTATGTCTCTCTAACCCCAGTGTAGCACATCTCCCTGACCTCAGTTCAGCATGTCTCTCTAACCCCAGTGCAGCACATCTGCCTGACCTCAGTTCAGCATGTCTCCCTAACCCCAGTGTAGCACATCTCCCTGACCTCAGTTCAGCATGTCTCTCTAACCCCAGTGTAGCACATCTCCCTGACCTCAGTTCAGCATGAAGAAATGACTATTTTAGAAAGTTCTACCACTAAACTCATTACATAAAATAATACACAAGTGGGAACTGTTGCAAATGTAGCAACCTGATCAAAAAATAGACAGACTATTTTAACATGCGATTCAATCAAACAGTACTTTTTTCACAAAACGTTGTGTTGAGCATGTAGGTAATTCTTTTTTCTTTCTGCTCTACCTGCTTTTCATTTTGACCATTGATCCACACATTAGCACTACCCTCTCCTTTGAACAAACACATGGCTGATACAAAAAACGTCATCTGAACGACCACATTGATGGAATATAGTTGGCATCATTAACTTAGTGGTGCATTATTTCATGATTTTCCCCATTTTCTCCTATTGTATGGGAATAAACTGAAATGGTTGATACCACATCATGTAATTAATAATAAATAGATCTAACACATTTGAATCACATAACTTATTAATTCATCAGTGTATGTGCTTTAGAAAACTGAATAAATTTAAAGAGAATATATGTATTATTTTTATTCATTTGGCTTGTATCATCTCTATATGACACTCCATATCTATTGTTCCCTTTTGCGTGGGGTTGATCATGGCGTTGCAATAGGCTTAATGGTCCTGGTATTACAACATCTGGTTGTTTTCTACTGGCTATGAAAAATTATATAATATATATAATGATATGATAATAATATGCAGAAAACTGAATGTACCCCATTCCCCTCCCACTCCAGATACAGCGTCAGTTGTTTTTTTTATGTTGACAGAACTATTAACAAAAGTACACCATGATAGCTGTAGGTTGTCAAATAATCATGGTTTAAAAAGATAAATAAATATCTTCACAATTCCTACATCATTATGAGTAACCACACATTTAAATCCAAGACTGTACAGAATACTCGTAATGTGAGTAGTCCATGAGGTGGCGTTGGCCAGGCAGTCTGTGGTCATTTAAATACAGAAAGCTGCACCAATACACAAGAAGAAGAAAAATGTTTTTGGTCTGAGTGTCACACAAAGTACATCCTCAATTAATTATTAATTGCACACATTCATAGTACGTTGTCCGTCCAGAAATGGCCCATGTGACATTAAATTACAATAAAAACTCTTTAAGAGCACTAAAGAGCTGAAATGTAAATAAAATATATCACAAATGAGAGGTATAAGTATAATACTCGTGGATATTTGTTTAAATTATTACATTACAGAAGTACTTTTTCTGCGTCTAAACATAGCGACAAGTGGTGTGGGGAGCCCAGGATACTACTTAAGAAATATGTTGCGATCTTGACATACATACATATTAGCCCTAGGTGTATACAAGTTGGAGAGGTCTGTCACATTCTCCCCAAACCATAGCATTGTTTGTTGTACACATTATATGAGACACCAATTACACATTTTATGCTGTATATCTTTAATAATTTTACAATATGAGGTCAAATATACTTCTTAACCACAATACACAATCATGGCATCGAATATCTTAAATAAATCTTGTCATGGTATATTTCCAATATTCGTTTAATATCTGTACAATGTCATAATATACTTTTCACCTTGTGCACTAAGAGGAGTTTGTGCTTTAGTCCAAATAAGTTTGGGTGTTGAACACGCTACCCAAATGTCTGTAAAAAGAGACAAGTTCAAACCATAAAATTTAAATTTATAAAAATCACAGTAGTGAACTGATCAACAAATTCAGAGCACAAAACTGAAAGCAAAATCACTGATCATATGTTGAACTTTGTTTTTATGCACAAGTGTAAAGTGTGATAAAGTAAAGCAAAAGACTCCAGTGCAGCATTCAGTCAAGCTTGTTAACTGCTATCTGGCTGAATAGTTGCTGATCTCTTCATCATTCTAATATCACCAGGGCAATCATACTCGAACTGATCAATAAATGGCAAATATATGCAATGATACTGGCTGTAAAAACTACGGTACTCAGGACAGATTTTATTAATGTTATTTTATACAACATTCAGATTAACTATAGTTTGGCATGAAATGCATGTGGACCCGTTTTTGTAAATAACTCTTCATCCAATGATCCAGTCGATCTCAAACTTTGCAAGTGGATGTTTTATCAGACAACCTAATCACACTGTAAATCACCGATTTTATGCATTTGTATGAAAGAATCTGTTTATGTAACTGTCAGCAGAATAAACAGCAGAACGTAGACAGCTTGCAGAGGGAGGGAGCCAATGACCTGTAACAGCAGCAGTGTTGGGTCAGAAAGGTAAATGCACCTGCAGTTCATGATAGTTACCTGTTCACCGGACAGTGGCAGACCGTTTGGATCATTCACATTGACTACTTCTAGCTGTCATCCTGAAAGATATTCAGATGATGCTAAATGTTTAATCAGAAAGGTGTTTAATTCTTTTTTTGAAGAAAGAGCAAACGTAGCAAACCGATTTATAAGGTGTCAGATTACATGAAACATTTGCTCTTGGCATGAAAAGAACATCGTGCTATAAATTGTGAGAAATAAACCAACAAAACCAATAAACAAAACCCTGTACAAACACGTAGGCATCCAAAGTTAGATTCTTTTGACATCAGGGTCATCAGAGATGTCGTTCGCCAGCTATGTGCTAGAAATGAACACCTGTCCACAAGAAAATTAAAACACATCCTTGCAGAGGATCACGACATTAATGTTTCTAGGTTTATGCTAAGCAAACTGTTGCTCAAATTTGGATACAAGTACAAAAAGGTAGCAAACCAACTTGTAATGTGTGAGAGATCTGATATCGTGAAAATACGGTGTAAATATCTGAGAGCAGAGACCATATAATCTATCTGCTGAGAGAAATCAAGCAGGCAAGAGAGGATGGGTTCAAACCTATATATCTGGATGAGACCTGGGTCAATGCAAACCGTACTGCAGCCAGACAGTGGCTACCCACTGATCCCGGTGATGGTAGGAAAATGCCAACAGGCAAAGGTGAACGTTTAATCATTCTTCATGCTGGTTCCCACCTTGGATTCCTACATGTGTGTGATCTGGTATGTAGGTCAAAGAGCACAGATGGTAGGGACTATCATACAGAAATGAACTCAACGGTTTTCACTCAGTGTGTTGAGGAACAATTGCTGCCAGCTCTTATTGACAAATGTCTTGTTGTCATGGACAATGCTCCCTATCACAGTGTTTGAGATGCAAACACTAGGTGCCCAACTTCCAATACAAAGACGTCATATATACAGCAACGCCTAAAAACTAACAATATGCAATTTTCCGTTAAGGCAACTAAACCACAATGGTACTCTTTGATGAAAACTAATACACCTCCACCCACATATATCATTGACAACATGCTACGTCAACACGGCCGTAAGGTCTTGAGATTACCACCGTACCACTGTGATCTCAACCCAGTCGAATTTATCTGGGGAGACCTTAGAAGCACAGTAGCCCAGATAAATCAATCATTCAAGTTGAATGATGTCAAGCGCATTGTCAACACTGCAATATGTGACACTGACATTGCACGCTGACATGCAAGTGTAGAACATGTCCAGATGGTGGAGAAAGAGTACTGGCTCAAAGATGGCTTGAAAGAGCAAACAGTTAATCCAGTTGTCATTAGTGGGGACACTGATGACCCCTCTGTTGAAGAATAGAGTGAACTTGATGAAGTTTAATTCTGTTTTTATATTTACAGATAATAATAACAATAATATCCATCCAGATAAGCTCAAAGAAATATAAATTCTTTTGACAGTGACAGCACTGACTGATTCCAACGATTTATAGTGTAACATGAAACACTCATTTCACATAAAATTATTATGAAAATACAAATATTAACTATCTATATGCTTCAAACTATTAGAAATGCATTCCTTCACTAGGAATGTGAACGACATCACAACATAACACTTTTGTCTTCATTATATCTTTTCTTCAATGAGTGTACATGATTGTGTGTGCTTGTGTCTTGGGGGAACGGAACTTTAAAAGTTGAGTTCTATCAAAAGGTGGTCCGATTAATTATTTATTTATTATTTATTATTTAATTATTTATTCTTTAAATGCATTTGCACGTAGGTACTGAATAACAAAATATGACATTAACATTACAAATTCAAAGATTTTAACCTGAAGGATAATTCTCACTAATGGGTTTTGTGGTTCATGTTGAACAACTCAGAGAAACAAACTCCGCAAGATGGTTAACAGTTAGCACCTACCTTACCCTATTCACGACCTGTGACACCTCTGCACATCTGTCACGTGCAGAGCTGACCTACACTGACAAACGTTGACCTTTCTGACCCAACACTGCCGCTTTTACAGGTCATTGGCTCCCTCCCTCTGCAAGCTGTCTACGTTCTGCTGTTTATGTTGTTGACAGTTACATATTCATATTCTTTCATACAAATGCATAAAATCGGCGATTTACAATGTGATTAGGTTGTCTGACAAAACATCCACTTGCAAAGTTTGAGATCGATTGGATCATTGGCTTAAGAGTTATTTACAAAAAAAACGGGTCCACATGTATTTCATGCCAAACTATAGTAAGTCAATGTAAAACTATATGTCAATGTAATGCTATAATAACAGACTTCTCAGTCTACATAATTTTACATCAAAATCAACATTTAAGTCAGCATGGGTGGTAAATTTCCTTTTTGGAATGGTAAACTAACTGTGTCTCTTTTGTCCTATGTGGCATTTGTACGGGTGACTTTTGTTCGGGTGGCTTTTGTCCTGCTCCCGTTTCATTGGGAAAACTCACAAAAAGTGGAATGTACTGTGTACACATGTCCTTAAGGTTCACCTTCAGAAATATGTCATTGGTAATATATGGATTTTTTATGGTAATGTATTAACATGCGGAAAATATTGTGTGTTTGTGTGTATTCAGGTTTGTAAAAATTGTGTGTCAAATTCATTGCATTGAGCAGTATATTTCTGTGTATTTTTGTGTACTTATAAGGTGCACCATGTTTATTGTAATCAGAGACATTTATGAATAATATTGTTAGAACATTCTCGTGCTGTATTGCAAACCAATTCAGACATTTAATGAGACAACATTGGACAACAACTGTGGATCTTGTATTTGATAAATTATATATTCCAAAGAAACTCAAGATAAGGAATATATTTTTCTGTGTTATGTAACAGTCTGTATTTTGTATTATGAGAGTCAATAATTTTACAAGCACACCACAGTTAAGAAAACAATGGATTGAACTTTATCAATTATTTCTTCATTATAAAAAAATGACATAATAAATGGCCTTTTCAGTGTCAAAGCGTTAGCACCGCAGACCCTTTAAAGCAGACTGAGCCTTTTTCTGTTCCTAAATCACTAAATAATCTGCTGAAACTGTCGATGTTTACCGGAGAGTGTCCTAACGTTTGTTCAAAATATCAGTGTAGTGCTAATGTGAGGGTCAATGGTGAAGTTGATAAATTTAATATGATGAACAGAAAGGTAAACGAATGACCTACACTCTCAACACAACGTTTTATGAAAAACTTGATTTGATTTAACCACATGTTAAAATATTCTGGTCGTCTGTTTTTTTATCAGGTTTCCAGTGTACCGGTAGAATTTTCTAAAATATTAATTTCTTCACTGAATTTGTTCATATTTGAAATATACGTCAATCATAAGATATAAAAACAAAATACGATTGCATAAGTCTAGATTTGTATGTTCAAAAAATGTTGTCTAGAGAGAGATCCAAACCTCAGAGCACATCGTTTTGAACCCAGTGTAGCACATCTCTCTGACCCCAGTGTAGCACATCTCTCTGACCCCAGTGTAGCACATCTCTCTGACTCCAGTTAGCTGTCTCTCTGACACCAGTGTAGCACATCTCTCTGACTCCAGTGCAGCACATCTCTCTGACTCCAGTGCAGCACATCTCTCTGACCCCAGTGTAGCACATCTCTCTGACTCCAGTTAGCTGTCTCTCTGACTCCAGTGTAGCACATCTCTCTGACTCCAGTGCAGCACATCTCTCTGACTCCAGTGTAGCACATCTCTCTGACCCCAGTGTAGCACATCTCTCTGACTCCAGTTAGCTGTCTCTCTGACTCCAGTGTAGCACATCTCTCTGACTCCAGTGCAGCACATCTCTCTGACTCCAGTGCAGCACATCTCTCTGACTCCAGTTAGCTGTCTCTCTGATCCAAGAGTAGCACATCTCCCTAACACCAGTGTAGCACATCTCTCTAGTTAGCTCTGACTCCAGTTAGCTGTCTCTCTGACACCAGTGTAGCAGATCTCTCTGACCCCAGTTAGCTGTCTCTCTGACCCCAGTGTAGCACATCTCTCTGACCCCAGTGTAGCACATCTCTCTGACTCCAGTGTGGCACATCTCTCTGACTCCAGTGTAGCACATCTCTCTGACCCCAGTGTAGCACATCTCTCTGACTCCAGTGTAGCACATCTCTCTGACCCCAGTGTAGCACATCTCCCTGACTCCAGTGTAGCACATCTCTCTGACCCCAGTGAAGCACATCTGTCTCTCTGACCCCGGTGTAGCAATCTCTCTGACCCCAGTGTTGTGGACCTTTCTGACCCCATCTCTCTTAGACCCCAGTGTAGTGGATCTTTCAGACCCCATCTCTCTTAGACCCCAGTGTAGTGGATCTTTCTGACCCCATCTCTCTGACTCAAGTGTAGCACATCCCTCTAACAACAGTGTAGCAGGTCTCTCTAGGACCCAGTGTAGCACATCTCTCTAGGACCCCATCACTGCACATCTCTCAGAGCCCAGTGTTGCACATCTCTCTGACCCCAGTGCAACTCATTTTTCTCAGCATTGTCTCGCAGGTTTCTCTGACCCAAGTGTATCACATTCTCCTACCCCCAGTGTAGCATTCGCTCTAGGACTCCAGTATAGATCATCTCTCTGACCCTAGTGTAACGGGTCTCTATAGGACCCCATCATAGCACATCTCTCTGACTTTAATGTTGCACATCTCTCTGACCCCAGTACAACTCATTTTCCTCACCCATGTGTAGCAAGTTTCTCTGACCCAAGTGTATCACATCTCTCCTGCTCCCAGGGTAGCATGTCTCTCGGACCCCAGAGTAGCTCATCCCTCCGATCTCAGTGTAGCAGTCTGTCTAGGACCCCAGTGTAGCAGTCTCTCTAGGACCCCAGCGTAGCTCACCTCTCTGACCCCAGTGTAGTGGATCTCTCTGACCCCATATCTCTTAGACCCTAGTGTGGCACGTCTCTCACCCCTCAAATGTAGCTCATCTCTCTGACCCCAGTGTAGTGGATCTTTCTGACCCCATATCTCTTAGACCCCAGTGTAGCAGTCTCTCTAGGACCCCAGCGTAGCTCATCTCTCTGACCCCAGTGTAGTGGATCTCTCTGACCCCATATCTCTTAGACCCTAGTGTGGCACGTCTCTCACCCCTCAAATGTAGCTCATCTCTCTGACCCCAGTGTAGTGGATCTCTCTGACCCCATATCTCTTAGACCCTAGTGTGGCACGTCTCTCACCCCTCAAATGTAGCTCATCTCTCTGACCCCAGTGTAGTGGATCTCTCTGACCCCATATCTCTTAGACCCTAGTGTGGCACGTCTCTCACCCCTCAAATGTAGCTCATCTCTCTGACCCCAGTGTAGTGGATCTTTCTGACACCATATCTCTTAGACCCAGTGTAGTGGATCTCTCTGACCCCATATCTCTTAGACCCTAGTGTGGCACGTCTCTCGTCCCTCAAATGTAGCTCATCTCTCTGACCCCAGTGTAGTGGATCTCTCTGACCCCATATCTCTTAGACCCTAGTGTGGCACGTCTTTCACCCCTCAAATGTAGCTCATCTCTCTGACCCCAGTGTAGTGGATCTCTCCGACCCCATATCTCTTAGATCCCAGTGTAGCAGTCTCTCTAGGACCACAGCGTAGCTCATCTCTCTGACCCCAGTGTAGTGGACCTCTCTGACCCCATATCTCTTAGACCCTAGTGTGGCACGTCTCTCACCCCTCAAATGTAGCTCATCTCTCTGACCCCATTATAGTGGATCTTTCTGACCCCATATCTCTTAGACCCCAGTGTAGCAGTCTCTCTAGGACCCCAGCGTAGCTCATCTCTCTGACCCCAGTGTAGTGGATCTTTCTGACACCATATCTCTTAGACCCAGTGTAGTGGATCTCTCTGACCCCATATCTCTTAGACCCTAGTGTGGCACGTCTCTCGTCCCTCAAATGTAGCTTATCTCTCTGACCCCAGTGTAGTGGATCTCTCTGACCCCATATCTCTTAGACCCTAGTGTGGCACGTCTCTCACCCCTCAAATGTAGCTCATCTCTCTGACCCCATTATAGTGGATCTCTCTGACCCCATATCTCTTAGACCCCAGTGTAGCAGTCTCTCTAGGACCCCAGCGTAGATCATCTCTCTGACCCCAGTGTAGTGGATCTCTCTGACCCCATATCTCTTAGACCCTAGTGTGGCGCGTCTCTCACCCCTCAAATGTAGCTCATCTCTCTGACCCCATTATAGTGGATCTTTCTGACCCCATATCTCTTAGACCCTAGTGTGGCACGTCTCTCACCCTCAAATGTAGCTCATCTCTCTGACCCCAGTGTAGTGGATCTCTCTTACCCCATATCTCTTAGACCCTAGTGTGGCACGTCTCTCACCCCTCAAATGTAGCTCATCTCTCTGACCCCAGTGTAGTGGATCTCTCTGACCCCATATCTCTTAGACCCTAGTGTGGCACGTCTCTCACCCCTCAAATGTAGCTCATCTCTCTGACCCCAGTGTAGTGGATCTCTCTGACCCCATATCTCTTAGACCCTAGTGTAGCAGTCTCTCTAGGACCCCAGCGTAGCTCATCTCTCTGACCCCAGTGTAGTGGATCTCTCTGACCCCATATCTCTTAGACCCTAGTGTGGCACGTCTCTCACCCCTCAAATGTAGCTCATCTCTCTGACCCCAGTGTAGTGGATCTCTCTGACCCCATATCTCTTAGACCCTAGTGTGGCACGTCTCTCACCCCTCAAATGTAGCTCATCTCTCTGACCCCAGTGTAGTGGATCTCTCTGACCCCATATCTCTTAGACCCTAGTGTGGCGCGTCTCTCACCCCTCAAATGTAGCTCATCTCTCTGACCCCAGTGTAGTGGATCTTTCTGACCGCATATCTCTTAGACCCTAGTGTGGCACGTCTCTCACCCCTCAAATGTAGCTCATCTCTCTGACCCCAGTGTAGTGGATCTCTCTGACCCCATATCTCTTAGACCCTAGTGTGGCACGTCTCTCACCCCTCAAATGTAGCTCATCTCTCTGACCCCAGTGTAGTGGATCTCTCTGACCCCATATCTCTTAGACCCTAGTGTGGCACGTCTCTCACCCCTCAAATGTAGCTCATCTCTCTGACCCCAGTGTAGTGGATCTCTCTGACCCCATATCTCTTAGACCCTAGTGTGGCACGTCTCTCACCCCTCAAATGTAGCTCATCTCTCTGACCCCAGTGTAGTGGATCTTTCTGACCCCATATCTCTCGGACCCTGGTGTAGCACATTTCTCTGACCCCAGTGTAGCACATCTGTCTAGGATCCCATCATAGCACGTCTCTCCGACCCCAGTGTAACACATTTCTAGGACCACAGTGTAGCACTCATTCCGATTCTTGTACCCCAAGTGAAGTAATCTCTCCCGCTCCAGCGAAGCAAGTCTCACTAAGGTGGAATCGTATGACAATGCAGATACCTTTTATTTACACAATTTACATACATGAAAATGGTTAACGAGATAAGGGACAGTATAGTCTTTGGTGTTATTGCAATATTAGTTGTCCCCGCAAACATTGTTTGGGTAATATTGTAACTTTGTCGAACATGAGTATATGTACTTCGTTTTCGATTGCAGAACTCAAATTGTCGATGTTTCTATGTGACCGAGGAAAGCGTTATTTTGTTATCGACATACTTATCAGTCCTTGAATGTGGTTTTACATCACAATTATGTTCATTCTGGGTTCAACCTTCCCCTGTACCAGGACAAATTTCAGCATCTAGGACTTGCAACAATTTGAAAAGGTTTGGGCATTCTAACTAGGCCAAAAGTTGCCTCCAGAGAGTATTTGGGTAAATCTGCTGGCTTTTGCAAACGATATTTTTGAAGCGTTCCGGTTATAAGCAGAAACACCTCCATCCTTGCCAGGAACTCCCCTAAACACCTCCGACGCCCTGCTGAGAAAGGCAGGAACTCTCCCAGCAACGACTGTCTGATCTGGCCAGACTCGTCCAGGAACCTCTCTGGTCTGAACACTTCTGGGTCGCCCCACACTTTCTTGTCCTGGCTCATAGAGTACAAGTTAATGAAGGCAACTGTTCCTTTCTTAACGTGATATCCCTGAAGCCACGTGTCCTCCATCGCCATGTGAGGGATGGCCAGAGGGGAGATAGATGTCAGCCTCATCGATTCGTGGATCACAGCTTCTGTGTACGTCATCTTCCCGCGGTCTGCTAGACCTGGTTTCCGTTCCCAACCAACCACTTCGTCAATCTCAGCCTGGACCTTGTCCTGGACTTCCGGATGCGCTGCCATCAACAGTAACGTCCATTCCGTTGTTGTTGCTATTGTCACAAAACCAGCGCCGAAGAAGTCTGCGAGTGTGGTCTGCAGAGTCTCCTTGTCAATATGGCCACGATTGCTGAGTTGCAAGAGACGATCTGTAACATCTCGGATATCCGTTTCTTGGAAGGTGTCTTCGTGTTCCTTAATCATCTTCATCCTCTGGTGCTTTGACAAAGAGAGAAGGTTTAGAAACAGACGGTATTTTTCCCGCATGAAGAATCTTAGCCATGGCAGAGCGTCGAACGGATTACCCGCTGAGACGAAGTTTGTAAAGTTCTTCACATTGAGAATAAATTCAACGAAGTCTTTGTTGTCACGTACATCTTCTTGCACGCCATAGCAAATCTGGTAGATGACGCTACCTGCCGCTATGAATATGTATTCGTGTGGGTTGAAAGGCTTTTCGCCATGTTTTGCAAAGGATTTGACAACAAAATCAACTTCATCGTGGACGATGCTCTCGATTGGGTTCTTTTTCGCATTCGCGAACATGCTCAGCGCCCCAAGTGCATTGCGTCTGTGAAACTTATAATTGTCTGTAAACTCAGAGAAGCTGATGCTAGTGCCGTTGCTAAAACTGGTGGTGAAGAACTTCGGTCTACTGGAAAAGATGTCGCCCTTCACGATCAGAGCTTCACGGATTGCATCGCCTCCATTGACCACAATGGCGGGCCAGGTACCTAGCTTAATGCTGAAAACATTGCCGTATTTCTCCCACATCTCGGTGAAGGTCACGTTTGGTTCCTTGCCAAAGAATGGAAGTGTTCCGAGGACAGGAACCCCCCAAGGTCCAGGAGGTGCGTGAGACGGCATGAGAGACTTCACGACTTTGAAGAGACCCGCCGATACCAGGAACGTCACCAAGAAAACCTGCGTCTCTGTGGACACTAACCCGTACTTATCTGAGCTGTCCATGACCTGAAACAAGAAGAACCTGTGTAAGTCATCGTGGTGTACTTGGTTCAATTAACGTGACAGAACGTCATTGCGTCTGGGCGACGTTTAACAACGAAGTGGTCTGTGATGTCCATGACCTGAAACAAGGAGAATCTATGTATGTCAGCATGGTGTACTTGGTTCAATTACCTGACAGGACGTCAATTAGTCTGGGCGAGGTTTAACAACGCAGTTGTATAGGTTGTCCATGATCCTGGGACAAGGAGAATGAACATGGTGTAGTTTGATAGGTTCAATGCACCATACGTGACAGAACATCCACGACCCTGGGCGACGTTTAACCACGTAGTCGTATGAGATTCTTGAGAGGCATGTAGGAGCTGGTATTCAGGTATAGTACAAAATATTATGGATGTCAACTTCTTCCTTAAACCCTACACACCGTTTCTTGACCTTTCTTTCCCCTGGCAAAGGGGCAAGGAAAAGCTCAGAAACGTGGGTGAAGTAGACGTCCATAATATTATGTCAAATACATAAACTTAGTCCTAGCTATAGATAGGGAAGTTTAGATTATTTTTATAAGATTTCTTCGTGGAATGAGATCTCCCACATTCTGTCAGTTTGTTGTTAAACAAGATATAAACAGGATAATTCTAGCTGCATGACCTAATGTTACCGAGTCTGGACCAGACACTCCAGTGATCAATATCATGAGCATCGATCTAAGCAATTGGGATACGATGACGTGTGTCAACCAAGTCAACTGACCGCCCGATCCCTTTACTCGTCTTGAGACAACCATTGTTTGCTGAAGACCAGTTCTAACGCGGATGGCCAGGTTCGTCTCACATTTCGCTAAGCACATTCCTACGTTGTCACTGTCTGTCCTTAGAGACTGCTCAAAGGGTTTGGGCAGTGTTTACCTTTGCTATTGTCATATACCGATTCGAAAAGTGTAGTAGCCTAGTGGTTAAGGCGTTCGCTTGTCATGCTGAAAACCTGGGTTCGATTCCTCACATGGGTACAATATGTGAAGTCCATTTCTGGTGTTCCCCGCCGTGTTATTGCTGGAATGTTGCGGCGTAAAACACTATTCACACACTGACTCATATAACGATTGACCATTACACCTGCCTTGCCTTTACTATACCTTATTAGCTATAATAATACGCGCTGCGGCGTTAAGGCGCATTCACTCAGATTCATTAACTGGCGTAATATCTAATATGTTTAAATAATGAGAAAATATTCCAAGTAATGAAGAACATTTTCAAATTTCGAAAATATAATTGCAGTAGCAATGAAACAAAAACCACTTTGAGCGTGTAGGCGAAATAGCGACAGATCCTTCCCAGGAAACCTCGCCCAACGGATATATATGCACCTACCTCCTTCTATCAGTATATGTGTATGGGGTAGAGATAAACCAACAGTCCGGAAACACCCTGAAGCGCCTTAACTATACAGGTAGATGCTGACACCTCCTGGCAAGCATCCTTTGCATGACTTGCGGATTGTCTGGTTTACCGAGCTCATGACGTGCTATTAATACTGTTGGTGACGTCATTTGTGCTGATTTTGCCAAGATGACTGTCAAAAGAAACCACTCACGATTAGATAACCAGATGTCCATATAAACACGCTGGCATAATATCTAAATGAATACATCAGCAATAAGGTATTTACTGTAAATGTTAATATGTCGGGGAGACACTGTGATAAGTCCCATCCGACTTAAAGATCCAATACATGTAAGCTTGTATATGCAAGACTAGTGTAGCTTGATCTGACTTCGTTGGCACTAATGACACACGAAATTGTCAGATACCTATTTTATGAATGACATTTGTATATTCTGGGAGAGGAGCCTAAACGATGCTTGGGGGGAGTGTGTCGGAGTATGGGAGCTACGATCACTCTAACGATTGTTTTGTGATATGGGGCCCAGTATAGGAGGTACAACAGTCGTAGCGCAACGACGTCTTTGAAATGGGGCCCTGGTGAAGGGGCAAGAAGTCGCCCTTACACAACAGCGTTCATCTGATGAAGGGGCGAGAGGTCTCCCTTATACAGCAGTGTTCACTTGATGAAGAGGCAAGGAGTCGCCCTTACACGGTAGTGTTCACTTGATGAAGCGGCAAGAAGTCGCCATTACACAACAGCGTTCATCTGATGAAGGGGCAGAGGAAGCCCTTGAAAAATAGTGCTTGCTTAATAAAGGGGAAACAGTAACACTAAAAGTCGTAAGATAAAACGTTTAAACATACTGTGAAGTTAGTTCGTAGATTTTCTCCTGTAGTCATCAGAAGTATAGGAAATACTTTAGGTGAAGCTGTTACTAAATATATACTATGAGTTATCTTTATAATACCGGACGTACAAAGGCTTAATGGCTTTTATTCAAGCCATCAAGTCATAACTGTGACTAAAACTGTAAACACATCAACCAGGAAATATGTGTTATGTAACTGTGTCGCATTCACCATGCTGACAAAAGAATGATGGTGTTCCGCTTTATGTACCAGTCGGCCATTGTTGCGTCGGAAACACATCTGACGAATTGTCGGGAATATGGTGTATATGATACAGATAAAATATTACACAGTCAGCTCCTCCTGCCAGAACATAGAACGTGAGGTAACTGTAGCGTGACCCTACAAGTGTCGGACAGGTGTTCAGTTTATACTTGGAAAATGGATTCAGTGAAATGATTTAGGCTGGTGCAACAACGTTATTTCGTTAGGTTTGACCGGGTGCAAGTACGTTTCATATCCTTAAGACGACCCCCATTTTTAGTTGTATTTGTGTGGATGCGCGCGTACGTGCCTGCATCCGTACGTGCCTGCATCCGTACGTGCCTGCATCCGTACGCGTGGATGCATAATAAATTAGTTACTGCAGAATTTGCTGACGCCTGGGACAAACTTTCTGCAATGCCTGAAAATACCTGAATTATAAGGGATCTTACTAGACGAAGGAAAGCAACCATGTTCTCATACGAGTTAGCGATTTCACATCTTACGTTTGTATCGACCCGTGAAGGTCACGGGGTAGAAAAACCCATGCTTGTCCTAAAAGGCGACTATGCTTATCGTAAGAGGCAACTAACGGGATCGGGTGGTCAGGCTCGCTGACTTGGTTGGCACATGCCATCGGTTCTCATTTGCGTAATCGATGCTCATGCTGTTGATCACTGGATTGTCTGGTCCAGACTCGATTATTTACAAACCCCCGCAATATAGGTGGAATATTGCTGAGAGCGGCGTAAAACTAAACTCACTCACTACGTTTGTATCAGGAGAACAGTGTGCGAAACAGTTTCCAAATTGGCTTGCCAGTCAGCCTGAAAGTTTGAAAGTTACTGGCCAACAAAATAATTCACTAGCCCGAAATTTGAATGTAGAAACTAAGCAAGAGATTGCAAAACTAGATGATAATAGGATATTACCGGCATGACACTAGATGATAATAAGATATTACCGGCATGACACTAGATGACAGTAAGATATTTCCGGCATGATCCCAGATGATAATAAGATATTACCGTCATGACTCTAGATGATAATATGATATTACCGGCATGACACTAGATGATAATAAGATATTACCGGCATGACACTAGATGATAATAAGATATTACCGGCACGACACTAGATGTCTGTAAGATATTACCGGCATGAAACGGGTTTTATCATGAAGCTGGTACAAAATATTTTTATTAAGCCATAATCTTGCAAGATTTGTAACATAACAAGGCAGAGAGATCCAAAATGGCTCCATGAAAATATTCTAGCTAGTCAGTGAGTGTGGAAATTTACTAGCCCGACTGGATTTTACTAGCCACGGGTTAGCTGATCGGTGGATATTTGGCACACTGTAAGAGAATGTCAGGCGTACCACGTTATTAAGCACTTCTTTACAATATCTGTCTTTAACGTCCCGGTGGACAACATGCACGCTCACATGACTATATGGGGCAATTGGGTCGCCAAGTAGCTGAAGCGTTCGCTCGTCACGCCCAAGATCCGGGTTCGATTCCCCACGCGGGAACAATGACTGAAACCCATTTCTGGTGTCACCGGCTGCGACATTGCTGGTCTACTGCTACAAGCGGCTTAAAACTAAACTGACTCATTCACTAATGGCCGTGCAAATATATACAGGCGTCAAGAGGGATTTAGCGACGCTCCCGTTGCTCAGCGTTGTCACTTTGAGGAAGAAGTGTGGCAGTTTCACCAGCCTACCAACGACGACCTTGCACATTTTATGCCTGCTATACCGTTTCGTATGGGAATGCGTAATGCACACAGATATGCCACACAACGACACAAGATAAATTTTCAGATGCATTCTGGTCAAATTCAGCTGATTCCCATCCGGAAACAGCCTCTGAGGAGAGCTTTTTTATGTATATTGCCTCGCAAAACTAAACTAAATGCATAGTCATAATTATATATGCTCTCTAAAAAGAAGAATGATACATTTTCACGAATTTAATTTAGCTAACTTTTAAATGAGATATCACATGAAATTCTGGATCGGTTGCAGCTAACTTCACAGTATAAGTTTCTACGGGTTACTTTTAATGTATCAGATATCAATATAACACTCATTTAACGTTGATAGTGCGAACAAAGTTAGATTTGTGCGTGTGAGATATGGCTCCCCACATCATGACACTTTTATCAGCATATCGGTCTGCCTGGGCGACATAGTCCATGGCAAACCGTTCATGTCGAGATCGTAAGACACGTACACCTCCGTCACGATACTGAAGCAGAAAGCCAAAATAGGATCCTCTGGCTCAAAGACTAGCGTCTCACATACGATTACGAATGGTTTGCGCCGACACACGAATCAAACCAGGTACGGCACTGGCAGTTTTGCTGCTGAGACAGTTCGATTCCACAAATGAAGTACCCGGATGTACTTATTTTGCGGTGCAGTGCTAATTCGAGCACTACCATTCAGTGACCGATCTTCCTTAGAATTTTTTTATATAAACGGCTGATGGTACTCTTGTGAACATTATGGTATTGTACAACGGCAAACAGTGACCTCCAAATCCCCAACCACCAGACGTCCAACGTCAATGTTTCGATTTACGAAAGTGAGTCGCGGGATAAAGATATTCTTTCATTTAGCCAAAATATGTCGATGACCCTCTAGAAGCAAAAAGGCCTTATATGAGCTATGTCCCTACTCACGATACTTCAGAACTGCACGTGCACCTTTCGCACGACATTTTCATGTAAGTCGACACTTTCGAACGCTACGGACAATTAATTTCCGAAGATGCGTTTTTGCGGTGTACATTCGTTCAGTTGCACAAACCAAGCAGCATAATAGAGAAATTATAACACTCAAACACTAATTTTGAAAAATTGTTTCATATATCAATATCACCTTTTTTCAGAATATATATAGTGCTGCCATAAAACCCACACACCTTTGAAGGAATGGCGTCTCCATTATATCTAGATAATCTCAGCCAAGTGTCTACTGATATCAAATATATCATCACGGGTTGATAAAGTAGCAAATATCCGAGGCTTTTTGCCGAGGATATTTTTACCTTTATCAACGAGTGTTGATGTACATCTCCGAACACAGCACTGCCATTTGACGCAACAATGTCATAGCATTGTGACGTCATAGCATTTTCAGGTCATTGTGCAAAATCTACTGTCAAAGCGATACCTCCTCGGAGATATGGTCTGATATCACACAAGCAATATCTCTTGTGGAACACCGTTTTGTATGATAAATGTTATCTGTAAAGGGTATAAAGGGAGAGGTTCAGATTATTCCGGTGTATGTGGTCGGACCTTTTTGTACAGACTGCACGGGTTCTCTGGACAACCATGGATTTTATATTTCATTGTTTGTTCTGGTCACCCGCCGTCACTTTTCTGAAATATTGCTAAAAGCGGCGTAAAACTCACTCACTCACTCTGATGTTGTCCGCAAGAGCAAATAATGCATATATATTTTCTTTTCTGAACGAGAAAAGGCCTTCACTTTCACGGACGGCGGAGGTAGGTCAAAATGTAGGTCCTTCCTCAATATGTAATATCCCTCGGTGACAGCTAGAAGACACGCAGGTCACAGACTGCGACACATGTCTAGAGAAAACGAGCAGGTATTTCCGTGTTTGCACGCTTTTAATCTAATACATTGCAGCATTCATAAAACTTTGTTTATAGCAGCAGACTATTAAAAGCAGACTTTGGTTCGCTTTCGTCATTCCTCTAACAATAGCCTTGTATCTGTTGGTCTAATATCAGTGCAGACATCTGTTTTTTTAAACATAGCAAAACCCTATGAAACCCTGTTTCAACTAGACAAGACTAAATAAACAGTAAAACACCGTTATTAAATATGCAATAAATTCATCTGAAACATACAGCGAATTATTTTTCTGAAGTATAAAGCACAAGTCCGTACTTGAAAATGGTGAAAGCCAGATCTTACATAAATCTGTGATGAAACCCAGAAAATACAGTGGTCCCCCGATCTTTAATATACTGAGAAACCCCAATCTTGAATACACAGAGAAATGCTGATATTGAATATACTATCAAACCCCGATCTAAATATACAGAGAAATCCTGATCTAAATGTGCATAGAGACCCCGATCTAAATATACAGGGAAACGCCCATCTCAATACATGTAAACACAGAAACCCGGTCTTGAACATATAGTGAATCATAGGTGTTGCATACAGAGAGAAACCCCGATCTGAAATATACAATGAAACCATGATCTTAAATATACAGTGGAAACAATGATCTTTGATGTGCAGCAAAACCCTGATCTTAAATATACCGCGGAAACAATTGGCAGGAAATTCCATTTTACCCTCGCTGTGTTCAAATAACAAACACAACATAGTCACGCATTTTAGTGTTAATAAGTGACACCACTTGCTTGACAACGACATTAGAATCTATACTGGACTAACCAAGTTAGGGATATTGGTATTTTTAAGATTGCTATTTTATCAGTGTGTCAATGAGTAAATTGTTTTTTTCAGAACTGACATACTTCTGTCCAGTATATGCCGAAGTGTCGCCTATGCAGGGTAAAGATGTTGTATGCTAATAAAAATAGTCCTCATTCTTCATCCACCCTACAAAGTGTCTCTCAAGTTGGAGATGACCTTCACCGGCCTACATGTGTCAAAATGGGTGACATGATGATTCCTAATTGGCTTTAGAGAAGGATACTGGTCGCACGAGCGGGAGTGCTGGTCGTTTGGCAAACGTTATGATTTTGGAATAATCAAGGATTACATGTGTACTTCCTTGACAGGCGTAACAGAGGGTAGCGTAACAGACGGTGGCATAACAGACGGTGGCGTAAAAGAGGGAGGCGTAACAGAGGGTCGCGTAACAGAGGGTATCGTAACAAACGGTGACGTAACAGAGGGAGGCGTAACAGAGGGTAGCGTAACAGACGGTGACGTAACAGAGGGAGGCGTAACAGAGGATACTGTAACAGACAGTGGCGTAGACGGAGTGAGCCGGAGTGAGGCCGTTTCCGTCAGGCATATCTTGGTACGGCGCCTACGTCACCGTCAACAACGAACGAGCTTTACTCTGCTTTGGAGGAACAACGGGATAGACTTTTGACACTGGACGTTTGATTAGGAGCATGTCTCGCCTAATCCGAGATTTTCTTGAGAATAAAGGCCGATTTAAGATATATAATAGTCATACAGACCCTGAAGCAAATTTATCAAAGAAAGCCCAGAAAATTTGGCAAGTCTAGATTCCCACAGAAACGAAGAAAGGCTACGGGCTCCTTTTCATTATATAACATTTTTGATTAAATGTCTTTTTTTATACTTACCTGGTAGAAAGCTAACATTGCCCACTTGAGTGACGCTTACTCAGTTTATCTCATAACACAGTCTACACAATGTAGAGACGCGAAGTCAACATACGGAGGGTAGGTCACCCAGGTCACGAGATGACCTATACCCGCCATTCCCTTACCCAGCGGGGCAGGCAATATAACCCTCAGGAGGGGAGGCTGGGGTGGGGAACTTCTAACTGTTGGCTTCCTACCACGTAAGTATAAAAATGACATTTAATCAAAAATGTTATATTTTTTACATACTTACCAGGTAAGAAAGCCAACATTGCCCAGAATGGCACAGAGGTGGAGGGCTGAGAGCTTGGACGCAAGAGCTCGCCTGTGCGTCTCTGCGTAAAGAAAAACCAAGAAACCCTGAGGTGAGCGACCTTGCAGAAGCATCCATCCCCGCACTAGAATCACTGCCCGGACACCTCCGCTAAGGAGCGGGCAGCGGATGGCAACCCCGGAATGGAAACCCAACACGATGAAAGACAGCTCAATACCAAAGGAGAGGAGGGAAACAACAGAATTGTTTATTAACTCAAACAAAGTTGGGGAGCTGAGGTCCCCAGCTTGGGACCTATCGAGAGGCGGGGAAATGCCCCCTATGGAAGAGGAACACCACGCCGACTCAAAGGGTGAGGAGCCCCTGTTCTTTATTGGGCAAAGACCTGGGGCCTTAGTCTGGAAATGCCTGCCAGATCTTCGTTGGAGAGGGCTCTTGAATAGTGGTTGCGAACACCAAGACGGACTTCTCAGAAGCAGCCCGCCATGATGTCCACCACCGCAATGTTGTGATGATAAGCCATGGTGGCAGAGATGGCCCTAATCTCGTGTGGGTTAGTTCGAGGCGGAACTGGCCTGTCCTGACTCTTGAGGGCCTGTTGGTTTTTGTTGGTTTTGTTTTTAGTCCCAGGGATGCAGACCCTCCGTCTGCGGCCTCGAAGCTCCGATATTCAGGCTGCCAAGGCCATGCCACTAGAAAGGTGGTTTTCACAGTGACGCAGAGGAGGGGAGCCTCTTCCAGAGGCTCATAAAAATCTGACTTGAGGTGGTAAAGGATTACCGCCAGATCCCACTCAGCTTGCGCCGACCCTCCACCTGTTGGAAAGACTTGATTAGTTCCCTCAGCACCGAAACGTCCAGTCCCAGCGACCTCTTCCTAAAAACAGACATGATTGCCGCAAGATTGGACGAGGCCTTGAGCCCTCTGACATTGCGCAGGTGAACCAGATAGTCAGCTATCTGGGACAGAGTGGCATAATCCGCCACCACGCCATGGTCCTCACAGAAGGTTGAAAAGGAGCCCCACTGGAAGTCGTAGAGCTTCTGAGTGTTTTTTTCCTCTGTGAGGAAGCCAGGCCGGAGGCTACTCACTTGGAGCATCCGCTCTTCCTGAGCCCTCTTTGAATACAATTCAAACGTGCAGATCGAATACCTAAGGGTTTTCGTGAACGTGGCCGCTTGGCTTGTTTAGGAGTAGGTCCCTCCGGAGAGGGATCTGGATGGGATCCTGCAGACAAAGTCTGTGAAGGGGCATGAACCAGGGTCGAGCGGGCCACATGGGGGCCACCAGAAGCAGTCTGATGGACTTGGTGGTCTGAAGCTTGACCACTGTCTGTGCTAGAATTGCTGGGGGAGGGAAGGCATAAGTGTCCATCCCTTCCCACTCTAATGATAGTGCATCTAGGACCCAGGCCGCTGGGTCCGGCACTGGGGATACATAAATTGGTAGGTGGCAGTTCAGCCTGGTGGCGAACAGTGGATCTGGGATGCATGGGCCTGCCGAACTGGAGATGGAGTGACTGAAACATCCACGGGTTCAGTTGCCGTTCCGTTGAAGAAGGTGCGTCCGGCTGGGAGAGAGCATCTGCCAGGACGTTCTTGGCTCCTGGGATGCGCAGGTGGAGCCTGTCTACCAGTTTGAACAGGCGGAGTGTCAAGTCTAGGAGAGGAGTGGCTCTGGTCGAGCCTTGATGGTTGATCGTCCAGGCTGCAACTGAGCTCTCCGTGTGGACCGGTAAGATCTGGTGCCTGAGGGGAACGGACCAGTGGGGGATGGCAAACCGGATGGCATCCTACTCCAGCACACAAGGGTGGAGGCGTCGATGAAAAGGTGACTGGTCGGGGGAGGTGTCCTGGTCAGAGGAGGGAACTCCTCTAAGTACGTTGTCGTCCACCTGCCACCAGGCGAGGAAGTGTCTGAGGTGAGGTGGGAGACTTATAGGGTGAAGACAGTGGGCCTCCCTGATGTGCTTGTTGAGGAACACCTGAAGGGGTCGGAGCATCGGCCTCCCCCTGACGGTCAGGTCCTGGGCCCAGTATCGGCTGCCACTGCCTGAGGAACAGGGGC